>NW_026622763.1:83864798-84191548 GCF_023065955.2 Ursus arctos | reverse complement strand
TAAAGAAAATGCAGCATATACATACAATGAAATATTACTCAGCGTTAAAAAAGGAAAGAAATCCTGTCATATATGGCAACATGGATGGACTTTGAGGACAGTATGCTAAGTGAAGTAAGCCAGTCACAGAAGGACAGATACTGCATGATTCCACTTACATAAGGTATCTGAAATAGTCAAACTCATAGAATCAGAAAGTAGAAATGTGGTTACCAGGGGCCAGGGGAGGGGGAAATGGGAGTTACTAACCAACAGACATAAAGTCTCAAATGTTTAAGATGAGTAAGTTCTAGTAATCTGCTGTACAACATTATCCCTAAAACTGCACTGTACGGTTAAAAATTTGTTAGGAGGATGGATCTATGTTAAGTACTCTTACTACAATAAAACAGTATAATAAAACAGTTCCACCTCATCACATAGTATCTAATAATTCATATTGACTATTAATAACTCATAGGTAGTCATCTATTTACTTCTAGAATTAATTACACATTATATTGGATTTTGTCACCACCCAAGAGAAAATCTCGATCATCATTTATTACAGCCTCCCAATTGTTCCCCCTGTTTCCAAACTCTCCCTGCTTCTACCTATCCCATGCAACATAGTTAAAGGCTATCTTAAACATTTATTGCATGATACTAATCTTCAGGGGCACCTGCGTGGCTCAGTTGTTAAGCGTCTGTCTTCGGCTCAGGGCGTGATCCCAGCGTTCTGGGATCGAGACCTGCATTGGGCTCCCTACTCTGCTGGGAGCCTGCTTCTTCCTCTCCCACTCCCCCTGCTTCTGTTCCCTCTCTCGCTGGCTGTCTCTCTCTCTCTCTGCCAAATAAATAAATAAAATCTTTAAAAAAAATACTAACCTTCAAATTCCCCAATTAACATTCCAAGTCCCCTCATCTGGCCCATCCTCTATATGGAATTCCTTAGACTCTCCTTCTCTCTAGACTTTGTGCATAAATGTCTTCCTCGTTGCCTCTTTATGTCCTGGTTATCTTTCCTAGTCCTGCTCAT
This sequence comes from Ursus arctos, assembly GCF_023065955.2. Classification (NCBI taxonomy): domain Eukaryota; kingdom Metazoa; phylum Chordata; class Mammalia; order Carnivora; family Ursidae; genus Ursus; species Ursus arctos. The sequence continues at coordinate 84,190,530 of NW_026622763.1, read as the reverse complement.
GACATGCCTTCAAAGATCCCCCAAGTCAGAATTAACCACTAATTTTCCTGTGTTCCCACTGCATGTGTGTGTACTGTTTGTATGCTACCTTTAGTTTTAATTGCTTCAGTTACTCTTCTACCCTGCTAGATCATGGCTTCTGAGACAGAGAACCCAATACCTAATTCAATTTTATATCCTCACAGAAATAGCCCACTGTTGATCACACAGTAAGACAGACACTACATATTTGGTGAATGCACAGAAATATGGGCCATCATGTGATATTAGGATGTTGTTCACATGCCGACATTATGTTTTTTCAAAACAATTCTCTGATGCCCACTGGCTACTGGGGTTTGTTTGCTTGTTTATTTTTACTTGAAAGCAAAGACAGATGTCCCACATAGGTATAGTTCATGCTAAAAGATGGAAGATGAAAGTAAAGAATGAGTTGGGACCGGTTGGCAACCCTTGCCTCATAAGCACCCCTAGGTTTCTATACCAACTAGGTATCATACAGCTAATGTCTTCAGAAGAATCTAGAAGATAATTTCTAATCTTTATTCTTTGGGCTTCCTAATGGGTTGCTTCCATTACTAATATTAATTATTATCTTAACATCGACATAAACCTAATCCTCCATCACTGGAGAAAAGGAATAATAAACTAGATGGAGCATACATACTCCAATTATTCTTCTTTCTTCCTTTACTTTTTTTTTTAAGATTTATTTATTTATTTTAGAGAACAAGAGGGGTGGGGGGAGAGAAAGAGGAAGAAGAAGAGGGGCAGAACCTCCAATAAACTGTCCACTGAGCATGGAGCCCGACACAGGGTTCAATCTCACCACTCCAAGATCATGACTTGAGCTAATACCAAGAGTCGGAAGTTTAACCAACTGAGCCACCCAAGTGCCCCTCCTCCTTTACTTTTCATCTAAAATGCTTGCCAGATTTTACTATATGTCATTGGCAAATTCATTTATTTTAATTCACTAACACAGTATCATAATATCACACTTCTACACCAAATCCCCAAATAGTTTACAACAAATAGTCTATTTTTATCTCCCTCTGAAAAAAACTGAGGCTGCCATATTTTTATTGATATTGTTGCTGGGGTTTACATTTAGTGCTGGTACACACTTGACACTCAATAAAGATTTTAACTAATTCTGATGACAAGATGACAAGTATACTTCAATTTTTCTTTACTTTGTGTCCATATGTTAAAGCACCTCCCACTTTGTTTTGTTTCTATTTTAATTCTGGAATAATCGTTATGTTTGAAAAAAATAAAGCATAACATGTCTTAAGCATGCCTTACAGAAGTAGATTGACCTGTCACAATCCTGTTTCTACCTTTTGGTATTGCTTTAATGAGACCCTGTTAAGGCATAAACCAGATGGCATATATAATTATCTATGCTTATTAAAGTCTATATGCAGTTGCACAAATGAATTGTGTATGTAGACTTGAATGATAAATGTCTACTGGTCTGAGGAAGTTATCTTATTTCAAATAGAATTATGAAGTTATGTTGGAAAAATAGGATTTGGGAGTCATTGATCTCACTGAAGGCTCCACTCTGATCCCCTTCCTAAGCCTCATTCATAATAATTAACATGATGTGTCTCAGGCACTGTTTCTAAAGCTATCAATGGATTTTCTCATCTAATCTTCACAAAAAGCAATGAGGTAAGTAATGTTAAGATCTCTATTTTACAGTAAAGCTACCTGAGCTTTGGAGGAGTCAAGATCATCCCACTAGTAAATGGAAAAGCAGTGGCTTCTGAACGTATTCAGTGTGACTTATAATTCACAGCCCTCTACCTCATCACAGCCCTCTGCATGGAGCCAAGTAGAAAAGTTCAGGTTAAACTGAATTACGTATTACCCTTTTTCTTTTTCTAAGCCTATTTCTATTTCTTCTTTCCAATTTTTTAAAATGGGGATAAAAAGCAATTCAATTACAAACTCGCCTGAATTTATTTATAAGAGCTTTCTTTCAAAACTGCAATGAATAAACTGCAACATGCCCAGGTCAACCAAGAATCACCTCTCCGTAAATCGGTATATTGTCAAAGTGGAATGTCAAGTCATTAGTTGTATCCTATAATCTTAGGAGAACCAGAAGGCTTTGAGAACTTTTCACACTGATTCCAGGCCCTTGAGTTCTGAAGCTCTCAAGACTGTTATAACAGACTGTCCATGCTGTGAACATGGAGATGCACCTCTCAGTCCCCCTTCATGAAGACCCTGCTGCCCTGCTGCACAGTGTGAGGTCAGTGGACAGTCACCAGCAATCTGTTCCTTCAGGGCCTGCCTTAGCTGCAGAGAGCTGCTTTGCCACAGGCCCTGCATGGAGAGCCCCATGCCCACACTGGTTGCTGAGTCAGGCAGGGAGATGAAGGCCCAGGCCCAACACAGGAAACTCTTGATGAGCAAGAGCTTTCTGCCAGGTTGTCCTACACTTTCTCAAACCTGCATCACAATTTAGTTCTCTGCCTAACTCTGTTCCCTCAAACTTCCCTCCACCAGAGTTAACCCCTAATAAATATCCAGCTCCCTAAACACCATTTCACTATCTGCTTCTGGAGAACCTAACTTATGATAGATCCTTAAGCCAAACAAGTCAATAAGAATTCAAATGCTTTGGAAAGTCTCAAGAAATAAAGTTCTGGTATTTATGGGGGTTCTAACCCAGAAACTACCAGATGCATGTGGAACACTGCAGGACACCTGAATGGTTTCCTTTCTTCATGTAACCCTAAAACTTAAGAATTAACCCATACTTTGAGTGAATCTGGCATAGTGCCTAAAGGTCAGTCAAGGTCCTTAGGTCAAAGTTAATGGTACCTCCAAGGTGCTCAATGTCCAGGAGCAGACGTTCACTTTTAGGGGACACTAAGCACAAGTTCAGCGTGCAACTGCCTAAAATAAACTTCACACACACACACACACACACACACTTCCCTATACCTAAAGGTCTCTTGATTGACCTTAAACCAATATTTAAGTTGTGCCTGAAATTAATAACATTATCTCCACCTCTTCACAATTGTATTTTTCTCCCAGCCACGTAATTACGTTTACAAAACATCCAAATAACCCCCTGCACCTCATGCCCACCATGCCAAATAAGGCCAGGGTTTGTAGCCAATGTGCATAGCAAGAAAAATGCACTAAAACTAGCTCATACAGTTCGATTTCTTTTAGCCTGGAGCATACAGATATTGTGGATCTGGAAGCCAGTTAGATTATAAAATAAGTAGTCAAAATTTTGCATTCTTGTGAGTTTATACGATTTTGAGGTTGATAAAGACTGAAATTAGTAATACCCATGTCCTAGTAATACTAAATATTATTTTTGTCAGCAAATCGATAGGAGGAACATCATAAGATGGAAGATTTTCCCACACATAATATTTAAATAGGCTAAAATAGAATTTTTCTGTATATATGTAATTACTCCATTTTTAATCTTTTATTTTACAATTGTATTTTTCTCTAAATTAAACTGAATTACATAATTTCTACATGAGCCCTATTCTTATATTACTTTTTAAATGGAACTTTTAATAAACTGTACAATCTTTGGGTGTTGTACTTTCTAAAAATATTTTAAAACCTAGAGATCCTTTCAAAAAGTATAGGTAATTTCTGATGAAAATACATTTTTGTGAAGGAGCTTGCATGTAAGTAGAAATTCCAACGAAATCTCTATTTATTTGTTGGTTTGTCTGCCAAGGAAGTTGATATTGTTGTTTTACCATATCATAAAATGTTTTTTTTTTAACGATCTCAAAAATGTGACACTGTAAGCAAATCTGACATTTTCCCTAAACATCTAACTTATGTCTTTAGGGCTTTTGATTTTTTCCTTAAAATTAAAATTCATTGTAAACCTACATTTATGGGACTATTTTCATTTCCTAGTAAGATGACTGATTAGCTTTATGGGACCACAAATAAATGACCGAAATTTTATACCGTAATATTCTCAGTTTGAAATCAGGTTTAAAAGGGTAGATGCTTCAAAGTACTTTCCAGGATAAGAACAATGCAACAACTATTAATAGGAGTCACACAGCTAAATTCTCCTTCAAAAAGCTTTGAAAATGTGTCCCTGGTGCTATGCTCAACTGATTTAGAGGGCTTAGGCTTAGGAAGTAAGTCAAAATTCAAGCATAATTTATAATTTAACCTATAAAAGTTTTTATAAAGAGCCCAGGGTTCATTACTGTCTTTAGGCTTTTCCTTCGCATTCAGTATTATGTTATAAAAAGTCTTCCACTCATTCCTTAATCATCCCACATCCCAGCATCATCCTGGGCTAACTTTGAAGATTTTGGTCCTTTACTTTGAAGCAGTTTTCTTTGCATCTATTAGTTTGCGACAGTGAAATCAAGTCAAAATGAGACTTCTCTTGCAGTCTAGAATTGCTAGTGGTAAACACCTATCACATTAGATTTCTGCATATATGAAGCTTATGAGACTGTATGAGAAAGAAACAAATTGAAAATTGAAAAACAGCATGTTTCGTTATAATACATGACAATATTTTGGTTAAAGTGGAAGAAATATATCAACTATAAATAGCACTGCCCTAAAATATCCTATTTATAGAATTATTAATTAAAGCAAGAATCCTTACTGATTCTTTGATTTAAACAATCTGTTCTCAAAATGCAACTAGAAAAGGAGAAAAAAGGAAAGAAAAATATATATAATTTATTTTATGTGGGGATAAAGTGTAGTAACATTACAGCAGGAAAAATGATTTAGAGCATTCTGAAGCCAGGTTAAACAACAATGATGGCTTCAAGTATATAAGCACAGTAAATGAAATGCCAAATTAAAAAATTCCATGTGGTGCTTGGGCCTAATTAAAATTCTAACCAGATTTGCTATGGTTATGCTTCATTTGTACAAAAACAGACATCCATGTGTCTTTGTGTTAACTCTAGCACTCAAACATCCGTGAAATGGGAATAACTGCATTGTTTCTTCCCCTGGGTATGAGAATTTACTGGTAAAATGTTCTGGATGTAAAGGCTCAAGCTAATTAGGCAAATAAGTTCCATAAAAGATTTGAATATAAAACATTATAGTTGCAATAATCCCCTTAAGCTAGTAGTAGAAATGAAAATGATTTACTCTGGGAATCTGACTGTATTGCTGTTAAATCATTTGACTACGTAAATTATTTGTATATTAGAAAAAATAGAAGCCCCATGTGTTTATTTCCATTTTCACCAAGGCCTTAAGCCATATAACATATTTGATTTCTGGCTTACCTGATGTTTCTTAGCTATTAGTTTACATCAGTACTCATCCTCTCAAGAAATAAAATAAATCTGAACCAAGCTTTAGAAAGGAAGAAGCTTAAAGCCAGAATTTATTTCAGTTATTATTGCATAGATAATACGGTAAAAGTTAAAATCTTAAAGTGTTCTTTATTGGTAAATTAAACCTTATTTTTTCTTTCTCAGAGTAGTACTATCAAAATATGGATACTTAAAATGCAGAATTAAGGCACATTTTCTAAGTGTGGAATATTTAATGAGACTTCTCTGCAGTTATAATGTCTAACACTTCAAAAATTAAAAGTACTGTAACAGCAGTAATCAATTAAGCCTTACAACATCCTAAGTTAACAGCCCTACAACGTCCTACATTAATAATAAGTTATCTGCCTTTGGTTAAACATAAGCCATTGTTGGGGGGGGGAATCACAAAATTAATTCACTTGAATACTTCTCTGTTTTGGACATTTGTAAACAAATGAGTCAGATTCATAAGTAATTTTTATTCTAGTTATGTTTCTCATTATAAATAAAATATATTATTTAGAAAAATTCCATTACAAAATATGTTCACAGAGTGTAAGTGTATGAACAAGTACCTTAATGAGCATCTCCCATCTCCTAAAATTGTTCTGAATCTGGGAGAGATCTCCAATATTGTAGCTAATTTTTACTTTACGGTAATAAATTAATATGGTTTTATTTAGTCCTACATCATAAATGAAACTTATTCAGTAAAATTCTTGGTGGTACATTGACCCTATTGATTCATCTGTTAGAACTTCATGTTAACCAGTGATCTATCTCCCTGTGAAATATAAAAGATTGATATATGACATTTACTAAGTTGACAAAAAAAGAAAAAAAAATAAAGGAGTCTTGAAAATATTTTGAGAGTTGAATTCATTTAGACCAGATGAAGAAAGTCAAGTGGAAACTAGAGGTATTAGGACTAAGGAGTCCCAAACCAGATCTGATGCTGGCTCATGTAGCTTCCTTCCAGGCCTCAGTCACTAAAAGTACCCTAGAAAATGATAGTCCCATCGAGGACATTCAGTCTTGCGTAGCAAACTGCAGAAGCCTTGAAGTAGGCTCTGGCATGACCATTGCTTAAGAGATATTGAAAACTCTTTACTATACCCCAGCCTTTGGTACAAGTCAGAAATGTGAAAAAGGTTTAATGAAGATGTGAGGGCAAAGGAATGTGCTTTATTTCCACAATAGTAGAACCTAAATTCACTTCTACTCGATCAGTAATTCTGCTAAGCATGGTCAGGTGGAAACTCAAATCTCCATCAACTAGAGAAGGAAGCAGGAGTCCAAGACTCACACCATTTCTACACTTCCCTCTGGCACTTCCCTCGCCAGATTTCTTAGCTTCCTACCTAGGGCTGGGACTCAGATAAAGTGAGTGAGATGCCTTTCGGGCAACATGGAAGGAGGCACATTATGGCCCTGCTAGTGATGGCCTCCTTCAATTGGTGTCTCACTTGCCCTACCCTCATCTAGGCCCTGTTTGACTATTGCTTTTTCAACAGTTATATGGCAAGAAGCTCAAAATGACAAGGCACTCTTGATGACCAACAAATGAGTCTGTACTTTAGAAAGGGGCAGTGGGATATAAAAAGTAGAGTACATAAACAAAAATGGTCAAAAGGGAGGCTACCTCCTAATCAAAGAAATATTCACCCAAAATAGACGAAACTGCTAATCATCGAGACTAATTACCCAACCATTCATTTGGGATTGAAACATACTCTATTTTTTCCAACATTTGCATCATCTTGGATGAAATCCAGCCCTAAAAACATATCTATACATAGTAAAGGTCTAATACAATAGTTATTCTTGAAAGTGTATGATAACCCTATCCCCACCCCCACTTCTAATATATACAAAGAAGTTCCAATATAATAATGAACTCCATTTCCTGTGAATGTCTTTAAAGCTACTACAATATAACTAAATGATTCTAATTGTAGGAGTTTTTGTAGTTGCCAATTTCTAATCAAATGACAATAGCTCCTCAAGATTGAGCTAAATAGGTAGTTTTATGTTGGAAACAGAACATAAAAATCTTACAAAATGAAAACCATTCAAAAGGAATAATGAGTCCTAGGGCTCAACTGTATCTGAAGTACCAGAGAGAAGGACACTTGGACTGTTAGGTTCCTGGCTTAATTGTAGTACAGGTCACCGTTTTGAAAACCAAGTGGATTAATGTTAGAAGCAGTACCTATTGAACCCTTTCTATTCATAAGGAACTTAAACTTTTCAATTTAATACCTTTGATTTCCAAATTCATTTGCAAGTAAAAATTAAACTCTTTAGTCTTGATGACTTTCCAAGACTTACAAATTCAGAATTTTTAAATTTATAAGTTTCTTGAAATCAGAGACTATCCACTTACTAACCATTTATTTCCACTTATTATTCTTCCTGTATACTCCCAGGATAGAAGCTTTAAAAAGGATATTAAGATGTACATCCTGACTTTTGGAATTGAATTCAAAATAGTAAAGATCATTGGCTTCATAGTTCTTGAGTCTAATTTACTGTAAGCCATATAGATATGGCTTCCTAGAGATATGTTTACTATTAAGGCAAAGGTGAAAAAAATCCTTATATATATTTGAGAATTTGCATCAGACATTTTGTCATTGAAATAAGTAGTCCATGAAAAACATGAAGAAACTGTGATCTGTCTACTAAGTCCTTCTCCTAAAATGTATAGGACAGAATTTTTTTTTTTTAAGTGTCCGGGATTTGGAGTGCCTGAGTGGCTTAGTCGGTTAAATGTCCAACTCTTGATTTCTGCCCAGGTTGTGATTTCATGGTTGTGAGATGGACCACCATGTTGGGCTCTGCACTGAGTGTGGGGTCTGCTTCAGATTCTCCCTCTCCCTCCCCCTTTGCTCATACCCACCCCTGCTTGCTCTCTCTCTTGCTCTCTCTCCCTCTCCTAAAATAAATAAATAAAATCTTAAGTATCCAGGGTTTGCTTTTATGGTATTTTATAGATTCTCTTTAAGATTTTATTTATTTATTTGAGAGAGAACGTGAACAGGGGAGGGGCAGAAGGAGGGGGAAAGGGACAAGCAGATTCACTGCTGAGCTGGGAGCCAGACTCAAGCTGGAGATGGGACTCAATCCCAGGACCCTGAGATCATAACCTAAGCCAAAGTCAGATGTTTGACTGAGCCACCCAGGTGCCCCATTATTTTATAGATTTTTAAACACTAATTATATGTGATAGTCACACAATCCTTTGAGTAAGTCAAGAATTATTTCTACACTACAGATGACAAAATTTAGGTTCATAGAGGACATGTGACTTTACCAAGTTCAGAGTATTAAAAATGCATAAGAGGGGTTAGAATCCAGATCTTTTTATTCCCCACCCAGTGTGTTTTCCACTGCACAGCTAGAACTGGCTGAATATAATATTGAGCACTGAACATTTTCTACGCTAAAAAAAAAAGATCAAAACTTCCATATGATACAGCTGTTGATCATGTATATCCTTGATATCTAATTCCTTTAAATGTAGAGCACCTTGAAATTCTTTCCTCTTCCCTATAAGAGAAATACAACTGTGTCTATTGGCAAGGTACACTTTGTAAATATTGGCCACAAACAAATACGCAAGGAAGAGACACATAAAAGTACAAGTGCGTCACTGCTGTTGTCAAGCCCATCCTGTCACCAATGGGACAAGAATAATGACCTCCAAAGCCATTGAAAAGGCAAGTAATTTATAGGGCAATGTTTATAGATCTGCCCACAGGGTATCTTCTGCAATCTATTTACTAGCTATAACTAGCTATAATGCACTAACCTTTAGTGACTACTCTTACTTCCCTTCACTGACCATTATGTAACCACATCCTAATAATTTTTAGGTGATGTCCATCTAAAAAGAAGAAATGTGCATATAACTTTATAAGAGAGTTACGTTTTAAAAGTGAAGGCAGGGGGTGCCTGTGTGGCTCAGTCGGTTAAGTGGCTACCTTCAGCTCAGGGCATGATCTCAGGGTTCTGGGATCGAGCCCCGCATTGGGCTCCCTGCTCAGCAATGAGCCTGCTTCTCCCTCTCCTCCCCACCTGTGCTCTCTGCCATTCTCTCTGTCTCTCTCTCTCAAATAATTAAAATCTTTAAAAAAAAATAAAAACGAAGGCAGGAAGAAAAGTAGGTAGAGGACTGTTCCAAAATAAGTGAATAAAACACAAGTCCCCTTGGACTGCTGTACAGAATTTTAATTCACTATTGTGAAGTTCAAGAACTTCTATTTTGCATGCCTGGCTTTCCTCCAAAACTCTGGCCAGTAATGATTGAGTGTGAGTAATGACTTTTACATCATGAAATGATGGCTATTCCTCCTACAAATTTGTCATTCTTAGATATGCACTTTGGCAGACCTTTAAAATATATATGCCACCCTGAGCTAGAAGAACTACTTTCACTGTAGTCTATCCACATAATTAAATCATTTCATTGTGGTTGTGGTTGTGGTCGTATAGAGCACTTATTACAATCGTGGAGAACTGGCTCCTAATCTCAGTCATATCTATGCCATTTTAAGTAGTTGCTCAAATTTCTCTGTTTCTGGTGTCTGATGGAGGTACACCTATCCCTGCCTACCTATTTTTGTAAGAAGAAAAAGATATTCCAAGGGACACACTTTGCAGTCTTAGATGACACATTTAACTGTAAATGATATTACTTTCATTACTATCTATTCTCTCTGCAGTGATATATGAGTACCCTTGAGATATTACTAACACTGAACTAAAACCAATATTCACTCTCACAGTTTGTATCTAGTCGCTGCATCTTCCATGATGGTTTAGAACATATCTCCTTTCTGGCTCTCTTGTTACAATTAAACTGAATCCAAGAAAATGGTTGTTTCTAGGTTTCTTAATTTAAAATGGTAGTTTCTGATACTTTCACCTGAGATCTTGTGTTATTTCTCTGTCTCTGTTTCTCTCTCTCTCTCTCTCTCTCTCCCTCTCTCTTCTTTTCCTTTTATTCCTATTCTTTCCCCACCCTGTCACTGGAGGCCACAAGGTCAACAGGCACTGCTTAGCCCTACAGATGTCACTGGGGGCTAAATATCATACTGAATCCTGAGCAATCTAAGCAATAGAAGCTGTAGAAGCATTTGGAGGATTTTTAGTCAACCCAGTGAGCATACAAAGTGTTAGCAGAAAACTCAAAACTATTAGGACCATTTTTACATCAACATATAGAGGTTGTTTGGTGTTTTTTTTCTACTTCACTTTTTATAGCTCTTACTACTAAAGAAGCAATCTATTTAAAGCTATTGTGATTACTTAAACTTTATATTCACTAAAAAGGTTTTTCAATGGCAAAGTTCCCATGGAGTAATTTCAGATTTCTCTGGTAATAAATGCCTTCATAAAGTTATAGGAAGGAACAGAAGTTCCTACTGGAATTTCATAATCCAGTGGTGGGGGTGGGAAAGAACAACAGTTCATATTCTGTCCTGGACCTGCTTTTCAGTTACAGATACATTCAGAGGGACAGAATTATCAGCCGCTAATTGCCTCAATGTCTTAATCTGTAAAATAAAAATAATAAAAGTGGACTCCTAAGGGAAGGACTAAGAGGGAAAAAGTAAAGACAAAAGTAAAGAAAAAAGTAAAGACAAGGTCTACATCATGGTTAGCAAATATCAGAATTATGTAGATATTTTCCTTTTAAAACTTTTTCCTAAAAAAATGACATTTCAAAAGAGAAAATTTTACAGCGAGCAGGTAAAGCATTGCTTAACACATTGCCTTCTGTGCTGTGGCTCATGAACATGGAAGCAACTTCATGTTTGAACCCTAACTGTGTGCAGCAGTGACTGGGCACAGACAGAACCCTGATAGCCTTTAAAAGTAATTGTTTCCTAAACAGGACACTTGCATTTTACGTATTCACAGGAATTGCAACGCTTCTTGACGTTGGGTGAAAATTGCCATAATTTTTTTTTTTTTAAGATTTTATTTATTTATTTGACAGAGATAGAGATAGCTAGTGAGAGAGGGAACACAAGCAGGGGAAGTGGGAGAGGAAGAAGCAGGCTCATAGCAGAGGAGCCTGATGTGGGGCTCGATCCCATAACGCTGGGATCACGCCCTGAGCCGAAGGCAGACGTTTAACCGCTGTGCCACCCAGGCGCCCCGAAAATTGCCATAATTTTACTCAAAACAGTTGAAAATGAAAGTTACTGGACCCAGTATATTCAATATTAAAGCCAATATTAATAAATTAGCACTTCAGAACTACATGCAAATCTCTATTTGCTTCCTAACACCTTTGTTTCATGCTAAACTACACACCAGATAATTTTATCAGAAACAATAAATATGGGAATGGTACCTTGACAGAAAGGAGCCTGATGCCAGGTCTTGAAAATTTCCATTGATGGTGCGCAGTCGCATTGGTAAAACCAAACCCAGTCTTCAGGGTCTTCACCACTTTGCAAGCTGTCAAAATCCTCGTCATTTTGAAGATGTTGATTTGTGGCTAAAATTATATAAAATTATATAATATTTATGAGAATTTTGTTATGAGATTTTTAAAATTAATGTGAGAGAAAGATGGTGGGTGCAGTCCGGTGTTGAAGGCTGACTGCACAGCAATCTTTGAATTTCCATTCATTCTGTCATTAAATGTCTTCAGCCACAGCTCCTCCTTCTCTTAACCCCTCCTCCTGAGGTAATGTCCGGAGATGTTCCATGGACATGTAATACAAATTGCAACACATCAAACACTACCTTCTCCTGCTGAGATAATGCTAGCGTGGTAGAAAACCAGTCATCCATCAAAGGAACTGCTTATGCAGCTGAATAGAATGACCTAGACACAGAGGATAACCTTAGGAATCGCACCGTAAAGAGTAGTAACTTTCTAATAATGCCAAAGATCAAAGACTTTTACTTGTGTTAGATGTGATGCCTAATTTGTCACAAAAGAGATTTTGGATTCCCAAAGAAACCTGAAGAATTACCATTCTCTGCTTAGAAAAAGACGATGCAAACCACATATAGTAAAAATTACATCAGAATGAATTTTCTCCAGAAATATAGATTGTTCTTTTTTGAGTTAATAAAGTAGTATATTAGATTCTTACTATCGCATTGTTTTGTATTCCAAATTTTAAAGCAATCAGTAATATTAAGTAAAACACAACTGGAGCAAAGCAGCCTGTTTATATATCTCTCTTAAGAGTTATAAGATTCATAAGAAGCATATGAAACAAGAGCAAGCATTGATTTTTATATACTATTCCTAAGTCAAGATTTTTTTAGTTTTTAAAATGTTACATTTATAAAATTCTTGAGCATTCGTGCTTCAACGAAGTCTAAATGGATTCACGTAGCCCTTCAATCCCATGTTTAATCAGGTAGGCAAAGGGTCTCATTGGCTTTTAGAAGTGCTCATGTCAGGGGCGCCTGGGTGGCACAGCGGTTAAGCGTCTGCATTCCGCTCAGGGCGTGATCCCAGCGTTCTGGGATCGAGCCCCACATCAGGCTCCTCCACTATGAGCCTGCTTCTTCCTCTCCCACTCCCCCTGCTTCTGTTCCCTCTCTCACTGGCTGTCTCTATCTCTGTCAAATAAATAAATAAAATCTTTAAAAAAAAAAAAAAGAAGTGCTCATGTCAGTCATGTGTCTGTGTAGATCAGAAAGCACTGTAGCATCATCCTTTGGTAGCCCTGCAAAGGAGGCCAAGAAATGAAAGCTCTCTCCCAGGGCTTCCCATAATGGAAAAGATGGCATAGAATGGCACAGAGATTATATACTTCACGTGCATAGGATGAGTGCCGGAACTGGGGGAGTGAGGATGACTTTGTTTTTTTAAAAAGGAACAAAGTTAAATTCAATCTTCTGTCTTACTTAATGCATTTTGTATAAACATTCTCTGAAGCCTAAGTACTTCATGGTCCCTGGTGACAGAAAACTGAAAAAATATTCTCACCTTAGTGTATATAAATATTACTAAAATAAATAATGTTATGGTAATGTGTCCAAATGCAATGGAGAAAGAAAGAAAGAAAGAAAGAAAGAAAGAAAGAAAGAAAGAAAGAAAGAAAGAAAGAAAGAAAGAAAGAAAGAAATCTACTTGCTCATGTCCAGTAAAATTTAAGTATGGGATTATGCTATTCTGAACTATGTTATCCTGAAGGATGCAAGTAGATGAAGGGGGAAAAAAACAGAAGGGATGGCATAAGCAACAGCACACACACATGAAAATCATATGGTATATGGGAGGGGAAAAAAAAAGCTGAAACAGTCTGATAAAGCCTAGCTGCAGGTATAGGGTGGGGAAGTGAACAGAAACCAAAACATGGAAGACTTTGTATGCCTTAAAATGGTTGGCCTTAATTCATAAATACTGTTCATGGTAGTCATGGAAGTTTTCGAACAGAGATGGAATTTGTGTGAAAGAAAGAATTAATTGGAAAAAAATGAATTGGAGGACATTGAAACTCATAGAAGAAATATTCCCAACTCAGAGTACAAAGAACTTTAAAAACAGTACTTACTACTTACTGGCTTAGTCTAATTCTATATTAGGCCTTGGTCTCACCCCTTGTGTGTGTGTGTCTCTCTCTCTGCCTCTCTTTCTCTCTCTCTCTCTCTCTCTCTGTATATATATATATATATATATATATATATATATATCACTATCAATATTGGTATCAATATAGATATATAGTGAGGCTTATCTTTCTCTAATTAGAAAAATGACATATATTTATACTTACTACGAAAATTTTTTAAATGCAAAATAAATTTAAATCAGTCATAGTCCCATTACCCAAGAAGTACTCATGCAGTAAATGTTGTAGTATATTTTCTCCCTTCTTTCCGTCCACTTCAATTGAATATGACAGTTGGCGTACTGAGGACTTCAGAGTCTGAACAAGGAAAAGACAGTAGTAAATAGCTTCATAACCATTTATAACAGCATGATGAACTAAACATGGTTTTCCAGAGAGATGTCTACCACTTTAGGATATAATTCCATGACTCTAGAGTCTAAAGAAAAATGTAGGCCTGAGAGTTGTAATGGGCTTTCATTTGGGTCAGTAAAAGGCCCTGGATGTAGGCTCTGGTCCATGTTTCCATCAAAATGAAAGAAGAAAGACAGAAGATTTAGAAACTTTTTTAAGTATTCTGAATTAGAGACTTAGAAGATTCAATCATTCATCATGATTCTACAATCACCTTGGGAATTGGAAAGACCAATAAATAAAATGGTAAGTAGTTTCAGATTTGAGTGTTCCAGATAGACAGAAATCTACAACCAAACTGAAGAAAAAAAGAAAAGATTGTTAGTGAGGGAGTTTACATCAGGATAGATCAAAGGGGTGAGATGATAAGAGCTGATTGGTAGCAAACATTAAAGCTAGAGATGAAAAATTTAGTGGAAATATTATACTTTTATGAAAGACATTTCATCAAAGCATTTCAAAAGAAAGTATTTTTCAGGTTGGAATGATTTTTTTTCCCTCTGATAGCATTTACCTGGCCCTTCCCTCATGAAAGCTGTCTGCGCGCAACTAAGCAGGGTGACAGGCATGCATGCGTGTACACACAGGGGCCTGGGGAAATCTGTGCATTTGAAATGTATTTTGTATGAGCCAGGATACAAATCCTCTAATCTTATAAGTCACTCACTCAAAAAGAAAAATATTTTATATAAATTCAGCCCTTCTTTTCTATTGATACATTTATCATAGTTATTGCTGTTTATAGCACTGGGCTACTTGCCCCTGCACAGTCTCATATAGAAAATTAAAAATCATTAAAACCAAATGTTTCTCTATTTTGTTGAATTTTGATTCTTGAACATTTTTATCTAATGCTGAGAAAGCATTTTATTTCTTCCATAAATTGGAAAATGCCTTGTGGAGATATAGATATATGGATATGAATAAAGAAAAAAAGAGGGGAAGGAAGAGAGAGAGAAAGAGAAAAGTATCCTTAACTAGTATAATTATTTATCATTTCTTAAGAGGAATGGAAGAATTCAGGCTTCCAAATCCCTAAGAGCATTTAATTTGATAAATTTGTCTTTGGGATATCTGGTATTAAAAATGGTACTATATCAAGTACTAAGTGATATTTATTTTCACTTAATCTTTTAAATTTTTTTTAATATGAAAAAATAGATAATAGTCCACTCCCCAAACATAAAGTCTGGTAACATTTTATTGTACTTTCTTCTTATTCCTATGTAAGGTCATAGTTTTGAAACTGTGATCAACTTGCATTATGCTTTTGTGAGGTAATATTATATCAAGAGTACGTTCAATGTTATTACATGTTCTTTTAAAACTTTAATCGAAAGAGCTATAAAATATTGGATTTTCATTGCTTCTATTGTTGCTACAATGCATATCAATATTGCCATTTTTTGTCACTATTGCCCAAGTTCTCTCCAGAAAGAATATACTCATCTACATACCAATTGCAATATATGAGTGTCCCTCTCAATACACCCTGCCAACATTAGGCATTATCTTTCATTTGTTTATCTAAGCACAGAAAACGGTATTTTGTTTTCATTTAAATTTTAAATTACTAGTGAGGTCAAAAAGTTTCATGTGCTTTTTGTAAGTACTATTTCTTCTTTTTTACATCTTTTTGTTCCCATCACTAAATTCGTTCATGTTAAAGATCAAGAATATTTCTTAAAGGGAAACATCAAGTAACACTGATTGACAGCCTATATTAGTATTTGTACTAATTTCAGTATCTACTTCATTTGGATGATCCACTGACATAAACAAGGGGAGATCTGCTACCAACTGGAAGAAATGAGACCAGCTCATCCTAGAGAGCAAAGGCTGCAAGTGTTGGAACATAAAGAAAATAATGGTATTAGTAATTTCTTCTTAAAAACTACAGAAACTGCCAATTGCCCTCTTGAAGTGTGTCTTGCTAGGTAATGAATCAAAGGTAATGCTAAGAAAGTGATACATCTATCAAAAAGTCTTTAATAGAACAAGCATGCAAGAGGTGCTTCTGGAGAAATGATTGACTAAATGAATGGATTCTTGTGTACTGAGTTCCTGCCTGATCAATTACACTTATTTAAGCAGAAACAAAATTATGTCAATGAATATAAAAGGAAATAAAGAAGTTCAGGCTATTTCGAAGAAACAATTTTAAAGCAAGAGGCGAGGTATGTCTGCAGAGCAAACAAATTCAGAGTAAAAGAAGATGAAGTAACACCTCCAAAAGAGAAAGTTTTTTTTTTTTAAAGATTTTATTTATTTATTTGACAGAGATAGAGACAGCCAGCAAGAGAGGGAACACAAGCAGGGGGAGTGGGAGAGGAAGAAGTAGGCTCATAGCGGAGGAGCCTGATGTGGGGCTCGATCCCATAACGCCAGGATCACACCCTTAGCCAAAGGCAGACGCTTAACCGCTGTGCCACCCAGGCGCCCCCAAAAGAGAAAGTTCTATTTTATGTTTGAGTAAGAATGCCAGAAAGTAGAATGTAAAAGGTATAAATGATTATTATGTTTCAATTCTGATTTTTATTAGCCTAATATAGCAAGGAACACCATCACAAGTAAGGATATGGATTTAAAAAGGCTACTCTTTCAGGGGAAGTGATGTGGATTTGTACCTGCATAAAAGGCATATACTTTCTCCCATCACAAAAACCAGAATAAACTGGTAGATAAAATAAAGTTTGGCAAAGAGAGGATTTACCAATAACAACAATAGACAGATATTAGGTTATTAGATGATGGAGTTTTTAAAAATCAGATGTCTTGGATATCCAATCAAGTGAGACACATCCATTAAGATCCACCTGGCATTTAGAGGGATAGAGAGTGAGGGACCAGTTTTCATGAATGCGCTTATCAATCTAACATTTGAAAACATAAAGATTGAAGTGATACAAAGGAAGGTGCAAAATGAAGCTGGAAAAGAGGCTTTGTAAAAATGGTTTCACATGTAAAATCCAGGGCACATGTGATTTATATCTTAGGATAATAAAAAAGATATCATAAATGAAACCCTACTTGCAAGTACCTTAAAGAGAACCGGTTAATCTACACAAGCAACGTGTATTTATAAGGAATAAATCTTGTCATACTAATTCCTACCTTTAAAAAAAAAAGTCATAACTATTAGACTGACTAGAAATGTTCAGATTCAATCTACCTTAATTCAAGAGCACCGAGTACAGATTCTAGACCAGGATTAGGTGCGTACACATCTGCTGGAGAACCTGTATAAACATAAGAGGACATAGTGAATTAGCCAGTGGGTAAACCAAGCTTTTTTATGTATTTGTGGGATGCGAACAGAGTGGACAATGCCTTAGGAAGTTGATTCAGAATTCCCAGTGACCTTGGCAAATTAAAGGTGTAGCCAAACACAAACAGAGTAAAGTGCGAGCAAAGTGAGGTCAAGTGTAAGTCAGTCCAAAAAGAGGAAGAAAAGCTAACTGCAAATAAAAGCTGTGAAGGACTGATTATATATTGTATATTATATGGAAATATGCCAAAAAGCATATGTAGCAGTCATAAAGCATAGCAGGCTCCCCCTAGTTAGTTATAGTAAGCTGTTATTATTAAGGCCATACATGGAAGAATTTAGAGTGAAATAAAGAAAAAAAAACTCAAAGTTCACTAGAAAGTTAAATATTAAATAACTTAAAATACCAAAAATGGAATTTTGACAATAAGATGACTATTAAATTTAAAATCATGTCATGCAGGATTCCTAATTGAAATTTTCCAATCTTCTTGAATGCCCCCCCCAAAAAGAGGCAATTAGTGGGTAATAAATCAGAAAAATTCTACAATAGAAGTTAAAACATTGGAATTTATAACTACAATATATTAGCATATACCTATATTTATATAGAGAGATATACACATGCTTGCTATTACGTCAGTAAGTGCAAATAGGTATTTAAATAAATCCATTTTAATGGCTCCAATGATGATAAATATGATCCTGCCTGAAAGTTGAAATACTTGGCCATTTGTGGATCACCTACTAAGTGCTGAGTTAGGTATTTGGTACACATTATTTGCTAATCTTTAAAGCAATCTCTGTACTGAACACAGCGAACACTACCCCTATATCACAAAGTTGATGAGTGAGCCCAGAGAGTTAAGTAGCTTGCCCAAGATCACACAGGTAACAAGCTGCAAACCCAAGATCCAAACTCAGCTCTTAGCCAATGTCCATCCTCTTTCTAGCATGTCAATTATATCTGAGGAAAACAGAGGCAACAACGTGAAATGACTTAGAAAGGGTAGGCAAATTAAGATCCAATTTCACAGGAAGACTGCATGATTGTAGAGGTATGATATTATGACGTTACTGGGAAATTAGTAAAATATAACTTCAATAGAAATCAAATAATGAGAAGAAAGTATCCATAATTTTTCTGATTTATTTTCATGTTTAAAATTAAAATAATATAAGAAATAACTAAGGTAACATAGAAGTAAAACTATACATTTTTTCCAGTAATCT
This sequence comes from Ursus arctos, assembly GCF_023065955.2. NCBI lineage: Eukaryota > Metazoa > Chordata > Mammalia > Carnivora > Ursidae > Ursus > Ursus arctos. The sequence goes on along the minus strand of NW_026622763.1, from coordinate 84,171,706 downwards.
ATCTGATAGAACCAATTGGCCAGGGAGCCATACCTCTCACTGGCTAACTGATTCAGCTAGACTTACCCAAAATAGCAAAGGATATTCTATATTTTTCTATCTTACATCCTATTGCTTGAAGTTCCTTATTCCAGACCCTGAATAATTTAATGACATTGAATTTTCATGATTGCTTATAAAGCCTAGAATTGCTCAAAGAATAACTAACTCAGGAAGTATTTACTGAATAATTTCCATGTATCAGACACTGTATATCAGGAAACAGTATTCTTTTCTGCTAAAAGATGCTTTATGGGAAATTGAAAAACTTTTTAAATATGTTGTCTAAGTTCTCCTCAGACAGAATATTAAAAAAGTATGTAGATAGATGGTTTTATATAGCTGAAAGGATCTTTAAAATCCTCTTTCCAAATGCTGTTTTATAGATATAAGAAATAAATACCTAAATGAGCCAAAGTCATCTCATTATTTTGAGTTATTTAATACTAGAACTAAAACCTTTAGTAGAAATCACTGTAGGAACATGAGTTCTGAACAATTACTACATTTTAAGTAGAAATAATTTTGCAAACAATGGCACAATTTGTGGAGCAAGCTACATAGGTTATATTAATCAAACTCTACACTTAATGTTGGCCTAAACATTTTCTTAAAATTCAGCCTAAACATGGCTACAGCACAAATTTCATAAAATAAAATGACCAAATCATTAGGCAACTGTCATTCTAAAAAGTGAAATATTTCTAAGCTAAAAAATTTAATTTATCATCAGCCTTTTTTGCACAATAATTATCGTTGCATCAAAATCATCTTCTAATGTGCTGAACAGAACAAACAGCTCTGATGGGCTTGTTTTCTTAACGTTTGTTGAAGGCAAACACAAATGATTTTGCAAGGCTCTAAAGAGCAACGCTGGCCATGAGGAGGGGTTATCTATGGTAATCCAGGTCATGTGCTAGGAGAGTATTGGACCCTCTTTAAATTAAACATTTTTGAGGATCACAAAGGAGCAAGTTACGCAACATGTCTTGAAGTTACCGACTTCATGAAGTAAAGGACAGCAGATTACATTGAAATGACGTAGAAGACTTTTTTTTTTTTGACTAAAAACAGGTCACCCACGCACATTCATACTCCACCCCCTTTATAGTACGTTTGTTATAGTAAATCTGATTTCTTCCCTGGCCTCCTATTTTCAGGAGAATTTGGTCCAGGAAGATGTATTCTGCCCTCCTAAACTGCAGTCATAAACAATAAAGTTCCATCTTCCTCAATATTATTGCAAATTCTCATGAATGGACGGACCATACAGCTATTTCTTCCACCAGATTAGATGTTTGAGTTGAGTCACTGAAAAACAGGGTGCCTTTTTTTATTTTATCGAGGATTTTGCTGAAAAATAATGCTCTAGAGGGGAAGAAAGAAAAACAAGAAGGCGATGGAAAATGGAAGGAAGAAGAGAAGGATAAAGAAAATAAGCCAACATCCTGATCCTTGAATTCCGCAAACAGTCAAAAGTGCCTACTTGGATTTTAACTCCTGGCACTCCCTTGGGTTTTGAAGAATTAAATGTTTTATTCTGGTATTGTTTATTTGATGTCAATTTTTTTTAACTTATACTTGACCTCATCAAGATCATCTTCAGCTGATAGGAAGAGGAAGATAAGTAATGTTGTTGCTATCTGAACTCGGATTAGGAAACTGATTATTTCAAGAGGACATTGTTGAAAACTTTATGGACCAAAAAAGCATAGATTAAGCATTCAAAAGTTGAGGACTGTGCTAAGGTTCCAAAAATTTGCTTTTAAAAGTTAATTGACTGGGATTAGAAACTGAGGTCAAACAGTAAGAATAAAAATCCTACAAAAAGAGTGATTTGACATATTGTAAAAAGTAAGATAAATGAAAATAAGGTTGTATATTGAAAGAAATATCAGTATTATGTTAGTTAGTTACTCTGGATGGTACACCAATACATAACTTGGAAAAAGAAAGAGCTGTCAGGTTAGAATAATATTTGTACTAAATATGGTAACTGCATTCCTCAAATTATTAAAGACCTTGACTCAAAAGTCACTTGTCTATAAATGTATCTTTTTCTACCATTAATTAACAGGATTAATTGGTACTTGATTAATTAATCAATATTTCCCTATTATAACAAAGCAAAGAGAGATACAAGGTCCTATTTAATTATAAAATATTGCTATTCCCAACACAAACCAAGGATTCTCTCAAAAATATATCTAGTTCTTCTTCAAATTCACAAATAGAATTGTATATCCTCTAGATAAATTTATTGTGTGATAAACCTTTAAATAAAAGACAGACCTTTCATTGGGATATGATTTTTTGTCTTATATTTATATTCACATAAGTTTTAAAGGCTTAAAACCTGAGGAAAGTTACTGAAACCATCAACTAAGTTCTTTCAGGAGTGTAGTTTAACATCCCCCTTCACATGGAGATCAGAGCACCTATGATCTAATGATCATTCTGTGACACTAGAAAAAAGAATTGTTATCTGCTAGGCTATATCTCTCTCATTTTCTTTTACTTTTAATATAGAGGGTAAGAAAAATAAAAAATTTCTTTACTGTGAAGGTATTCCAATTCTTATCCTGATCATGCTTAAAAGCAAGATGAAATACCACAGTGAACTGAGAACCAGTACTCAAATCTGAGAATAAACTTTTTTAATAATCCAAAATTAAAGCCCTGAATTGTCTGCATTTTTTGCAAATTGTCTTTGCAGCTAACTCTCTGCTTAGAGGCCAGAATCAATTTTAATGAAAATCAGTCTTTTAAAGAAAAAGCGCTTTTTAAAATAATGTTTACATTAAAATAAAAGCTCTTTATCATAACAACTGACAAAATCTTGGCAAATACGTCCATTGAGCACCAAGATTTTTTTAACTGTTCTTTTCAGTCCTTGGGGTTAATAAGTAGAGTCTTTGGCTCAGCTTTTAGGCAAACATGATGTGGGGGAGGTATGGTAACAAGCCAAGATGACTCTTGAACACTGAAGTTTCAGCTGTATCACAATAATAATATAAGAAATCAAGGCACAGTCCTATGCAAATATAAAACAAAAGAAATTAACACTGAGGATCCGGCCCGACTCCTGACAGAGACTAGAGCCACTCAGTAGAGGGGTCCAGTTCCACCCTGATGTTTTTCTCCCACCCTTCAACTACAGCCATGGGCTAGAATCCAAGTGGCTTAGTGCTCTCCATCTCTGCTGTTTGTTTCCCTTCTGTTCCTCATCCTGCCACACAGATTTCACCAGAGAAAATACTTAAAACATGACAGAAAGGGTACAGGGAACAAGAAAAGAGAGAAGTCAAAGGAGGAATGTACGATTACAAAACAATATATTTAAAATATGTAAACAGATCTCACAGTGGCCTGACATACTGCCCGCAGTGTCAAAGCCCACTGAAGTTTTCTCTAAAATGGAGCTGATTGAGAAAACTAGGAGGAATAATTAATTACACAGGTTGTGAATCATTTAGCCAACATAAGATGATGCAATATTTTACCTGATGAAGAAATTTGAGGGCAATTGTTTGTTAGATTAATTTTCTCCATTTGTCCATATCCTGTTAACCCTTCAAAGCCATGTGAAATCATACTTTCTTTATGAAATGCGTGTATACCTTAACTGTAACATAAACTTAAGTTGCTATTCACATACTTTTCTTTCATACACTGAAATAGCTCCACACTCCTTACTGACTACAGTGCAAAGCTGAAAATTCAATATATACCCCTTTCCACAGCTTTAGGCTCCTTATGCCTCATTCATGTTATGAGATCCTAAATTAGTTTCTTCATTGTCTCGGTTTTCCATCAACAAGTTGGAAGTAGTATCAGCTGTGATCTCTCATGGGTCACATAGACCTATGAGATAATTAATTCTCCCTAATTCCTTTTTTCAACATTTATTGAAGGCCTTTTGTGCCAAGCACAGTGCTAAATCCTAGAATAGAAATAAGACTCAAGTACTGACTTGAACCCCAAAAGCTCACTCTGGAAAAGCCTTACAGGTTTATTCTTTAAAAGAGACATGACATACATTTCCTACTCTCAAGATCAAATAATAAAGAATAACAAAAAGAACTGAAGGCCCAAGAAACTCAAGACCCACAAGACCCAAGTATAACAGGCCAAATCAATATCCCTCTCTAGCAGCTCTCCCAGGATGAAATGTGATCACCTGTTAAAGAACTTACAAAATAGAAAACCCTTATGTCATCTTTCATATCCCAAAGAAATTGACCCACACCCTAAGAAACACTTTAGATCCAACTTCTCAAGGGAAAAAAAGAATCATACTTTTTCACCAGCCAATTTTGGCTAAAGGGTCTAGTAATCAACACTGAACAAATTAACAAAGTAAAATTGTAAATATCCACTGCGTGTATGACCAAATAAGGTATAAACCATGAAATCTCACATTAATTTCTTTAGAAAACAAATGCTTTCTGAAAACACATGAAAGAGAAATTCATGTTAAACTGCATTTAAATGAATTTAGACTAATATTGAATGCTATGAACAGGTAAGGCATAATACAAAAAGAGCAAGCTTTAAAATAAATAAAACCTCAAACACTCATGAAATTATCAGTCTATAGCTACTCTCACACCCAGTAGGAATATCAGAATATAATTACTAAACCACAGAGAGAAAAGTAAGGCCTCAGATCAAAGTTATATTACAGTTACAAAAGTTTAAAAAGTCAGGAATAATAAAATTTCTCAAGAACGCCTCATCAGAATCCAAATCCAGAATCCAGCTCACCACTGTTCCTTCTTTTCCAAATCTTGAATACGAGCAGCTAGGAAAAGATGAAAATTAAAATCAAAGTAAACAAACTTTTGTCTGTTAAAGCTTATACACAGGGTAGTTGGAAACAGGATTGCCATGTCCAGGCCCAAGTTAGCAAAGTCCTTTTTTAAGGAGATTAATCTTTTTCTTCAGGCTTGCAAACTCTGTGCTATGTATGTCTGGGAAAATAACTACTCCACTACCTTGATACTGGACTCCGTGTTTCTTCCAGACTTAAGATAAGACACTTTTCCTTATCTTCTCTGAAGAAAAGTCACGGCTTCAAAGTTCAGGAGACAGGTCATATTCTAATACCAATAGAATTAGAGGCCTTACTGAATCACCTGACCTAGAAATAGTATGGGGATGGAAAAAAAAAAAAAACTGCTAGACACTTCGATAAAAAAAATTCTCCAAATTAACATATTTCCTCAGTAAATACATGTCCTAAATATATTGATAAATTTCAAGATGAAGTATGACAACTGTTCTTGCACACACTTAATGTATTATACTTCAAAACAGTAAACAGACTTTGAATTAACCAGCAGAAATATGCTCCAAATTTTATTTGCAATTATATTTCAAGTCTGATGTAATTTTCTACTTCAAGGAATATCTACATTCTCAAACTGGCATAAGGGAAATTCTAAATGAAGCCAGTTGAAAATAATTTATGGCTTTAAAAATATTTTAAATATTCAAAATCATTCATATGTGTAATACTTACACATATGAATGACATATAAAGAGTTAAGTAAAATGTTATACAAAATGTTTCCCTAGAAGGACTCAAAGCATCCTGAGTAATCTTTCTTTGATGTGTTTTAAGTCTTAGCAATCAACAGAATTGGAATTTTTAATATTAAACATATAAACTGTTCTTCAAATGAGGATGAAAAACATAGCTGTGTTTATGAAAGTCAGCTAGAAATCCCAGAATGGAGCTTTGACATGAATTCATTCTATCACAGCAGCTAAGTTATTTAACATATATTTGTCTGCATCATTTTCTCATAAGGAAATTGAGAGAGATTAATGATCATGAGAAAAAGAGTTTTTGGCCTAAAGGTGTATCTCATCAAACATTCTACGTGCAGAGGAGGAATATTTGCAGCAATACATTTCTGAAGCAAGTTTCCAGTTCTGCAAACCTACTGATGTGGATTTATCCCCAACATATTTTCTGTAACTACTAACAAGTGTGTAACATGCAAAACTAGTCAAGAAGTGGAGGACAATTCTTTCCCTAGCTCTGTCATAAACTGATTCTACTGTTAGCCCGTCAATTCACCTTTCTTTATCCCAGTTTCTCTAAAAACTGGGCAAGTCAATGCCACGTAAATGACAGAGGTGTGTAAGAGTTAATGAGAGAATATCTATCAAGCTCTATGATCTCTGAAGAGAGCACCAAAGGACACTAATTTGATGAAACATCAAATGGCCTTATGTCAATAGCCTTAGTAGAATTGTTAAGGGATAACTGGAAAAAAAAATGAGGGTTTCCTGATCCCTTGATTTTGTACATCAAATTTACTCATTACTATCCATTTATTTATTTATTCATTCAGCAAACTGAGTATCTTCTATGTACCAGATACACCACTAGGCATTGGTGGAATAAAATGATATGGTCCCACATCTCATGATACTTCATAGGAGATGCTCAACAAATATGAATGAATCAGCGTTTTCAGTATATTAAGACAGCTCAATAACCAATCACACACTGTATGATTACAAATTATATTACAATGTATAATTACAACTCTGCAGGAAAAAAAAGCAGGGTATTCAGCTAGAAAATAATAGTGGGTAACAAAATTTAGATTGGATGGTTAGGGACAATCTCTCTGAGGAAGTGATGTTTAAGCTGAAATATGAATGATACATATCAATTAAATGGGTAATGTGGGAGGAAAAGCATTCCAGCCACAGGGAAAGCCACATGTGAAGGCTTTGAGTTGGGAATTGACAATGCTTTTGAGAAACTGATTGGTGGAACACGAGGATGTTGAATAAGGAATGAATATGAATGGGTGAAATCTGAGAGACTGTCAGACCTCAGATCCCATAGGCCTTGGTAGGACATGTTGACATATATATTTGTCATTCATAGTATAGTTGGAAGCCATTAAAGAATTTTAACATGGTGTCAGTCTTCAAGATAATTACTGTATACTGGGCGGCTTAAACAACATTTATTTCTCACAGTTCTGGAGGCTGGAAATTCCAAGTTGGGCTTTAGTGAGAGCCCTCTTCCCAGTTTCCTCACATTTCAGAGAGAGAAAGAAAGTAACCTCTTTCATATCACTTCATGTAAGGGCACTAATCCCATCATGAAAGCTCTACTTTCATGACCTAATTACTTCCCAAGGGTCCCATCTCCAAATACCATCACATTGGAGATTAGGGTTTCAACATATGAATTGGACAGGAGGGTCATAAACCCTCAGTCACAAACCACATGAAAAATGAAATTATGTTATTTATGTTATAAAAATTGCTGGCTGTATAGAGAATGCATTGCATGCAAGGTGAGTCCATGTAGGAAGCTAACTGTGGTAGACCTGTTGGGGTGTCCTTCCCAGATCCCCTTTACCAGGCCACCATACTCATTTCCCAGCCACTGAAAGGGCTGACTGCTAATCAGTTATACCTGACTCTTTTTTCAGACACTTGCCCTGGTTGGTGAGTGTTGCCTTGCTCCATTTTAGGGTCATGAAAAGCCAAATTTCTTTCGTTCAGGAACAGACAACTCTGTCACGTGGTTTGTGCTCTAGAGCCCTCCCTATGTGGATCAATACAAAGCTACAATTTACTTGAGACCAGAGACCACATATTTAATTTTAAGTGGTGGAGGGAGAAGTCAAATTTAATTTAATTTAATCAAGTGGATTAAAACTGAATGGGACCTTAAAAAGTGGAGACAATATGGGAAAAACACAGTTAAGTAAAATAACGGAAGCTGTCTGAGAGTGTGGAGCAAGGAAGGGTTTTATTTGCTGGGTTTTTGGTTGGTCAGTCAGTTGGTTGGTTGGTTGGTTGACTTTTCAGGTGGAAGATGACCAGGGCATATTTAACAAAAAGAGGGAATAAATTTGCATGAGAGAAAGAGTGTATCCAAAAAGTGAAGATTTTGAGAGAGTCAGGAGGAAATCTAGAGAACATGGAGAAGGATCGGCTTATGATAGGAGGGGGGATATTTTGTGACAAAAGACCATTAGGAGTAGATGTATAAAATATTCCCTCTCTTGCTGTAGGTTTGTTGATTTGGTAGTGTGAAGATGAGAGCATGGCCTGTTTCTACTTTATAATGAAGTAGGGTATGCAGTTTTCAACTGAGGATGGGGAAGTTTAAAATAACTCCTGTGAAGAGCAGAATCATGCTCTCATTAGAGAACCACAGTGAGAGCTGGTAGCATTAGATTCCCATTTGATCATGAATTTATAGTAATACCAGAATGTCCATGTTATGTGGTTTTCTACAGCCATGTTCAGCCATGTTCTACAGCCTACATGGGTGTAGGCGTAGACTTGGAGGATTGTTCACTAAAGGCTTGAGTTTTGCCAGGCCAGTTAGAGAGAAACAGGAGTATGGAAGTTGAGGGTATCTACAAAGAAAGGATTATAATAGCAGACTTTATACTAGATAAAGGATACTCAAGAAACAGTTAACAGTGGGAATACTTGAGTATACGAAGTTAAAGAATAAGAAAGGGTGTAGGGGCAGAAGGATGTTTGAATTTTGGAGGTGGTGTAATTTCTGGTAGAGAGAGGTCTAAATGCGGCCATAGGAGTTGGTAGCTAAAGTCAATGTTGAGTCAAAAGAGTGAGATGGTTTGCTAAAATTGGTTTACATCATATCATTTGGTTCATGCAACTCCAGTACTCTATGGTCAACAAACATCTGCCAAATAACATGAGTTCTCTTTACAAAAATAGTTAACCATCATTACACTGCAAAGCAATCTGAATGAGTAAATCGCTAAGTGAAACACAAGTATTTCCCATTTTTTTCCCTTTGAAGGAACATATAACTTCACATCTCAGAAATACTGGCTTAAATAAAGTTCTAAGAACTTTTTTTTTGTTTGTTTTTCAGGGGTTAATAGTACTAATGTGGCCTTGGACTTCTGTAAGTCAGCACAACTGATCAATCAGCATTTCACTGATTGCTTAATTCCCCTTCTCCACATACGAGGGGGAAAAAGCCCTTGCAAAATGTGTTTGCTCTGTTTGTTATTCTGGACAAAGCCGATAACGAGTTGCAGCTGCTGAACACAGTGTACTGCTCGCCGAGGCCATTGCTTTAACTTATAGATAGAAGTGGAGCAGCCAGAGATGTGCCTCGGGCTGAAGCGGTTGCCGTAAATAGGACAGCACTCGCCAGCTACAGTATATGCGTTTCATTATCCGACAATTTGTTCTGGGAGGCCAGTTTGATTGGCCAGGCAAGGGACTCAAAAAGAGAGATTTTTAAATATCACGACTCAGCTGAAAGAGTTCCTCTGTTTTCTAACCTGAGGAATTCGCTCTGCCAGTCTCAGTAAAGATGCTTGTAACAGTAGGTGATACAGACTCTGAAGACATATGTCCCTCTGGACACAGTGCACCCCTGATGATTAGTCTTGGGGCTATACCTCGGGCCTCACAATTCCTAGTACTAAAGCTACTTGCAGATTGAGCCCTCCAGCCAACTGAGTTTTGCTCTGCTTTTTTTGTGAGTCAAAAAGATGTGAGGTCAACTATTTGCCCTTGACCACTAAATAGGTGCTTACACTGAGCTAAGCAAATAGAACCATTTGTCCATTATTTGTGACTTCATTTTCCCTTTTATCCTAGATTATTCACTAGGACATAAGGAAAACAATAGTAGCCAGTATTAGATAGTTTAACCCAAAGTAAAGACAGATTTCTGGAATGGAGGAATAAAATAGAATTTTTTAATTTGCGTGAAAAGCTTTGCGTGAAAAGATTTACAAATAAGCCACTACCTGTGTGACCTTGAGCAAGTTACTTTCCTGCTTTGCATCTCAGTTTCTTCGTAGATAAAATGGGAGTAAGAAAATGGAGGATTGCTGAGAGAATTTAAGTGGAATAAGGTCTGTAAATTGTTTGGCACTAGTGAATGAAGGATACTATTGGTCACTCACAATGTGAGTATAAATTGGTTAGTCACTTCGTAGCACAATTTGTCATTATACAGTAAAATGTAAAATGAACATATCCTATGGCAATTAACATTTCTCACTATGTTACTTAAAGAAATACTAAAGCATGCACAAAATGATAGATATAGAGATAGTCATTGCCGTAGAAATGAACCAGCGGAAATAATATTTAAATGTGTTAGCATTCTTTTTCCTTTTGAAATTCTTTTTACTGACCTTCACCACATACACACTCCATTTGCTTTGGGATCATTTAGGATTATTACAGCAGGAATACAAAGAGAAAAAAAAAGTTAATATTTATCTTCTGGCATTCCAATGGTATATTACAGTAAGACAACAGTCCTAAAAGATAAGATGTATTTTAAAAACCTTAATATCCTATCAACTTATCAGACCTGGCCTAGAGGACTCCGATTACTTAGCATTCTTTTGTATTACAAAACAGACCAACCTTTCCTACTATAATTACTGGGCACTGAGGTAGAAAGAAGAAATGGCACAGAAGAAGCAGACAGCCTACCACTTCGAGGCTGAAGGGTGGTGGAAAAAACATGGAAGCTCAGGGGAAAACAGAAGGTCAGATTCAGATCCTATATTCCCAGTCCCATCTCTGGTTCCTCTTCCAGGACCACTCTTCAGGAAGCGAAAAAGTCATGGAGCAAAAATGACAGTGGCCGGCCAGCAGATGCATGAAACTGAGAAAGAGCTCATGGTATTCCAGCCCTGGAAACTGGAGACCCAGAATCACCTAGAATCATCCTCACTGTGGCAACACAGAGGCTTTAAAGTACCAGAGGAGTTACAAGGCCAGCGGTTGAGATGAAAAGATCACAGCCAGCAGATCATTTCAGACAAGAGACAAATAGCTAAAGCCAGTATTACCCCCCAAAAGCAGGTGGAACATAACAACACGGCAGGATCTGGCACAGAGAGCAGACCAACTCAGCCTCTCTGCAGATATCAACAAGGATCCGAAGATACTACATCAATTCAGGCACCCTTCCTTTCTCTACCATCAAATCATGTAAGCCAAACAACCAGATGCCATCTTGAAGAGGAACAGGGTAAGCAGGCAGAACTTGGAAAAACTGAGCATCTATATAGGTCAACCAAGCAGGGACGGAATTACCTAAAAGAGGTGTCTGCATTACAGCATTGGGCTCAAGACAGTGTCTACCAGCTTAGACTAAAGCTTGATTTTAATCAGGTGAAACAGATCAAATTAGTTATTAAAAAAAAAAGGAAAATTAAGGGATGTCTGGGTGGCTCAGTCAGTTGGCTCAAGCGTCCAACTCTTGATTTTGGCTGGGGTCATGATCTCAGGGTTGTGGGACTGAGCCCAGTGTCAGGCTCTGTGCTGGGCATGGAGTCTGCTTAGTATTCTCTTTCTCACTCTACCCCTCCCCCACTCTAAAAAAAAGAAAGAAAGAAAATTAAGCTTCATTTTCTTTGCATATCTGAGCCTTCTGTGAGTAATTCCAAACCTTGCTTCAAAATAATCAGTGGCAATATGACTGAACAAGCACAGTATGCCAATTCTTTGGAATATTTTCAGCATATTGAAAGACTAAAGTAGATCTCCACATACAAAGAGTAAGACAAACACTGACACAGCATTTACTCTGTGTATTGGCTTTGTTCTAAATGCAACACATGTGTTAACCCATTTCATCTTCCAAAAATCCTGTGAGGCAGGTTCTTTGTTATTCTCATTTTATGTATGAGAAAACTGACGCACAAAAGTTAAGTGTCTTCTCAAGTTTCCCCTACTAATTAGTGATGAAGCCTAAACAGAAATATCCCTGAGGTATACAGGTGGGTGAGAAAGGCAACTTGTAGGACAATACATACAGCATAACATTAATAAATATACATATATACACAAACCAACACTCTACAATTTTATCTATAAATGGAAGAGGTTTGAATGGATATTATCAAATTAGTAATAATACTCTCCTCTAGTAGCAGGAAGAGTTTTTCCATAGGGATGAATGCTGTCAAAGATTTTAGCCTTATCTGTAATGTTTTAATTTTTCATAGTCACAACACAGCAATGCACTACTCATGTTGCTAAAAAGTGATAATATAGATGATATAAAAATGGTGGTCTGAGACTATGGTGATAAGTAATTTTTTTTTATTTTTCTACTTTATCTGCAATATGCTAATATAGAAAATTATTTTTAAAATGCATGAATAAGTATTGGATAATGTTGAAAGTTAATAAATTGTGAGCTGTTTATCCTACCATCTCCAATGGATGTCAGTAGACTGATTTTTAATCATACAATAGTAATTAAATAGGAATCAATGGCATTCTCTCAAGAACACTAACACAAAAATAGTTACTCAAGATAAGACTGTTTCTATTGAAAAATAAAAGAATGAGCAGTAAATTATTGAAATTAAGATATATAACTTTACTTAAACATATAAGGATATCTCATTTTAATATCATGAATACATTCGGCCACTATAAAATTCTGCTTTCTTGATTTTTTTCAAAAACCAGTTGATCCTTCACTCTAGGCTATATTGTACAGTCTGTAATATATCACAGTAGACCATTTCAAATGTGATATCATTAGTTATGTATGTGCTTAAACATGGAAAGAAATAAAATACAGGCTTTATTTTAATAGGAATATAGGCCCCTGTAAAGTTTATAATGGCCTTTAAAACTTGAATAGCATATTGGGACAAGATAGGAAATCTGAAAATGGAGCCATATTAACTTGAAAGATAACTTCATTATATAATTATACAACCTCTACTCTTATTTCAAATCTTGCCACAAACTGAAATGGCTACCATAGAAAAGACTGTGAATCACGGTGCCCGCCCCAAGGCCAGGAGGATCAACGCACCCATACTCCACAGGAAGAGAATCCTTTGCTACGGTGTGCAAAGGCCAGATTTAGCACAAACACATCGTCTGTCAACAGCACCCAATGAATCACATCCCCACTGATCCTAAAAGAATAACTGTAGTCTTATCATTTTCATATAAAATGACACACTGTCCAGGGAAACGTGGTAGCTTACTACAAATCGATGGTATGAGACATCCACCTTGGAATCAGGGCAACATATTTGATTAAGACTATAATTTAACAGCAGGTGAATATTGCTACTGTAATACTTAGTGAACACTTGGGCATATCAGTACTCAGTACTTCAGATGGCTGCTTTAGCAGGTGTTACTGATGTTATTTATGTGTGGCGGGCCCACCACTGCAGGAGAATGGCAGTTCCACACTAGAGCAAACTCACCATCCTGTACATTAAGCCTTTACTAACCTCATGCCTATTACTCTGGCCAGACTGAATTAGGCAATTATTCCTTCCAGAATGTGCAGCAAATGCAAAAGAAATATACATCTATTCACATGTAAAGAATTTTGCCAATTACAATTGCTTTTTTCCCCTTCCCTTATCACTAGCTCTTCTCACCACTTATTGGTTTGAAAATTAACCCCCTTAGCAATGTACCGTAACTGAACCTGGTGGTGATTTGAGGAAATAGAAATCCAAAACTGATAATTCATCTTTAGGTAATATAAGATACACCTCTGCAGCTTATCAGCATTTCAAAGTACAAGAGTTTAAGAAATTCCTATTAAAATGCATCTGGTATCATTAAGGAAGGGAATGGTGAACTTCATATCTTTCTGGGTTTCTGGTGTGTTCATGAATATGATGTAAATTTATCACCGACTTCAACTGCTAATATTTCTACCATTCAGAGCAGTGAAATCACCTGTTAATACTACATGGCTTTTTTTTCTGTTCATATTTATTTATCTTGTACTATTTAACTTTTTAGAAGTAATCTAAAAATTATTCAAAGTTTCCATTCAATAATTCATTCTCATGTTCTTTCTATCTTACCCTCGCTTCCTTCCTAATGGATACAAGATCCATCAGGCAATTTAAATTCTTCTCTGCAAAAGTATTATGACAGCAGATACCCACAGCTGGTATTTATAATTCCAGTGTTCTTTGAAGACTACTGGTTTGTTTTGGATTGACAGTCCACTGGGTTTATTGCTAAAGAATCACGAAAGTACTACTTAACCAGGGGCGCCTGGGTGGCTCAGTTGGTTGGGTGGCTGACTCTTGGTTTCACTTCAGGTCACGATCTCAGGGTCCTGGGATCAAGCCCCACATTGGCCTCTGTGCTCAGCAGGGAGTCTGCATGCGGATGCTCTCCCTCTAGCTCTGCCCTTCCCCCTGCTCATGGTCTGTCTAAAATAAATAAACATATCTTTAAAAAACATTTAAGTACTATTTAATCAGAAGGATTTTTTAACTATCTGGGAAAAAAAACATTGAGATTATTAGAAACTAGAGAACTAATTGTCTTTCAAATTTAAAAATTGTATGTACTTTTTGAATTGTATATGCATAAAATCCTTTTATAGGAAATTAGTTTCCATGTAATGTGTTCAGGGTGGATTTAGCTTAATGTGTGTGTGATCAGTCTAAAATCAACTCAAGTTGGAAATGGAAATACAATGTCAACTTTTTAAAATGTTAGGTAAGAAGTTACAGATCTGGGTTTGAATCCCAGCTTTGTCACTTACTCGCTGAGTGAGCCTAGACATAATCTCTCTAAATATGTTTTTCTCATCTGAAAAATGAAAAATCACAATAGCCCCCTCTCATCACACGCATTTTAGATGGTCTATAGATGGGCAGCAAGCTGACTTTGAAGAACAGGGGTTAAGCTACGGTTGCATCAATATTTACCCAATAATGAGGACGTTTCAAGGTCATCAAAGAATGGAGAAGGAAAAAGGGAGGAGAGACTGGACTTCTTTATGTGTGTGTGTATATATATATATACTTGTGTGTGTGTGTGTGCAGTAAAAAAGAGAAAGTGTTGGGGCGCCTGGGTGGCACAGCGGTTAAGCATCTGCCTTCGGCTCAGGGCATGATCCCGGCGTTATGGGATCGAGCCCCACATCAGGCTCCTCCGCTATGAGCCTGCTTCTTCCTCTCCCACTCCCCCTGCTTGTGTTCCCTCTCTCGCTGGCTGTCTCTCTCTGTCAAATAAATAAATAAAATCTTTAAAAAAAAAAAAAGAGAAAGTGTTATAGGCAGGAGAATATTTTTGAAATATTAATTGATGCATTTTCTCCCCCAGGATTTCCTCATGTTTCCTGCCCTCCTCCCTGAATCAGACAACTGCATTCCTTACTTCCAGGAAGGGATGTATATAGCAGAGAACCATAACGTCATTCCTCAGCTTTGATATTCAAAGCTTGGCCAGTAGCTGAGAACAGAGGCTGGAAAGTCAGGCTTTCAGGTATTATTGTGAGAAAACAGATTTATGTGTTCCAATGAACCAGGGCTTAAGTGACTCAGCATAGCATTGATGGTATAAAATACAGCAGGTAAGTGAGGTTTCCCAATACTAAAAGGCAGGTAAGGCATTTAATGAGAGGTGGGTGAGGAAGGGAAGCATAGGTGGGTGAGGAAGGGAAGCATAGTCAGAGAACACTGTAAGCTCTTAGGAAAATCCCTTATTCAGCCCAACACTGAAGCAACATGGCACAAGGGCTGGGGAAGGCTCTAGACCGATAAGCCAAAAGAAGCCTCCTAGAATACCCCAGAGCCCACTCTCTGCATAGGAAGCAGCCAGGAGTTCCTGAGCATCCTCTAAGGAAAACTAGGGAAGTGCTCATGGGGCCGGTGGCCTGAAGAGAGTCAAACTGGGGCATGGGTGTCGTTTGCATCTCTAGACAGAGGCTCAGCCAGGCCCAAGTGTATCAGCACCAGATGCTTCCCATAGGCCCAAGTGCTAGAAGAGGACTGCTATACATCAGTGGAAGCCAGCAAGGACCAGGGAAGACCCAAGAAACAAAACACTCCTCTGTTAATGACTTAAAAGCCCACAGCAACTTAGATCATCTCCAGAGATAATGGAAGAAGGGCCAGAAAGCTACCCTCAGAATTTTGCTGAATAAATTAGAAGTAACTGAACTAAGTGGAGGTGGCAAGAGTAACCGTTTTCAGCCCACGAAGTAAATAGTTTTAGTTTCAGTAAAAGAAAAATAAACATTCCTTTCTGTACACCCGAGTCATGACTATAAAGTTTAAAGCCACGATAATGTCTTATCAATTACATATTTCCATGTAAAGCAGATCCACTGAGACCTCTTGGAAATTTACTGCCTGTTTCTTCTAAGACACTTTCAAGTTAACAAAAGCATGTAATCGATACTGTGTAGTGAAGTCAATAACCACCAGGGTGGAACAATCCCCGAAATGTACAGATCTGACCCACAGCAATATATATTAATGGCTTTTGGTAATTGTGACAAGAGTGGACAGTCATTTATCTTTTCATAATGAGTTTGCATTAAGCAGAAGAAAAATGAAGTGATTATGTACGGTCCCTCCTCCTTCAGAGGTGCCCTTCATCCCTTTCCCAGCACAAGGGAAGGGGAGCACCTGAAGGGAGCAGCATGTCCATTAGTCACTTCGGGACTGGCTGTGCATCTAAGCAAAGTGTGCTTCCGTAGGCAGCCCCTCCACAGGCAGTCTTTTTGCTGTTGAAACATTTGCTTATTTTCCCACAGAATATCCTAATGCTTCTTTTAAGAAGCTGTGTGACAGTAGCAGCCGAGTGCTAACACATCAGAACACGTGCCACGGACATCCAACATGGCTCTATCAGTCACATTACACTTGGACTAATCAAGGAGCGGTCAACAAAGGGCAACTAAGGACGCTGGCTTGATTCAACAGTTCACTGTCTGATTAAACCAGGCAGAGAGAGTTTGAGCGGTTGGTTTCCCTATTCCCCAACGGCTTTCCTTTGAAGAGAAGGAGGAACAAAGGATCGTTTTTGATTACTCTGAAATGAACTTGTTCCTACCGTGTTTATTAATGATCATTTGGTTGATTCTCCTTGGTTAGGTCACTGTCTGGTGCATTATCCCTCAGGTGCCTTCCAGAAATAGAGACCATCCAAGAAGCCCCTAAATTGCAAAGGGAGGAAATACTCCACAAATGATTCCTTTACAGAAAATAGATGAATGTGTATTATTTTGGAAAGCCAAGTATGTGGCTTGTTTTCATTGCTTTCAGCCCTGTGAAACTAGACATTCACAGCTTCCACTGATGATTGTATGTTTTAGGAATCTCATTTTTCATACAGATTATTAACGGAGAACACAGACCCAGGAGACTGCCTGCCTGGTTTGGATCCTGGATTCACCACTTAGTGAACGTGTGAACTTGAGAAAATTGCCTACTTAACTTCTCTGTGCCTCAATTTCCAATCTGTATGATTGGAATAATGACACTGCCTTCCTCATAGGTCATAATGAGAATTAAATAAGTGACGCATAGATAGAATGCTTACAACAGTATCTAGCCTATAAGTTCCACAGAAGTGTTAGCTACAGACTTAGCATTGTCGTTAGTGCTAATTTTGCAAACTTAAGACACTCTACCCATGAGCAGTTTTCCGTTTCTGAATCTCTGACCTAAATTTAAGCCTTCAGAAAACCAAAAATGCTTTTTATCCCTTCAACCCAATTCGTTTTCTTTGAGTCCGTAAGATTCCGTCACTTTAAGATAGCTCAGGGACAGTGATGGCAGACCCTGCCAGATGTTAGTCCCCTGTCCTTGGTGGTCATGTCAACTCTCCAGAAAAAATCTTACACCTGAAAAGTGACTTTCTTCCCTTCTCAGCATTGGTCTACCCTATCTTTCCCAATTTCAGTGGTCACTCATTCTTACAGTGTTGGCCACATTAGCTTGACCATTTCTGAGATTAGTTCTTGCAGGATCATCTTCTGGAAGGTCCATTTAACCTACAAGATATGGTCAACCATAGTCAAGGAGTGTGATCTTTAAGGCCGAGTATTGTATGTGTCTTATCAAAACAAAATAAAAACAAAAACATAAAATCTTTCTATTTGGACTGTGGCTCAGGCCTGTATCAGGTTGGTAGAAATGCTTACCAGGTATAAGGCGCCATGTATAGGAACCTTTTAATTAGTACTAAACTCACTGGTAGATACATATTTTTTTATTTAGAAAACCAAAGTTTGAAATAAATAGCTTCAAAGTAAATTTAAACAATGTAATTTTTATGGCACAATATTATTAATGAAATTAGTCATTCACACCCAATAACACTAAATAGTATATGAAGATATACATCTCTTCAGGACATAATATCAAGCAATTTCATTGAATAGAACAATTCAGAATTCTGAGCATCAGCATAGAAACCACTATGTGAAAATCCAAAACATCTAGCTATCTTTCTTGACCTTGCAAACTTCAAATTTCAAAAGCCAGACACAGGGGTGCCTGGGTGGCTCAGTCAGTTAAGCACCTGCCTTTGGCTCAGGTCATGATCCCAGGGTCCTGGGATGGAACCCCATGTCGGGCTCCCTGCTCAGCAGGGAGCTTGCTCCTCCCTCTGCCCCTCCCCCTGCTCATGCTCTCTCTTTCTCTCTCTCTGTCAAATAAATAAATTTTTAAAAATCTTTAAAAAAAAAAAAAAAAGCCAGACACAGCTATTACTATTGTTTGTGCACATGTCCCTTCATATGACCTCCCTAGCCCTACCAGGAAACAGTGGCAAGACAGGAAAATCTACATCTACTACAGTTTTGCATAAGACTATTTCAAAACAAAGAGACCAATTCAGAATTTAGGACTACTAAGTAGAAAACCATTCATTTAGCATTGTATCAGTTTCTCTTTCCATTCTTCAGAATTTTTAATCTAATCCTTTCCAAGTAACACATTCTCCTTCCAAATGACTCTAAGGTCAAAGACTAATTAACCTTTTCTCTTTAAGTTTGGCAAAGATACAGACCTTGCTGCCTTATTTTCAAGTTTGGAGCTGCCTTATAACTCTCCAAAATTAATTACACATTCTCTAAAATGCCTCCTGGCTCTTCATGATCTAGTCAAGACTAAGGAAATGCCTAAACTTTCACTCCAGCGGCCCTAAAGGAAAACCACAGTACAGAAATGTAGCGTTAATCATAGACCTCACTAAAAATTACCAGAGAACTGTGGGCTTGTCAGAGTTAACTAAACCCTGCACAGTTGAAAGAGACCATCACATGAGCCAATCAGAAATCCTTGCTTTCCTCACTGACTTAGGAAACTTGAGTTGCTAACTTAATGTACAGGTGTACATTTTTCCAGCAATTAAATAGGGAAAATTATATTCAGGGTCCCATCTCACAAGAACAATGGTGCCTCGAAAGCCAGGTACAGCACAGAAGAACTGAAAAAATAGAATTATACCTATTTGTGCTTAAATCTTAACATTCAGGACATCCTACAACATAGGCAAAGTTTCACCTCATATCAAGGCCAAATTAACAATCTTGTTCCCCAATCCTTTTTGGTAGTGGATTGTAAACAATTGAAGCAAGCCATCTGTAAAGGATTCTACTAAAACTCCTCCCCATGAGTGACTTTTTTTCCTGCAGTTCAAAGTTACCTGAAATTCTTTAATCTTTTTTTTCTTTTCTTTTCTCATTCATTAGGCAAAGTAAAACAGAGTTTGGAGGCATAAATTCCTCAAATCTGAACAAATACTTGAATGCAAAGCTTTGGGTGGATTGCCTCATTAAAATGTTCCCGATTGATTACTTTTATTGTTCACTTTTTCAGTAGGCATGGAATGATAAGTATCAAAGAAATAGAAATCCGAAAATAACTGGTAAATCACTGGACAATTGAGAGACCATTACACAATGCTAAATAGAAACCACAGGAGCTAACAACTGGCAGAAAAATTCTGTTTAAAATTACAATCTGAACATAGAATTATCTGTTCTGCAGAGTTCTTTTTTTTTTTTTTTCCCTGTCTTTGCCTGTTACGGCTGAAATTAATTCCCCAGGGCTTTCATCCCCCAAGGCCATGATCTTTCAACTTGCATACAAGTTACGTCTTCTGTCATCATTTCTCCTATATCAGAAACCAGAAATGTTATATCATTCCTGGAGAGTTTTCAAACCTTGCGGTTTTATTCAACTGGTGATATGGCAAGAGTTTTTAGGACAATATTACCTGTTATTTTTCAAAATACAGATATAAGACTTAAATAAGAATAAAGATTAGGGGTGCCTAGGTGGCACAGTTGGTTAAGCATCTGACTCTTGGTTTCAGCTCAGGTCATGATCTTGGGGTTGTGAGATTGAGCCCCAAGTCCAGCTCTGTGCTCAGTGAGGCATCTACTTAAAACTCAATCTTAAAAAAAAAGAAGAAAGTTTAAAAAGTCATTATCTCATGAACATTTTCCTGATATTAACTAAGGAAGTTGCTCTCCAAGTTTATTGTGCTTTAACAATGACAAGGAATGATGGTTAAAATGCAGATTCTAGGGCCACATACCAGATGTACTAAATCTGAATTACTACAGTTAAAACTGGGGAGCTGCATTTTCAACAAACACCCCAGTTCATTCTGAGGTAGGTAGTTGTCAGTTACATACCCACCAGAACTAGAGTATAAATGGAGGTTGGGGTAAAAACAATTAGGGAGGCAATATTTGTGAAGAAGCAAGAAGATTCTGGAATTAGCTAACTGCTGACTTTATCACTACCATTCACATCTACTATCTTAGGTTAAGCTATATAATCTTCCTCTTCATCAGTTTCCTCACCTGAGGAATGACAATACTAATACTTACCTCATCCTACCGCCATTGTAAGGTTAGGTTCACAGGACTGAAAACACTCAATGAAATATAACTACTATAAATGGACCGCCCTGGAATTGAACCCCCTTCACAGCAGGCCAGAACAAAACATCTCTGCTTCGGGAATTGTGATGTTTATCCTTATGTCTCTTAGGTCTATATCAAATACAACTGTCTCTGAAATGGGAGGCAAAAGTAATCTAAAATGCAGATTCTGGAGCTAAACCATCTGAATTTAAATGTTAATGCAACCTCTTATTTGAGCAAATTAATATTTATGTGCCTTGGTTTCCTCCTCTGTATAATCAGCATAATGAGTACCTGTCTCATGTAAAATGGTTAGCAGAGCTCTAGTCAATGCTCAATAGTTTTGTTTTTACTGTACCATATGAAAGGGAATTTAATGGAGAAGAGTGAGTAATTTTATTTTATAGTTCAGGATAGAATAAAAATTGATGCCAATTATTTTATTAAGGATCAACAGCATTTAGAAAAGCAAATTGTTGTCATTTCCAACAAACATGATTCCAGATCAGAAGAGTCCAAATCCACTTAAGGAGTTCAGCAACTCCATCCATCAAAAATTGTATTTCCCTTAGTATATAACAACCCATTTTGTACAGGAATTTGGTCATTTGGCCCAATTTTTATATGTAACCTCATGCCTTTATGCAGGTCACTAAATTGCCTTCAATATCAACCTTCCTATCCTGAAGATAATTATAAAATGGTAACCTTTACCAACTTACCAAGATATTATAGTATCACACTTTTAATAAAATGTTTACAGTCTACAAGTTTTTTAAAAGTTGGGAGCTTAAAATCACTAAAATACATTATAAGAAACTTGAAATCCATAAGAGAAGATTAAGCTGGTGACAAGATCTGAAAATGCTTTTGAGTGAAAATGTCCATCCTTATATTGAGTGTATATCTCAAGTTGAAATAGAATAGAATTGAACTGACATGGAGCAATGAATGGGCAATAAAATGGAGATACAATAAATGCAGTTAAGATGAAATGAAATAAAATCTATACTTTATCCATCCCCATCCATCTCCACAATACTGTCACTTATTATCAGGGTGTCTAACCCAGTTCCTGCTTCCAGTGTGAAGGAAGACTCTGTCTCTTACTGCTGGTAGAAGTATTGATTAAGTAGTAAAGAGTAAGCAAAAATATTCTGGAATGCTATCTTTCCAGATTCTTTTTTTTTTCCAGAATCAAAGGAAAACTCAGGCTAAAATGTCTCTCACTGTTTTCGCTCAAGAGGCTAATGTTCAGAGCTTAAGCATCTGTAATTTAATAAACCCAACAACCAAGAGAGAGCAAATTAAAAAATCCTTCCCTAGACTATAAACCTGACTGGAGGAAATAAATGGTGCCAATGGACTCTCTGGTTATGGAAAGAGGTGGCCTCTAAAATAGGTTTATTCTGGCAGAGCCTTTAAAACTGAAGACAAAATTTTAAACTAGTTCCAGGAGAAAGTGAACATTTCTTAGCGCTTCACTCTTTTTTCTCTTGACTTCAATTCAGTTTAATATCACAATGACTTCTTTTGCACCTACTAAGTGTTAACTAAGCATTAGGAGACTGGTTGATGATTAAGGCATGGTTCCCTATGTTCAAAGAAACTAGAAGAGTCAGAGATGTACAAGATTAACTCCAGGGGGAATTATTCTGTTCTTACGGCTATCCCAAGACTGACTTTATATTTCTTTTTGTTTGTTTGTTTTTTAAAGATTTTATTTATTTATTTGACAGAGACAGACAGCGACAGAGGGAACACAGCAGGGGAGTGTGAGAGGGAGATGCAAGCTCCCCGCCGAGTAGGGAGCCCAATGCGGGGCTCGATCCCAGGACCCTGGGATCATGACCTGAGCCGAAGGCAGACGCTTAACAGCTGAGCCACCCAGGTGCCCCTGACTTTATATTTCTAGTTCTATTTCACTATAACTTCCTTTAAAAATCTTAACTCAGACTTCTCACATCGTGATAAATTCAAATATGCATAAAGCCAAATCATAATTCCCTCCCTTCCACTTCCCCTCAAAAAGCACTCTACATTCCAAATTGTCCCATGGCATCACTATTTTCCCAAGCAACCTAGGCCGTAAAAGATATACTTTCTTTGACTCATCTCTTTCTCTTCTGTCCCACTATGTCCCACAGTTAGCTACCATGTCTTCTCAAATTTTGCTGAGGAATTTACCTCAATACAGTATTTTCCCTTCAATTCCTACTACTAACTGCACCTTATTTCAGAGTCCCTTGACCTTTATCTATTACAGTCAAAAGTAAATAGGATGACAGAGCTCTGCCTCACTCATACTCATGAAACTGAAACTAAATGAATAATAATGCACTAGACATAGGAGTACTTAGCTGGCTCAGTTGGTAGAGCATGCAACTCTTGATCTCAGGGTTGTGAGTTCAAGCCCCATGTTGGGTATAGAGATTACTTAAAAATAAAATTAAAAAAATAATAATGTAGTAGACACAGCTGGAACAGGTTCACAAAGTTTACCACTTAGGTACCCAGAGTTGACACCATTCCTGCCTTTCCTAAGGCACTACTGTTTGACTTTTTCTTTGGTGTGTTTGTTGGTGTGTTTCCAATAAATTACCTTTTTTTAACTTACTGATTTCTGTTGCTTGCAACCAAAAAAATCTTAACCAATACAAAGGGAAATAAGATTGAGACTTAAATGAATTAAATCTACAAATAGTAAAAGGAGACAGAATGTGTCCCAGATTTATATTTTCTTAAAGCTTAATCGATTCTCTTGGTACAAATAAAGACATCATAAATGTTAAGTAGAAGCCAGTGTTGAAACCTGTCTTAAGGGGGTCTAAAGCAGACTGTGTACATCAGTACACAGTCTGTACTACAGTCAGTACACAGGCTGTAGTAGGGTCACTAAAAAGGTTTCTATTTTCTCACTGTGAGGTAAAAATGTTTTATCTCATCACATGGCAACTTAGATAAAGATGTGTCTCCAGATCATCACCTCCCTTTTGTTCTAACCATATGCCTACTAAACAATCACAATTAACTGAGTATAACATCAAGTCCCCACTTAACATGACACTGGCAAAGAGTGACCTGTGTTGAGAATGTTAGCACTTTAAAGGGACAGATCCTATTTTAAATGAACACTATCCCTACACATTTGGTTACTATGAGTCTCTTCCAAAGAGTGTAATAATTTCTTAAAAGACCAATAAAAGCTGGCTTATGGTCCTAACATGCTAAGAAATATAACCTTAACTGACACAAATTCACAAGGAAAATATCAGTCTTTGAGCCCTTGATGCAACCTTCTTGTCATTGACTCTCATCCCCCACTCTCACTCTGCTGCATCAAATTTCAACATCTATATAACAATCCCCACCCCCATAAAAACTCTCATGCTCATTCATTCATTTTTGAGTCTTTTTTTAATCTGTCAAGCACTGTGGTAGGTAATAAAGATATAAAGAGCACAAAAGATGGATCATAACTAGTTTTTAATAACTAATAATTTATTAATATGCTAATAAATGTAACTAAGAACAAATAGAAGATTCTATTAGGACATATAAGAGGGTGACTTGTCCAAGTTAAGGTTATCAAGGAATGCTTCCCTGAGAAAATAACATTGAAGATGAGACCTGAAAGATGACCCCAGATTCCTCCCTCCAAACCTTCTTCCTGCCACTGCCAAACTAATCTTTGACAGAGCTTCCAACACTTCCCTTATGTTCAAAATCTCTGTCTGCTAGGAACATAATTTAACTGAAGAGACCTATCTTGGGAAACCACTGGACTAAGTGGTGATTTCTAAGGTCTCTTATAGATCTAAAGATTTTATGATTAGTTTTCAGTATGTATATAACATTCCATATTATGGGAGTCCTAACATTAGTTGGATGTCCCTGGTATATTTTTATGTAAGAAAAGTAAGTTACAAAGCAATGTAGATGGTTACTCCATTTCTAGGAAAGCAAACAACAGCAATGTACTAGGTATTTCTGTTGTTATACAATTTCATGAGCATGGAGAAATACATAGAGGGAAACACATCAAGCTATTAGCAATGATTTCCTAATGGGAAGAAAGAAGGTAAGAAGAATAAAAAAGGAAAAACAGGCTATAGAATAACTTTAAAATATGATTTAAGTAAGAATTCAAATGTAAATATCCTATTTACATACTATTTCTAAAAAATCTGTAAAAATTGAAAATATACAGATTTTGGTCCTACCAAATAGAAGTATCATGGATAAATGACAATACCGATTAATTGCTTAGGTGACAAGATCATAGCAATTTGTATAAGTTTAATCTTGTGATTCTTAAATCAAAAAAGCTTCCACTCCACTTTAAAGAATCTCTTTAGTTCAGCTTCACCCTCTCCTTCAAGTGATTTCCCACTGCTTCCCAAATGCATCCACCAAGCACTTTTTATCAGTAACCTTCAGTTTTATGGCTTTTGTGATAAATGTCAAGGTGCGTGGGGAGGGGGAAAGAGAGAAAGATTTCTCAAACTCTGCTGTGTGGCATGCATTGTGCTACACACTTCACAATCGTGAATCCCTTTAATCCTTACAATAATGTTACAATGAAGGAATTGTATCTTTTCACTTTTACAATTAAGGACACTGGGTTAAGTAACTTCTTGAGTTGACAACACCTAAGGGGCAGAACTTGAGTTTTCACATAGAACAGCCTAATTATAAAATTCATCCTTTATCTCCTATGCTTTGTCTTCTGTCCTCCTTTCCATGCTCCTCTCCTATGAGTCCTCCAATGGACTCTTCATTCCAGCCATACCAGTCATGATGGATTGCTTGCATTTTCTATCACAGGCCACTCTTTCTCTCGTACAATCTCCTCTTCCCAATCTTTTCCTCCTACTTTTCCTCCTTCTTTCTGTGTCCCTCTCCTCCACCCCTCCACTTACCGGGTTTGGAATATAACCCTTTTCTTCCATCTGTATATCAAGTAAATTCCTATTTGTTTCCTAAGACTCAGCCCAGTTATCTTCTTCTACAAACCACCCATCACATGGCATATCCAAACAGACTCAAGAGCAACCTGCGACACCCATTATGCCTACTTTAATACCTCTACTGTAACACTCATCACTGCCATAATTACTTATTATTTAGCCACCATCCCAATATCAACTTTCCTCCCCCTAAGAGTCATTTTTGGCCAGAAACTATAAGAAGTTATTCTTTGTAATTCCAGAATCTCCTAAAAGACTCAGGACAGAGCAAAAAATTAATTCATGCTAAATGAATATATTCCCTAGAGTTCAGTACACAGATCCAGGTTCATTTAGAGAAGACAGATAGGGAATGAACATGATAGTTTGCCCTCTGTTCCTAGAAGATAATATAGGCTCTCAGATAAGTTAACTGTCTAAGAGAGGTTTTGCATCAGAATAATTAGCTGAAAAGTACAAAGTTTCAGAGACATTATATATACTTACATGTACTACGTTTTCCATGGTACACCTGTAAACTGAACACTAACTCAGGGGTGTTCAACCGCATCAAAGATTCCTTTATCCTCGGTGTGTTGTAGATGGTGGGTATTTCCAACAATGAACAATGTGGACAGATGACTAATGACAGCAGGAGCCTCTTTAGTTCTCATCCCTACAGAAAGAAGGACTCTCATTAAGACTTAGATTTGGGGCACGTGGATGGCATGGTCAATTAAGCAACCAACTCTTGGTTTCAGCTCAGGTAGTGATCTCAGGGTTGTGAGATTGAGCCCCAAGTCGGGCTCCGCACTCAGTGCAGTGTCTGCTTGGGATTCTCTCTCCCTCTCCCTCTGCCCCTCCTGTTCATGCTCTCTCTCAAATAAATAAATAAGTCTTTGAAGAAAAAAGGGGGTGCCTGGGTGGTACAGTTTGGTAAGTGTCCAACTCTTGGTTTCAGCTTGGGTTGTGATCTCCAGGTTGGGGATCGGGCCCCACGATGGGCTCCAAGCTGGGCGTGGAGCCTACTTGGGATTCCCTCTCTCCCTCTGCTCTTCCCCCCACTCTCATGCTCTCTCTCTCTTTCTCAAATCAATCAATCAACCAAATCTTTAAAAAACAACAAAAAAAATAGATTTGATTTCCTGCCAGTCCAGTGGATGAGATTGAGGGTTGAATTTAAACTAGTAAATAGAGATAAAGAAATGTGATACTTCTTACTAAACCAATTTAAATATAGTTAGGATTACTAGGTTCCAAGCAACATGAAATTCAATATCTTAAACAGGAAACATTGAAGATTTTGCACAGAAGAAATAGTCAACAAATGAGGCTTTTGGAACCAACAAGAATTAGTCAGGCTTTGAGGTTCTAGGTAACAGAAATCAATGGCATTTGTCAGAGTGCCATCTTTGAGCTGAATTCACTCCAAAAATTTTCAAGCCTTTTGTTACTTAATCTGACAGGGTAACTGATTGGTACAGCATGGTCATGTGTCCACAAATTGGCTAAGAGAGATTGGAGTAATCTGAGGGACAGTCCCATCAAGACTCCAATCAAAGGATGATAAGTTTCCCATAGAAATATTGGGGTATAGCTACCAAGAAATAAGAAAATAGATAAATGGAATTTGGAACAGCCAAAATAACATATCCACTATTGATTCATATCCCTACTTTTTCATATTTAAAATGTAAGCTCATGGAGACAGGAACTTTTATTTGTATTGCTCCCTAATATACCCTCATCACTAGAATATTACCTTGCATATAGTAAGCGTTCAATAAATATAAGCTAAAATAATTTAATACTCTAAATCCCTTTGGTTCTAGTTATCTAATTGGTTCTTACAAATAAGTAAATGCTCAAAAAGCAAAAGTTTAAAAAAGGATCAAAACCTGAGATAGACTCTAATGGAGCCCTTGATGAACAGAGAACCATATGAAGTTTCCAGAGGCTTATGAAAGATAAAAAGCATAGTACATGTTGGAGAGCAAGGCATAGGAAAATGAGGGAAGGGAAATAACATTCATTAAGTGTCTATTTTCTGACAGCTGTTGTGATAGGCCATTTTACATATGCTAGCTCATTAAATATGGTGCACCAAATTTCAGGGAATACATAAATAGTAAGGACTACTGCAGAAATGCAATTTTATTTACTTCATAACTGTATGTATAGCAGGCCCTTGACCTGAGGTACCCTCCACTAAGCACACATTTGTTTTGCACAATGGAGCCACTGGTTCTGATAAAGTGCAAAGGGTCAACATCACTGGTCAGAGAAACGACAATCTTTCCAGCCCATCTCTGCCCCCCTCTCAAGCATACCCACTACAGGAAGTAACACCAACCACTTTATATGTGCTTACATGAATATTCTCTCTTTAAACATGTTCTCAGACAAGACAATTAGTCATGATGTTTTTAAGAACTTCCTTCTCTCCAGGCCCTAAAGTGGAAAGAATCTAGCTCACTTGGTTCTAAAACAAAGACTGCTGGCTTAAAGTAGGAAAGAACAGGTGTTTCTAGATCATTATCTATACAGACAGTTAGATCTAGAAAAGGCCTAAGGAACTCTGCAATCTCTATTGCATGCTACATTTCCAGATGACAAAACAGGTGCTCGGATAAGGAAAGTAAGATATCTTGGAACTCTTTCGTTTTGGGGAGAAGACTTGATTTTAGAACTCCCATTTCCAAGTCCACATCTCTTATTTCATCAGTTTGTTTAGATATTGAGATTCCACAGTAGCTTTAAATTGTTTACAATAAGAAATAGTAGATTAACTACCTTAATCGTTAATTAAGTAGTATTTTCACTTGATTTCATTATTCACCTCTGTTTCTCAGAAATGTTTTTCTCAATCCAAATGATGCCCAATGAAATAGTGTACTGGCTTCTCATAAGAAGCTAGAACCCAAAGAAGAACCCCAAATCATGGGTTTATCATAAGAGGTTTTAAGTTTGAGGTGTTCTTTTTCTATTTAAGGTCTCACCAACATAATGATATGCTTGTTCTTTCTATTTATCTACAATCGTGATGAGATCCATGAAGCAACATAAAATGTCCACTATGATCTCCAGAGTGTTTTAGATCAAAACAACATCAACCTTCCAGATAAGGAAGTCCCTCGATGAACAAGCCAATAGTACCCTCTGTTTGACAGCAGTAAAGGCAAGCAACAAAAATTATAACTGTCCAAAATAAAGTTTTATGATTCTAGATTTGCTTGCTCCCATTTTGAATTCACCATTTCTAAAATGAAATATAACTTTTTGGTCTCCTTTCTTAAATCTCATAACAGTTACATTTCTTAGTTGTGAACAACAAAATCTACTCTGGTGAGTTAGTTAAAATAGAAAAAAGAATTTATTAAAATGAAAACAGCCTTAGTTACACCAAAACATGATCCATAAGAATAACGAATTGAACTTCATGAAAATTGAAAACATTTACACTTGTACCCAGAATATATTAAGAACTGTTATAGCTCAATAATAAGACAAATAACCTGATTTAAAATGGATAAAAATATTTGAATAGATATTTCGCAAAAAAAGATATACTAATATGCACAAGAAAAGATGTTCAACATCAGTGGTCACTAGGGAAATGTAAATTAAAACCACAGTGAGATACCCCCTTGATAGCCACTAGGATGGCTATAATCAAAATGATAAAGGAGTTGATAAGGATGCAGAGAAACTGGAATCTTCATTAATTGCTGGTGGAAATGTAAAATGGTACAGGTGCTTGGAAATCAATTTACCAGTTTCTTAAAAATGTAAACATAGGGGCGTCTGGGTGGCTCAGTCAATTAAGCGTTTGCCTTCGGCTCAGGCCATGATCTTGGGGTCTTGGGATCAAGCCCCACGTCTGGCTCCCTGCTCAGCAGGGAGTTTGCTTCTCCCTCTCCCTCTGCCCCTCCCCACCACTCATGCTCTGTCCCTCTCTCTACATCAGATAAGTAAATAAAATCTTTTTTTAAAAAATGTAAACACAAATTTCGTAGATGACCCAACCATTCCACTGCCAGATATCTACTCAAAAGACATGAAATAAAAAACATGTCCACACAAAGACTTACAGACAGATATTCATTGAGGCATTATTCATAATAGTCAAAAAGTGTAAACAATCTAAATGTCCACCGCTTGGTAAATGGATAAACAAAATGTGATATATCCATAAAAAAGATACTATCTAGTCATAAAAAAAAAAACTGCTGATAAATGGCTGCCCTGTAGATAAACCTCAGATGCCTCACCCTAACTAAAAGAAGCCAATGTAAATATTGTCTGATTCTATTCAGTAAAATGTCTAGAAAAGGCACTTCTATGAGATAGAACATTGTAGTTGTCTGGACGGGGTGGGGGGGGACAAAGGCAATTGATTGCAAATGAGTATGAGATGTTCTTGAATTGATGGAAATGTTCTCAGATTAGATAGTGATGATGGCTGTCTACTTCTGAGAATTTATCAAAAATCACTGAATCATGTACTTAAAATGGGTGAATTTTATCGTATATAAACTAGAACTTAAAAATTCTCTTTGGAGACTTTCATTTTTAGCTAAGATGGAGTGAAAAGGAGTGGCTACCCCACCACCGCGTGAAGAACGACAGCAGCAACAACAAAAAGCAGTGTATATGAAACAACTGCTTTTCAAGACTAAGGAAGCAGGCGGCCGAGATCAGGGGTCCTTGACAGACCGGGTATAAATGAGGTGAGCCCTGGGATTGCCCCAGCTTACTGTCTGGAAGACTTTTCAGGTTTTGGCTCAGGAAGAGAGGACCGAGGCAGAATCCAGAACACTCCCTGATGTTAAGGACCAGAAGCTGGCTGAGTCAGGGGAGACAACTGCTGTTGAGAGTCCTCCGTATGGTGTAGCAGAGAGGAGTGAGCTATGCAGAAAGAACACTGGAGATCTGCAAAGGGTCCCCCTCAAGTTTTTAGCATTTGCATCTGAAGAAATTACCTGAGTGCACAGAGCTATATGGATGGTAATTAAACTATCATAGCATAACCATCTAAGGATACCGATCACTATTCACTTTCACAGGGGCAAGTGAACAAATCCCAGTAATATGGATAACATGTATAATGTCCTGCGTCTTGATACAGAATCATGATATGAAATTATAAGAAATGGCTTGCAGTCATCAAAAAAACAATACTCTTATTTTGGATAACCGCTTGGTTGATTCATTCACAATACGGCATAGCCAGAATGAGTTTCAAAAAGTAAAATTATGTAAGACATCCTTCTAAGAACCGTGATCTGTTTTGTTTCACATATTCCTCTAAGAGCACTCAAAAGCTATATGATTCTATTAGGCAGATACAAAAAAAAAAGAGAGAGAGAGGGAGAGAGAGAGGAAAAAAATTGGAGGAAACATCAATGAAAAAGAAAAAAGGCTAAACTGTGTAAATGGAATAACTGCCATCATTTTTCTTTGTCATTATCTTGACAATAAAAGGTTCGTAGGGAAGCTCCTGATTTATGGTCCTTTCCAGCAGTCACTGCTGAACAAAGCCACATTGATTTCCCGGGATCCAAAGTGGGGCAGTTCAAGGCCACTAACAATTGCAACTCACACTTCTATTGGTTGAATATATATGAATTGGGTCTGACCCAGACCAAATTTATGAATGGGACTGCTCTTAGCCTACCTGCCTTATCGCTGACAAATAGAAACCTTTACCTCTCCATAAGTCATACACATGAGTGCACCCTGGACTTCTGACCCATCCTTGTGCTGGCTCTCTCGTTGGGAGACCTTATGACTCTCTTTGAAGATTATGCACCAATAAAGCATATTAATCTTTGATATAGCCGCCCCTTTGCCTGCTGACAACAGTATTATTACAGCAAGAAGACTAAGTTAAAGGATGACATAGAAAAGTTCAATGCGTTTGTTCTCAGGTTTTCCTTAGGTTATCATTATAATGCTGTGAATAAAGTGGGATTAAAAATTCCTTTATGAAACATTTCCTTTTTAATAAAACATTATAGGGCAAATATGCAGGGAATTAAAGTAGGGATATAGAGAAGAGTAGATGAAAACTTGGTGTCAATGGACATGTATTAATCTATCATAGAGTTAAAGAAGAGATTAATAAAAGAGTGGTAGAAAGAAAGCTAATATTTTAATAAATAATTGATAAAAAGGAAGAAAAGCCTGGCATCCAAGAAATGGTAAATAAGGGAACTGGGAAAATATTAGATAAACCAAGAAAAATCAAAGTCTTAACTACACAGCTGAGTGTATCATTTAAAAGGTTTCTGGAGAAGGGGGCATGACCTGATTTTGTGGGCCAACGAGGAGTCAGTAGAGAGAACAGCATGTGTGAGAAGAGAAAGATGTGTTGAATGTAAAGAAGTTAGTGCATGACTAGAGAGGAAAGCTCCCAAGTGCCATCTGTTAGTTTTATATCTATCGGTCCCTACCTCTGTCCCTCTCAAGTAATACAGAAGTGAGTCAGCAAAAAACAAACAAGGATCATCCTCTCATTTGTTTATTTCCTAAACTTATTTAAGACTGTGGGTGCGCCTCAGTCCATTAGGCACCTGCCTTCAGCATAGGTCATGATCCCAAGGTCCTGGGATGGAGCCCTGATTGCATGGGGCTCCCTGCTCAGTAGGGAGCCTGCTTCTCCCTCTGCTGCTTCTCCTGTTTGTGCTCTCTCCCTCTGCCTCTCTCTCTCAAGTTAATAAATTTTTAAAATCTTAAAAAAGAAAAAAAAAAAAGGCCTGTGTAGACACACTGCATGATGCTAATTACAATTAAGAAGTTTGCCTCCTCTTGACTGCTTAACCAGTAAGAAGTGGGTATATACCGGCATGCACTTAGTGCCTCCAGAATGGGGAAGAACTGGGTTTGGAGCATCTGTTCAAGCTTACACCAAAGGAAATACAGCTACATGAACAGGAGACACACATGAGGAAATTTCTTAATGACTATCCAGTTGGAGAATCTATCCTTTTTTTATGTGGGACCCCAATACCTGACCCTTTACCACCTAAATGTATGGTAAAGAGAATACGGTCTCTGGTGACAGGCTGCCTCAGCTCAAAGCTGGGCTCAGCTACTTATCAGCTTTGGGGCATTGAGCAATTGACTTAACCCTGCTTTTACCCAGTCTCCTCATATGTAAAATGGGGCTAATAATAGAACCTAGGTCAGGACATTGATGTGAGGATTAAAGGACAGACTATCTGTCAAGTGTTTAAAACAGTATCGAACAATGAGCACACAATAAATGTTAACTATTCACCTAAAGAAAGACTTTTTCTTATATATATATTTTTTCGTTTTTGCATTTCTTTGGTTGGTTGGTTGTTCTGTGTTTTAATGAAGATTGGTATCTGATGCTGCCAGATGGAAACCAGAGAAGAGTAAACAACAAGGGATCTTCATGGATGGACACACACCATGCTTTGCTCCGCTCTTCCAGGCAGTGACCCATCAGTATATGTCACTCAGGGAAGAAGAAAGCACAGTGGTAGATCCTGGCACCAACAGCATAGCATCTCCCTGAACGACAAGCAGCTGGGCTGGAACAAAGCCAGGGAAGGAATGCGATCTCTTTGGGAAAAAAAAAAATCACAACACGTCTTCCCATTTTGACAGCCCAGGGAAAAGAGGCAGCAATATAGAATAAGGCAGCGAGTGCGCTTTGAGATCCTCCAACGAGAAGCAGCGGAGAAGCACACCCTATCATTGGGCAAAACCCCTACTTAGATGTACAGCCAGAGCTTTGGCCCTCGCCCGAACTGTGACGTTAAAAGGAGAGGAGTTTGACTGTTTTTCCCTGATGGGCACATACAATTCTTTCTTTTCTTCCTGGGTTTGGCTGGTGCTGCGACAGCTGCTACAGGAGAAAGCCCCTGAATAAGAATTTCTCCATCACAACTCGAATATGTTCACCCTTCTAAGAACTCTGTGTCTGAATCATTTTTAGATTCATGGAGTTTTTATCAGCCACAAAGGTAACAAAATAAAATATAATCCATTATTAGTTATAACCGGATTATACATAGAGATAAGAAGCAGAAACCAAGAAAAGAGGAGAAAGAAAGGAAAAGAGAGAACACCGACAGAGAAAAAGGGAGAAAAATGCAGAAAAGAAGAAAGAAGCGCAGGCCTGCTGGAAATAATAAGAAAAATGTGAGCTAATATTTATGCAGAGGTTCACATTCTCTCTCTCTTCAGACAATAGAACGTTTATTTAATGAGTCTCTCTCTATCAACTTGTCAAGCAAAACAGCTGCACCTTCTGGGCCTCTAGCTCAGGGAAAGGAACTAAAGTGTCATGTCCCCACAAAGCTTCCTAAGCTAGGCGTCTCAAGTATATTGCGCAGGGAAAGCAAAAATTCCAAATAACCAGTCTCCTCCATCCCAAGAATTGCCTGTGCCATCTAGTGGCAGCCTGTAATATAACCTCCCAGGGGTGTGGACGCAATCATTAGAGCTTCTGACTTCACTTTCTACAGAGTTAGGAAGACCTGTGCTGGAGGGGAGGTGGGGGGGAATGGGTTAAATGGGTGATGGGTATTAAGGAGGACACTTGCGATGAGCACTGGATGTTGTATGTAAGTGATGAATTCTACTGATGAAACTAATTTTACACTGTATGTTAACTAATTGGAACTTAAATAAAAACTTGAAAGAAAGAAAGAAAGAAAGAAAGAAAGAAAGAAAGAAAGAAAGAAAGAAAGAAAGAGAGAAATTCCTAAATTATCCACCCAGTCACAGGACGTCCATACTGGGAGAGAACGTAGCGAGACCAGTGGTCTTGACTCAGACTGTACAAAGGAATCCCATGAAGAGCTCTTCAAAAAGATATCAGTACATGGGTCGCATGCCCAAATACTTATGATACTAAAAATTGATTTTAAAAAAATGATTTATTTTACTCAAATAAAAGGAATCGGAATTTCAAGGTTCCCAGAAATGGTAGTTTTTAAAAGCTCTTCAGGTCCTTTAAATTGAATCTACCCTTAAAGACCAATGGGCTAATCCAACCCCACCTTGTTCTAACATGTGGAAAGGAACAATGAATTACTGTTCAGCATTCAGTTGCTGGAGGGGCAGAGATGGGGATGGAGGCCCTCAACCAAATTGTGCGGTCTTGTTAGACCAAGGTGACAGTTACAGGACTGTGAAGGTGCAGGGCAAGAGGGAGGCAGGGAGCACCATCCAGACTGGAACTACAACTTCCTTTATTTGTTAATTATTATTTTGTTTTTACATCTCACAGCTTATTAAAGGATATGATAAAGGATACGAATCAGTAGCCAGATGAAGAGACATATAGGGCTAGGTCCGGGGAAATCATAGAGCTTACACACCCTTTCCAGTTTCACCTCCCTGTTCCCATGTGTTCACCCCATGACTTCCTTTTAGAATGGGCTTATTTTGCTCTTTTCTTTTTTCTCTCCCATCTCCTGAAATACATCCAAAAACGTTCAAACTAAATCAATATATGTTGACATAAAGTGGCATTCTATTCATTTGAAAAGATGATTCTACAGTAAAAAAAAAAGTATAAATCTCCCAAAATAAATAGAATGCAGGTTTTTAAGAATATATTTATTACATTTATTAAACTTCTTTTTAACAACTTTTTTGTGTACAAATTTTCCTGGCATTAGGAGGTATAAAGATAGATTCTTCTTTATCTATAACCTGTCAATTCAACAAAGATTTAGAACAAAAGTAGATGCAAGACAGTATTTTTTTTTTTAATTTTAAATCAGAGTGAGAGGTAATGAAGACCAAATAGTAAGACAAAATCAGGAAAAGTTAGTACATGGCTCCTTAATTAGATCTTACACAAATTCTGCTCTGCTTATTAGAGCTATTTAAAAAAAAGGGAGAAATGATCAGTTACAAGATTCCCATTCCTTATTTGATATAAACATACCAGTTGTTCAGAATAAGAGCAGTTTTCTCAGACAGTGAACACATGAAGTACATCCCATGTAGTACTAGACAGTGATAAGCGCTATGAAGAAAAATGAGCAGGGAAGGATAGGGTTGAGTACTGAAGGGGGTGACCAGGAAAAATGCTGCAGGGAAGGTAGGGCACCGAGCCATGCAGCTACGTGCATAGTAAGCTTATTTCTTACTCACGTGAAGCCCAGTGCTGGTCAATGTGATTATTCTAATCCATACAATAATTCAGGACCCCAGGCCTTTTCCACCTTGTGGCCCTGCTCTCCCCAACCCCGGATCATAGGGGTTCTTCTCTCCACTCAGCTGGAGAAGTGGAAAGAGGAGTGTGGGGTGGGTGACACTCCTCTACCTAAAGAGACAGGCATCACCCTCTCCCATTCTAAAGGTGAGAACCAGTCATGCAGCTCCATCTGAGTGCGCAGCCCTGGGAAATGTAGGCAAGTGGTGTGCCCAAAAAGAAGGGAAGAATACACATACAGACGAGCATTCGCGGCTCCTACCCACAGCCAGTTAGGAAGCTACTGCAGTTATCCAGAGGGAAGATCACGCTGATTGGGACCAGGGTGATGACAGGAGAGCTGGTGAAAACTGAAAGGATCCAGGATTTATTCTGAGTCAGAGCCGACAAGGTTTACTGAAGAATCAGATGTTGAGTATGAGAAAATGAGAGGAGTCAAGCTTAATTAAAGCCAAGATAGATGAACTGCTGAAGTTCACACATTCCTGCACAAGGGCATCTTGAGAAGATTCAGTTTGTGTGAGTTCATTCCTATGTGACTCTTAGTTGTGGCCAGAGAAGAAGGTTTTATTCAAGAACACCCAGGAAACAGAGGCAGAAAATATTAAGATGGTGGCTCTTCCTAGACCATGAAATTCTTCTGAGAGATAGATGACGAGCTTATTTCCACAAAGGGCTCTGGAGACAGAGACATATCCAGTTTTTAAAAATTCCTCAAACAGTAAAATGTGTAATGGAAAATTTGGACATTTTCTCCTGAAATCATGGCGCCTGAGGAAACAGCAAATACCATGGACACTTCTGGTAAATTGGAGGTAACCTCCTGGGTTGAACTTTCTGGTGAAAAACCTATATAAGACACATTCCAAGAAATACTTGGTGTTGAGGGGACAGGGCATTTTGGTGACAACAAGGATCTGTATTTTTGAGAAATAATAAAAATGTTTTGTGTTCCCTACCAATTTGTCTTCAGAAGAAAGGAAAGAAAGGGAGGGAGGGAGAGGTGGAAAGAAGGGAACAAGGAAGAAAGAGAAAACCTCTGGAACTGTATTCCCCCATACACACACACACACACACACACACACACACACACACACACACACACCTCAAGTAATGAATTGTGTGCTCAGTGACAAAAAAGAGACATGTGGTAAATCGGGGGGGGGGGAATGGAAGTTGCTTGCTAAATACTTTTCTTCATATTTTTTGCTTCCAAAAATCTAAGCCCATTTTGGGGACAAAGATAAGAGAAAATACTCCTAAGAGTTCAAATATG
This sequence comes from Ursus arctos, assembly GCF_023065955.2. Classification (NCBI taxonomy): domain Eukaryota; kingdom Metazoa; phylum Chordata; class Mammalia; order Carnivora; family Ursidae; genus Ursus; species Ursus arctos. The sequence goes on along the minus strand of NW_026622763.1, from coordinate 84,134,546 downwards.
CAAGTCAAATATGAAAACATGAAGGCAAATGGATTTTCCTTGGATTAAATGAGATTTCCCTCAACTTGAAGGGACAAACAGGAAGAAAGTGCACTGTTGCAAGAGAGACTGTATTTTCCACAAGTAAAGAGGCTGCTGATGGAAGGTGTCTTTCTTTAAAATTTTGCTATATTCTTCATCACAGATTTTTTTTGCATTATTTCAGATTTTTTAAATGTCGCATTGGAATATGATTCATATAAAACTGAGTTTTGTGTCTCCCCTTAGTCCTCATGCTGGTGTCTGGATGCAGTACCCCACAGAAAGATGGCAATGTTCCAAGCACACCACACCACGAGACCCCAAGTGTCATTACAGTGTGATGATGGGCACGCAGTGGTAACCTCAGTGGACAGATGACCTACAAATAGAAGCTCCCCTGTTCCCCCAAATTTTGCACGATGTAAGAACTTGGAACGATGGAGTTAAGTAAATCTTAAGAAAAACATGAGGTTACTAACAGAATTGAGATTAGGAGTCAAAAATAACTTAAGTTCTGTTTCTTGCCCATTGAGTTCATGAACTGATGTTCGCAACCATTTTACCAATAATTCTCAACACTGGCTGCACATGAGAATCACCTAGAGGGCTTTTAATACATACCAAAGACACAGCCCCGCCCCCAGAGGCTCTGATATAATTGGCATGTTTTAAAAGCTCCCCAAGTTATTCTAATGTGCTGCGGGGGATGAAAGCCATTGCCTTGTGCTAACAAGCATCGATAGTGCATGCCATGTGCGCTCTGATGGTTGAGCCTAGCAGAGGTCCAGAAAAACAGCAGACTCCCATCACTGTCTTCCCTATCTTCCCTTCTGATGTGGCTTCAAAACAAATCTCAGTGCATACTGCGATGAAGCATAAAACAAAACCAAATTCACTACAAAAAGTGAGAAAGCTTGAAAACACAATTCTAAAAAAATTCGAGAGAATCCCTTCACCTAAAGCTCACAGAGTGTCAGCTCTTTAAAAAATGTATTTGTGGGGCACCTGGCTGGCTCAGTTGGTGAAGCATCCCCTTGATTTCCGCTCAGGTCATAATCTCAGGGGCTTGAGGTTGAGACCCAAGTCGTAGGGCTCTGTGCTCAGTGGGGAGTCTGCTTGAGATTCTCTCTCTCCATCTCCCTTTGCCCCTCCCCTCTGCACTCTCTCTCTAAAATAAATAAATAAATCTTTAAAAGTAATCAAAATTAAAAAAATAAAAAGTGTGTTTTCATTTACATGACCATTTCTTTCGAGGTGACAAAGCCGTTTTATAGAGAAGTTAGGAAATTAAGAAAACACGTTTAGAATAACATCGTACAAAACTGATTTTAGTTTTTTTTATGAAATTAATTTATTGTCGTAGCTTAAATATTTTCTCCGTGCTCCATTCCAGCAACATACACTGCACCACCTTTAATTCTTAAAGCCTAAAGGTAAAGCATACCTCTCTACTTTGTGTTAATACAAACTTGGTTCAGATCAGGTTTAAACCCTGGTTTTCAAGGTGCTTATCATCGAATGGACTATTGGTAGTTCAGCATCCAGCATCATGACACCATGATGGATGTCCCTGAAATAGCTTGTGAACCAGGTTACAACATCAGACGGCTTTATTAACCCATCTGTTCACTCATATGAATGAAATCATTCCTCTACAAACTACAAATGACTATCACTTCAAATGACAGCGCTGCAAATGAGATGTCCGACTTGAAAGAGTACTTGCCTGCCCCTAGGGAAATGTTACTGCCAGGATAAGTAGAAGCAAGAGCAAACTGAAAAAGAACTACTTCCCCTGTTTGCCAAATAAAACCTACAACTGGCTTATGAGTAGGCGAGAGAAACAGTCAACTGTAAGGTGAAAGAAAGATATCGGCAACTAACAAAAATATCCCTTTACCCGTCTATCCAAGTGCCAAAAAAGAACCCTCAAATCCATGATTGGCAATGGATTCCTTTGGATTTAATAGTGCTGTCTCCCTGTAGACTCTATGTAAATATACACACTTAATATCCATTTAAAGTCAAAAGCATTGTCACTAACAATTAAATCTAATTGAATTGTTCATATCACTCAAAAGCACTGAGTCCCTGTCGTGGAGGAAGATTATGCAGAAAAAATGGTAAATGAGAACCCCCACAAAAAAACCCAAAAAAACAAAAACCAAAAAACAACCTTTATTTTATAATTTGATCTAGGATTCACCCCGCCTGTGTTCTTACTACGATCTTCTGTGCTCCACTCAGTTCTTCTCTGATGAAGCCACCAGTTTGCCTCCTATATGAAAACTTCCTAAACACCATCTCAAAGAAGCAAGTATGGAAGATGACTCGGAAACCCATCAGAGAAGTCCTTCATCTTGAACCTACAGACAGGGGTCTGTGAAGAGCATTCAAAGGAATTTACTGATATTTTTTATTTCTTATTGCAGTTTTTGCAGGTATATTGAAATAGTGTACATATCTTTACTTTGGATTTACGATGATTGTTAAGATAGCTGCTACATTCTGTTATTTAATGCGTTAATAAGAAGCACATATATTACTATATCACAATTTTTTAATTATTTTGATAACTATATTTCAATGTTATTTGTTTTCTTTGAATCCTTCATATTTTATTTAAAAATATTATTCTGAGGAGGAGTGACAAGCCAAAGCAATCAAAGCACAAAAAAAGCTTAAGAACCCCAAAATAGAGAAACTTGTCCTTTCATTATAATTATTGGTAATTAGATTTCTGTATTCTCTTACTACCTACCCTGAGTATATAATGTGTATCAAGGAAGGCAAGAAACAAAATATTCTCTACTGGATTCTTTGCTACCAGTGACCCTCTGGGCTTTATGGTGGGGTGAAGAAGACAGACATCCTCTACACTTCATCCGAAAAACACATTAAAAGTTATTTTCTGCAGATGATCAAACTTCAGTGTTATGAAAGGCTTTCACTTGCATTTCTTATAAAAAGAAAAGAAATTGCCCACCATCCGTTCATGATAGCTACACTACTTCTGACTTCTATAGTGACTTGCTAGAGGATTATGGCAATTAATTTAACCTTTTGGAACTTCTACTCTACATGTTAAAAAAAAAAGCATAAAGTTATGGGTCATTAAATTGTACAACTATGTCTAAAGGTTCTCTAGTGATCAAATACTATTGCTTAGAATATATTTTGAGACTTCCAAATGATGAATGTTATATGATCATAAAATGGTATAGCACAGAAGGAGAATTCTGGAAGGATAGTGATGCCTAACTCTCATCAGTTGGTATGTCAGGCTGGCCTCAACTTAAATTCATAACAGTCGACTGTGTTGGCTTCGGCTCTGCACCAGGTTTTTGATTACCAGCCGCTCTCCACCCACTCAGTTGCACCCCGGCCAGCTTTGTCACCACCATGCTTAAATCTCCACTGAAGCCCCTGCCAAATTAAGGAGGAAGAACTGAGAGAGTGGAATGTTGGGACTATTCTTCAGGCTAATAGGCTGGGGGCAAACCCTGGATCTCCAACTGGAATACAGCCCCCCAGAAAAAGATTCCTCAAGGGGAGAGGCATCCTCAATCCCCAGTGCTGACAGATGTGCTGAAGGTGATCCTACCTCTTTTTTATGGGGAAACCAGCAGAGACTTGGTTCCTTAATGGTGATGGCAGGATGGTAACTGCCCATTGTCACAGGACACTCAGAACACCAGGGAAAAATAACGAATCCACAGACATCAAATGCACACTAGTACAACCAATGCAATTCAGATACATCATCCAACATTTAAATTCTTCCTGCAGGAACTCAACACAGGCAGTAATTACATCATCCAAAGAAACAAAGCACTCCCTTATAACCAATTAAACTCATTCAAGTCAATTATTCAAACAATTCCTGCCAATACACAATTCAAACCTTCATGTCAAAAGATTTTGTTTATAAGCTGACTAATGGCTTCCAGAAATGAGCTCCCTGGAAACATTATAAAGTGTCCCAGGCCAGAGCACCACAGCCCTCAAGGGGATTTTCCAGCTTTGCCCCCACAATATTTCTGCATCTTATAGATGAGGAATCCAGAGACCATGGAGTTTTAAGGGACTTCTGAGGTAGAAATAGAGCTGGACTCGCAAGCTAGGGCTCTATAGACAGTATCCTTATTTCACACACACAGGAAAAAGTATAAACTAAGTTTTTCAAGAATTACACTAATAGGCCAACAAATTCATCGTGAACGTGTGTACTGTGTGGCTCAAATTGTAGATGATGTTTGACTGGTACAAAAATCTAACAACCCCACTTTCAATTTTCCAAGGAATCCAGCTTTGGGTAATTATGGTCATGGCTCCCCACTGAAAAGAAAAGAGGCTCTCTTCTAACATTTGATATACCCCGTCACCACTAATGAGGTGCCCTACCCCATGTCCCCCTCCCACCTGCAAGTATATTGGAACTCACTGCAGATGCAATATACTTCACTCCACCCCTGGAACAGGAGTTCAAGTTGCAGTGGGTGAATTTAGATGTTAATATGCATCACTTTTAAATTTTCAATTCTGCAATTAAAATGCTATTGTCAAATCACCTAGGACTTAATTCTGGATTTATTTATGAAAGTCATATCCATGTATTAGATGCAAAATTCTTTCACATACCCAATGCTGAGATTGATCTAAAGTCACATAAGCCCATATAGAGAAACTCAGCATGGCTATGCAGGAGAGAAAGGAAGGAATTATGCACAATTAAAATGTATACTGGGGACAGTGTGTGGGTCAGAGGTAGATATATTAACATTCAAATACCTCCATAATCTTTGAGAGTATTACTGCTAGCAACCAGACTCCAGATCAAAGAGGTTTCCTAAATGGTGTTCTGAGGGCAAAACACTGCTGATAACCCTACATGGTAACATAACAGAATGCTGATAACAGTTGAGGCAAGACTATATATAAAGTGAAAGCTCTCTTTCTTTCTTCCTCCTTCCTTCTTTCATTTCCTCTTCCCCTCACTCTTCATTTCCTTCCTTCTTTCCTTCCTTCCTTCCTTCCTTTCTTCCTTCCTTCCTTCCTTCCTTCCTTTCCTCCCTCTCATTCTTATGATAGCATGGGGAAAGGCAAGTATAACTGAGGTGATCCAGTGACCCCTGGTTTATGGCTCTGTCTCCCCATTTTATGATTTTTGGCTTAAACTAGATTTCCATTTCTTTGATTGCTCCTTACCTAATATTTATTTACTTGCTTCTATGACCTCCAAATGGAAATGTCAAAGTGCTAGCTGATAAATACACCAGGGAAGGCTGTTTTCCTCTCATGCACACATGAAAATGGAGCAGCCCTGTTTCTGGGTCTCTCCACTGGTGTGAAGTCAACACGCAGGGAGGAAAGCATTCATTGTTGAGATGCATTACGGAGCAAACCAGTGCCAACACACCTCCACCTATACTGTACCCAAAGACTCCATCTGTCCTCTAAAGCTCTCTAGCTGGAAATTCAAAACAAAGTCAGCAGCAGTTAAATACCTCACTCCTCAAGTCAAACTGACCCTTGGTGCTGGGAGAAGGGAAAAACCCTTTCCTGGGCTATATATTCTTCAGTCCTAAAAGGTAATCAAACTAAAGTTTTCCTTCTTCAAGGCTGTTTGCCCCGATCCAGGCCTTAGAGATAAGCTTTCCCATCATCTACAAATTTGCAGTGTAGACCAAATAATTTTTCAAATGTTAAAATAATAAGTAATTTTCTTACTAAGCTCTCCAATGAACAAATTGAATAATCCTTAATAATCTATTGCAACTTTAATTTCCCAGATGTGTACAAAAGTATACATGAGAAGTATGAATCTGCAGTCCACTAATCTCTTAGATTTGTTAGAAAAAAATCTCAGTAACCTTACTCGGGAAGAAAAAAATTTTACTTTTTTTTCTACAGATATGAAAATAAACCTTTCTATCATTTTTTTTTTTTTTTGGCTATGAGATGCAATTATAAATAAAAAAGTAAAAGGGATAAGGGAGTGGGAAAGGGGATACAGGTGCAGTTGTAAACACAACTAAAAACACAGTTTTAACCCAGAATTCCCAAAGAGAAACCTACTTTCCCAGGACAGAATGCTTCAGTTATTGTTCAAAAACTCGGTGGAATTTGTACAGTGATAAATCCATTGGTTTAGTTCTGCTCACAATGCACCCTTAATCTCTCAAGGCAATGGTACCTCTATACACAAAACAATCACTACCACAGCAGGTGCAGCAGGAGTAGATGGAGAGAATGGGCAGCATGCTAATAAGGAGATGGCTAGAAAACCACAATCTGTCGAGCCCTGGAAAAGAAATGTGGTCATGAGCAAATTCAGCCTGCAATCAGAAATAGAGTTTTCATGGTATGGGTCTGAATGATAATGATGAGCCCAGACATATGTTGCCATCCTTCCTCACTTTTCAAATAGAAAGGATGTTTTTGCTCTAACTATGGCACTGGAAACATTATAATAATACTTTATACTGACAACTGGCTCATCTCCCCACTAAATCAGAGGAGGTGTGTCCTTTCCTGTAACACAAAGGGGAAAGTTACACTCATGATCTAACAAACAGTATAATTCAGTCCTGATCTTTTCTTTTCTTTTTCTTTCTTCTCTTTCAACCTTGGAGAATAGCCAATTTGTGCAGCTAAAAAAGAACAATGCAAGTAAGCCAAAGAAAAAGGTTGTAGAGCAAATCAGATATTTAATAAAGAAAGGAAAAGGCCATTTCAATGCAGATTCAATTAGTTTCAAGTCCAAAGGTTTCCCATAGGTCCCCAGCAAAGACCTGTGAGTTATACTGAGTGAGGTTCAGATGCCCTTTTTTTAAAAGAACTAGGACATATCCCTATGGTCCCTGACATAGGCAGGAAAACTGATTTAGTGGCCTAATTCCATTCTCAAAATTTGAAACTCCAGTATTGCATTGGTGCCTTCTGGGCATTTTCCTGACATTTCACTGATGCTAAACTGTTCTCCATTTGGCTTTTTACAAATTGATACATATAGCTGGGAGCACAAACATGTGTAAAGGTAAATTTACTATCCAAACTCTTGAATGAAGAAAGATAAACTGTGGAGGAAAGAAAACTGAAAAAGAGAAATCAGACTTAGCTTTAAAGGGGGCAGGAGGCACCCCAATGTACTAAACAACACCTAAGATTATCTTAAACACAAAGACAGCAAGTCATTCAAAGAATGCCAGTGCCAAGAGGAGGCTTGGAGGAACATAGTGTAATTTCCATCAACCTCCTCATACCTCATAACTTAATATGCACAATTGATGCCTTTTCTGTCTTAACGTGAAGTGTTTTGCAAATGCAGGTTCAGGCGATCCCATTCTGTGCTCCACCCCATGAGACAGCTGCCTGAGCCACTCCCAAGTATAAATTATGGAGCTGCCACAAAATTCAGATGACTCAAATTGAATCTGTTATGTAGCAGGATCCACCTATCATTTGTACCAGCTACTTGTAAGACACCAGAGTGCAAATCCTCCTGCTGAATATCTAAATGGCTAAGGGCAGAGGGCGAGAAAGAGGGTGACCATAAGCTAGCGGGAAGTGGGGGGGACACTACAGCTAGAGCCCACATGAAGGGCAAGCAGAGTGGCATGTTGCTCAGTAGATCCTTCTGAGAAAGCAAGGTATAGGTTCTTTAAGGAAACAAGAGGGTAGAAAGTCAAGAATAAACTTGAATTAGACTTCGTTCCCAGAAACTGTAAGTAACTACTCATAATTACACAAGATGTGCTTCAATGTGCTTTCTCTGTGTGTGTGTGTGTGTGTGTGTGTGTGTGTGTGTGTGTGTGTGTGTGTGCCTGTAGAGGGTAGGATTCCTTTACAGAGTAAGGATTTAAAGCAAACAAAGACAGCCATAGTCCAGCCTTAAGCTTTAAGTCCTGACACTGACGCTGGGAGAGAGGCTGCGTGTAGAGATGATTGCAGAGCACCGTCTGGAATGAGGGCGGTGAAGAAGGGGCACACTGAGCCGTTGGAGGAGCTGATCATAGTGCAGTTGCAACAGAGGCCCCCTGCCTATCCCCTGGGCAGCTCTGGATCTAAGATGCCCCTTCAAAGTGATCCCAGATGAAGCAAGGGGACTGGGCACTTGTACTCCTCAAAATGACCAGTCACTGGATGTTCTTCAAAGACACTGTTAAGAAGATGAAAAGGCAACCCTCAGCACTACTCTGCCTGGCCTCTGGTGTGATGGTCGAGGCTTTATGAAAGAGCTCTGAGTCAGGCGTCATGATGAGAAGGTGTAAAGTGGAATTATTCTGCCTGACGAAAACCAAATCAAAGTTAAAACTTAAAAACACTTGCCCCGACTAGTTGCTCTCCACCTTGTTCAAAACATGTTTAAATTTCTGGTTGAGAGAGTTTTAGGTTCGATCTAAGAAAGAACTCCTAGAAAGTATAAGGATATTAAAAGCCCTAACTGACTGCCAAGAGAAGTAGGAATGCTCCTTTTCTGGAATGATCTCAGGTGAAATAGCTAGCCATAAGTAGAGATTGTGATAGGTCAGGGTAAATAGACATTTCTCTTTCCTTCCTTTTTTTGTCTTTTGTTTTGTTTTTTGTAGCCCAGGAAATATGTTAGGGGCTGTGATGTGTCAAATGTAAACTGGAGGCTATGATAATTCACAGAATTACCATCTAGCACCACAGTTTTTATAGTCAAGATTCTCTCTCTCTCTCTCTCACCAGTTATTTTTCAAACTTTAGTCAGAAAGACAATCATATGGAGAAGTTGTTTTTTAAAAAAAAATGCGGATTCGATCCAAACCCCCTGACTCAAAATCTCTGGCAGTGAAGTCTGAAAATCTGTATTTTTAATAAGCTCCCAAGGTGGCACAATATATCAGAATTATTGCTCCATAACTTGAAGCCACCTGGGGAAAAAGTTTTGTATTGCTTCTTGGACTCCAAGTCCTGTCCCTCAGGGGGCAGAAAATTCAGCCTGAGAATTTGATCCTTGCTTTCTCAGCCTACCCTGAAAGCAGCTCTGGCCCCCAGCTGTGAGGCTCAACCCAGGGAAGACCATGGCAAAGGAGCCAGCTCCTCCTTGCAACTACAGTGCTTGATCTTGTGGCCCCTTTGGTCTACACCAGAGCCACTGGCTGACCAGTAATGTGATCGATTCTAGATGATCCCAGGTGGCAGCGGCTGAATTCTTGAAGTTTCCTTCCAGATCTAAGCTATACTGCTAAATTCATACTGCTCTATAGGAATAGTTTCTCCCACCTCTTATTATAAACTAAACTTCTCACATAGTTACTCACCTTTGAGTATTTGAACTCTTGCCTCTCGTGGAAAATAGAAAGGAAAATAGAAGTACAAAAAACGTGGCTACCGGGCAAGTCAGAAAATTTTGAAGTTTCTCTTTTAAATAACTGAAAAGTACCTGCTGTGAGACAATTCTGAAGCTTAAAAGAGAGACTATATGGGCCATAGTGTCTCTCTGTTGGTGACTTTGCCCTGCCAGGAAGTAGGACTGCCAGATATGCCAAAAAAACACCTCAAAATATTTTATGAGGCTTTGGCAATACATCATCTCCATCCCATCGGTGAGTTTTATATGGTTGACTGGGGATGGAAGAAAAGGTAGTCCTCCTGATTAATGACTCACTGCTTCAAGAAGGCTGCTCTTGTAAGGGACACTTTCCATTTCTACCTTCACTATGCATTTTAAGCATATAGAGAAATGGGGACATGCATAATTTTAACAATGTAATGTAGGTACATATTTTTTAAAATAAAGGGGAAAGGCTCTTTTTCATTTTGCTTGTAAAGACATGGGCTAACACAATTGATCAAGATCCCCTCTCAAATATTAAGTGCAGAGAGGAAGAGACAGTTTAAATGTTTGTACATTTTTTACCAACTTTCTATACTCACAGTCTTTAATCTCCTAAGAAAACCCCAGCACACCTGTGTTTCACATGATACCGGCTCTCACCCAGCAGGTACATTTAGAGAAAAGAATCTGTCAGCACACTAATAACAGTCCTGACAAGGGAGGGCAGAAATGCTGCCAGCACCATAGGAAATACTATCTCTGGGAAATTAAAAGTGTACTGTAGTGTGTATGGTGTATGTGTGTTTATGTTCTTGTTCCCTTCACTGGCAATAGCTCCTGTCAATCCACGAGTTCTCCACTATGAATGAAATAGAAAATTGCTTCAGTAGTAAAGAGTCCCAGCTGGATGTTAAACCAACAGCATGGTGATTTTAAACTCAAGCTTAGATAACTCTTGCTTTATGCTTCTTTGGGCTGGAAAGGAAACAGGGTACTCTCCACAATAGATGCAATACTTAGGAGAAAAGTGAAAAAAGTAAGAGCTGTTTGCCTAATTTTGTGTGGGTGTTTTGTTTTGTGAAGGGGGAGAATTTTCTAGAAAAAAAGAGAGACTATGGAGTCTTCTGATCTACTGTCTATCAAAGGTCAATGACCTAGTTGTCAACAAAGCTCTAGGGAAATTGTTGGAGGAAACAGAGAAGGCGTGGTTGCTAGAAGGTCAGAAGGAAAGGGAACACCACAGAAACCGTAAGCATGTTGCCCCTTTGCTAGCAGACATAGAGTAGCAGTTACTAGAACTGCCAGTATGCATTGGAGCCACTAACTGGCCACCAAAATTAGTCCTCCCTCTTTCACTGTGGCTGGACACTCAGCAGCTCAGCAGAAGACTTTATTTCGCAGGCTTCTGGACAGCTAGAGGTGACAATGTGACTGAATTCTCATCAGTGGCATAATGTGGAAGTGATGGTTTCCACTCCCTGGTCTGGGGCCAAAGGCACATGCACCCCTATGTTTTCCTGACCTTCCCACAGGCTGGAATACAGATACACCATGACCAGTATGAATCTGACAGACAAGGATAACACACTGAGGGAAGAAAAAACAATAGGATGAAATGAAGAGAAAAATAAATGTATTTATTTCACTGATTATGTTTTTGAGTTTCTTTGTAACTTAGCTTTCACCCTAACTAGTATAGATTATAACATTCTGTAAACTAAAGTCTTAGAATAGGACTGAAGAGCCCTCAGACCACACCCATTTTCTCAGTTTAACATAGACCTTACCAGAATTCTAGAAGTATTCTGTTTCAACAGCAATAATACAACGATTATTTCCTAAGAGTTTACACAAGGTACTTAAGAAAAGGAACACTATAATATTTTTTCCAAAAAAATATTCTAAATTTATTTAGAAAAAAAAAGCAACGGGCCTTGAAAACATTAACAATCAAAACTATATTAACCACAATGTGTTCAGCCTCCATAGCCACAAATGAAAATAGTACTCTTATGGGTTGAATTGTGCCCCTCCCCCACCCCAAATTCATGTACTGAAGTCCTAACTGCCAATACCTCAGCGTGTGGCCATACTTGGAGATATAGGTTCTTTAAGGATGTAATTGAGGTGATATGAGGTCATTAGAGTGGGTACTTATCCATTATGACTGCTGTCCTTCTAAGAAGAGATTAGGAAGCAGACAAGCAGAGAGACCATGTGAAGATACAGGGAGAAGACAGCCATGTGCAAGCTAAAGAGAGAGGCTTCAGAAGATATCAACCCTGCCAGCACCTTTACCTTGGATATCCAACCTCCAGAACTGTGAGACAATAAACTTCTGTCATTTAAGCCACCCAATCTGGTGGTCCTTCGTTATGACAGCCCTAGAAGACTAACACATATATGTCAATGTCAAGCATTTTTCTTTTGAGCCAGAACCAAGGAGAAATTCTTTGGGTTACTTCTCTAACAAAATGAAACAAAACAAACAAAAGAAATGAGTTCTACATGATTTCTACTAGTTGAAATCTATGGGTTCTCTGGCTAACAAAGAGAGAACTTGTTCATACTTTGACTCTATCTGAACTTTCAAAACAATTCTATACCCTCTCCAAAATAAATCTGGATCCATGCCTCATGCTATATTCAAAAGTGAATTCCAGATAGGCTAAAGACCTAAATGCGAAAAGTAAAAAGATAATAAAGTAAAATGCAGAAAGCCATCTTTGCAGCCTAGGAGTGGATAAAGACTTTCTGGACATGAAGCTAAATCCTCAAATCACAATGTCGAAGTTAGATGGGTGTAACTGCATTAAAATGAAGAATTATAGTACAATGAAGGTTACCCTCGAAAAAGCTAACAGACCAGAGGAGATTCTGCAACGTCTAAAGCCAAAGAAGATTAATATCTACAATAACCTACCTGCCCCCACAGAAAAACAAAAACAACTCCTGCAAATCAACAATAATGCAATACCCAGTAGAAAAATGGGCAAAGGATATGAACAAGTAAATCTCAGAGAAAGCCTAGATGTCTAATAAGTATGAAGCAAAGCTCAACATCCTTAGCAACAAAATACTGAAAGCTTAACCGACAGTGATATTTCCACATTGTCCATTAGAATTGCAAAAACTACAACACTAGATAATAGCCAGTGTTGGAAAGGACATGGGAATGACAGAAACTATTAGATACTATTGGAGGGAATATAAACTAGTCCAGTAGTTCTGGAAAGCATTCTAAAGGGACTAGGGATACCAAGTAAAAGATGTCCTTTGAGCCAGCAATCTACTTCCGGGTATAGTAGTCCCCCGTTATCTGTGGTAAATGCGTCCCAAGATCCCCAGTGGACGCCTGAAATCACAGAAAGCACCGAGTCCTACATATACTGTGTTTTTTTCCGTAGGCATACATACCTATGATAAAGTTTAATTTATAACTTAAGCACAGTAAGAGATTAACAATAATAATAGAGAAATTATAAAAATACAATAAAAGTTATGCGAATGTGGTTTCTCTCTGCCAAAATATCGCATCGTACTATACTGTGCTTTACTGTACTCACCCCTCCTCTTCTTCTTGTGGTGACGTGAGATGACAAAATGCCGACGTGGTGAGATGAGGCGAGGAGTATGACGTAGGCATCGTGAAGTACCATTAGGCTACTATTGACCTTCTGATGATTCGCCACAAGAAAGGATCCTCTGCTTCCAGAGCAAGGCTGACCACGGAGAACTGCAAGTGCGGAAAGCGAAACCGCAGATGAGGGCGGACTGCAGCATTTATCTCAGGAATACTCACATCCAGGTCCTTCTGAGAACATGTCCCTGGATATAGCTGGCTGTATTATTTGTGATGTGAAAGTTAGAAATAATGCCCATCCCTGGGGAAAAGGATAAGTAAAATGAGGGGGAGACATACTATGAAAGTATTGTACATTATCTAAAACAACCGAAGGTACGCGGAGTGACGCAGAGATCTAAATCACAAGTTGTTGAGTGTAGCACAATTCCACTTACAGTGGAATTATTATTCCTACAAAACCCATGATATATTTTCCAAAAGATATGTGAACTAAACATATTGTGGTGATTGTCTTCTGGAGGAGAAGAATGGGCAGGAACTGGGAATTAAGAGAAAAACTAAAATAGGGTCTTGCATGCACTGATAATGTTATACTAAAAACCAAGGAGTATAATTAGCTCATTTCTGCACCTGAGAATTAAACACAGACACACATACAACAAAACCTCTCTCCCCAAGTTCCTCCTGAATTTCTTTCGGTGCAGGCAAATCTTCAATGAGGACAAAGGAATTAACAGTTGCCTAATCTTATTAAACATTTTTGGTTACCCTATCTCTGTGTTCACAAGCAAGGGGCAATTTGTCGCCCCACCCCTCCCAGGGATATCTGGCATTTGGCAATGTCTGCAAACATTTTTGGTTGTCACCACCTGGGGAGTGGGTGCTACTGGCTCCTGGGTGGGCAGGGGCCAGGGATGCTGCAATGAACGGGACAGGCTTCCACAACAGAGAAGCATCCCTTTCCAAGTATCAACAGTGCTGAAACTGAGAACTCCTACACTATCTTACTACATTTTCCATTTACTTCTTTGGTTTGGGGAGGCTGCTCTTCAAGCTGACCAAGATGCTCCTTTCCTCCTTCCCATCTTATTCCTCCACTTATTCTTCTTCCATCTCCCCCATCCACTCTTCTTTTATTTCTGCTCAAGCACAATCTACTGTCTTAGGTTGCCTCTCTCCCTCTAGCAGTCATTAATCTACTTAAATACCACATTGGTATTAATTGCTCATAAAGACTGTGAATGAGATAAACTGATGGTAGGCCATTAATAATTACAGAAAATTAATTGATAAAATGCCTTTCACTTCTTTTCCTCTTCTTTCTTGGGACTTGCTCTACCATACACCCATCTATTAAAATAGGAAGGGTGCCAATCTGAGATTCAGTAAGGGCCTCTACTAAATCTTCACGAATTGGGTGAAGGAGCCAATGAATGTCTTCGAAGGCAGCAGTTAAAAAAACAAACTTGGCAGGAGGGGATCAGAAGTAGACTTTGAGATGGCAGCCACAAAGGGACAATTTTGGGCCAAGGTGGGGGTGAAGTAGGGATTGAGCTTCACCAAATGGATGTTTGATGCTCAAGTCCTTCAGTGAAACAAGAGGAAGGGAAAGAGCAGAGAGAGTGACTCTTTCTGACTTTTTAACTGAATTCCAGAATCCCCTGAGCAACAGAATGGGACTAATGTGTACCAGGTGGGATTTAAGTGTAAATGAAAGGAATGATTTTCAGATAATGGAGACTGTTAAACATTGAATTTCAATGTTGTGGATATCCTGCTTTGCTGGACTTAGTTATTTTTTAAAGGACTTAAGTATACAGTATTACAGTCCAATTTAGACTAATGAGCAGATCAAAATTCTTAAGAGCTGTGATTTGTGTTTTCGTGCATTTTCCTTGAAGTTTCAATTGCCATATGATAGTTTGTCCCTTGGGCATTCACATCTCGTCTTTAGTGCCTTGGAGGTTAAGTTATCACAAGTTATCTCCAAAAGACCCATTATCCATTTCAATATACCTGTTTTTTTGTCCTTGATGCTGCTAATGGTGGCAGTGGTGTTTTGTTTATTTTCTTTCTTTTTGTTTTTTAAGAAACAAAAGAAAAAGTCTGGAAGGTCTCTGTAGAGACGTTATCTTTCCCATTTTATTCAGTCTGAGCAGTAGAAATATGAATATATTCAGGCCTCAAAGTAGTTTTTTCTCCTTCTCCAGATAAATTCCTATTTTTATAACTCATTAGGACTTGAATTAATTTTTTTTAAGTAAAAAAGCTACAAGAGGAGAAAGGCAGGAAATATTGAGCACATTTGCACGTTATTCTAAGCTCTGTCCTCACTCCAGCTACCCAGGAATTAGACCACCCTGTATGATCCTTTAGAAATCACACTCCTGTCTCTTTAACAAACTGTAAACGAGAAGAGGGCGGGCTTCCAGGGTGTCAAAGGTTCTGATTGGTCCGGCTGGCAGGAAGTGGGCGGTGAAAGCTTTGCATCTGTTGGTGTCCGAAGCTGCGAGGTGAGAGGCCGAGGCCTGGCCGAGCTTCAGGACGCTGAACCGGCCGCAGCTTCAAATCCTGGGAGTGGGAAGGAAGGGTGCAAAACGGGGTCCCTTCATCGCGGTGGCCGCGTTGCCCTGGCAGCCTTTTCGCGGAGCTGCAGCTCGGTGGCAGCCGTGCCGCGGTGGGCCCTGGGTCCACTCAGACCACCGACACTGCGCAGTGGCCCAGGAGCTGGAAGGAAGGTGTTACGCGGTCTCTGGCCGCTGTCCTCGGAGCGCGGCCGAGGCCCCTGTCTCAACCTAGTTTCTTTTTTTCCCCTCTTCTGCAGGCTCGCTTCCGGCGTCATGGCTCAAAGGGCCTTCCCGAATCCTTATGCCGATTTTAACAAATCCCTGGCCGAAGGCTACTTTGATTCTGCCGGGAGGGTGAGTTTTGGGATACATCTGCCTGCATTCCTACCTCCAGCCCCTAGTGTAGAGAAAGGAACTAGTTTTGCCTGAAAGAAAGGGATGAACATCCCCTTCTAAAAATATATGTAATTTCAAGATAAATATATAAAATACATGTCAAAATATACAATTTGAGTTATAACATTTCTATAAGAAGTCACTGTTGTTAATATTCACAGATGGAATAGCCTCAACCGTTGATAATTTAGTTATAAAAATTGGCAAATACGTCGTTTTTCTATGTGATTTTTCATTTTTGATCAATTTTGGTTTGCTTTTTAAAGAGAGGGGAGGCGTCCTGGTGGTATGTCACATGTGCCATGTTATTGCTTTATATTTGTACACAAATATGGGCAGGGTAAATGATGAGAGTAAACGGGGATGTGTGGTAAAGACATCTTTAAACTGAAAGTGCTGAGAAAAATTAGGAACATAGGCCTGAAATTCTTCCTATTATTGCCACTCTTTGCAGGACATCCCCACAGCTGGGGGGGAAAATAGTAACTTAATATTACTTATAAACCACAGAGCAAAAGAGAAGCTGGATATAAGATACCACAGGCCTGTGTCTTCTCATGTCTCTTTGAGTGAACTTAATTAAGAGGGAATACAGTTCTTAAGAGTGTCTAGCTGAGAAATTCTAAGAGCCTGTTAGGTTGGAAGAGTGATCTCTTCAAAGTTTGCACATATCTTTTTTTAATTCTACCAGTTTATTTCTTCTAAACTTGCCATACAAAAAGCGCTTCACATGAGATATGATGGTCTTAGAGATTTCGTACCTGCCAAGTTAACTTTATGTGGCTCAAACATTTGTCACCATGGATTAATTTAACATCAGTAATGCAAGTAGGAGGAATGAAAGAGCTGGCTAAGAGTTGTAGGATAGGAGGATACCAAAATATATAGGAATCTAGAGTCAATCTGATTTTTAAAAAAGATTTATTTATTTATTTGAGAAACAGCAAGAGGGAGAGGGAGAGAATCTGAAGCAGATTCCACATTGAGCACAGAGCCCGACTCTCAATCCCACAACCAGCAGATCATGACCTGAGCTGAAACCAAGAGTCAGATGCTTAGCCAACTAAGCCACCCAGACACCCCTGATTTTTTTTTTTTAAGACCAAAATTGAACTACCCAAGCAAAGCTTCTTATAATGATCTTGACGTCATATGGCTTCCTTTTGGCCATTTGGACCTGTGTTCTGTCTACCTCTGCAGATCCTGAAGCTGAAGTATTTTGTCCTGTCTTGTTGGAGGAAGACCTGCTGTTTCATGCAGACTTGGCAAAGAGAACGCTTGAGGATTTATCCTAATGACAGAAGCCTTCAATAAAATATAGCTCACTATTCGGGCTGTTTATAAATTAAATGCTTTTACAAATTTAACCATTTTAAGAGAGAAAAAAAGATATTCATAAATTTAAAATCTGGTCCAAAAATAATAAAGTAATTTGTCACCTAACACATCGTTTTGGACAGATTCCAGAAAGAAACTAGCATACCAGTTCTAAAATTGTTAAATGTCGAACATCAAGATTCAGACCCTGGAGATCTGTCCTCCTTAATTTGTTAACACAGACATTTCAATAAGGAATTGGTCTGTTTTCTGGCATCTGTCAGAAAAAAAGGGCTTTTGGAGACACTACAAATTATTGCTAGAGTTTGAATAATTTTGTGGTCTGCCACAAGCAATCAATATTCTCTGGCAGGTCACCTTTATTAAATGCAGTTATGTGACAAATAGAAAGTAACTTCCCTTCCTGAGACTGAGGTGTTCTTATTCTTCGTCTCAAAGTAAGGCCAGGCAAGATGATAAATTATCGATGATCTATGAACAGAAGATGACATGTTCTCACATAGATGCACTCTTCTGTCTAGTTGAGATTTATAGACCTTTTATATTAATATTGAAGTATATTTTATCTTACTAAATGTATTTTCAAGACTTGTTGAAATCTTAACCTCTTGGCAGAAATTGTTAAATAATGGGAGCGTGTCCGTCAAACAATGTGGTTTCTTCTTCAGAGTGGGAAATAAGGGATCATGGTGCTTCAGAAAAATTATCCAGATATGGTTGATTTGCCTTATCAGAGATGCTCTTCAGAAGTAAAATTTAATAACTTTCATAATAATTCTGATACTGCCGCCTTTCTTGTTCCAATGTTAAGATGCCCTTTTTAAAAAACGAGATTATGATGTTAACAGGTAGTAGTTAGGTTTGTTTTTATAATCTTCACAAGGTGAAATAAAATGTTTGTGCCCATGTAGTATTCCCCAACATTGTGTTAAAATTTTACTGCTCTGTAAAATCCAAGTCTGGGAATCACAGCAGGTTTCTAAAACTGTGGAGGGATACATTAGAGTGACCTTTTAAGACACTAATGGTTCAATGTATACAAAACTTGCAAAATAATTTTCATTTGTCTTTAGGATAAATAACAGTGCTTTTGTGGGCCTCACAGGCATCCTTCATATGGATAGCACTACCCCACAGCCCCGGCTTTCGTGTGCTTTTTAATTCATACCCAAATTATTGCTTGTTATAGACCCTTGGACTGCTTAAAATCGTAAAAATATCAACAGTTACATCCCTGAATGTGAGAGACCTTAGGCACACGGTCTCATTCGATCCTCAAAGTACCTTTTGAAATTGGTGGGGCAGGTAGTATTATCCTGACTTTCTAAAGGTAATTGAAGCGTAAAGAATGATGAGTAGAGCGCGATCACTCAGCTAATAGTGGATAAAGATGTAGCCAGCCTCATTCATTGGGCAGTATTTATGAAGCCCTCCTCTGGTGGGCACTGTGCTGGGCATGGGTTTTTTGATGCTAGGTCTGATCTTCTCTCCACTCTGCCTGAGGCTTCTGATGTCCATGATTCTATTTTGACTTTCTTACGCTACTTCTACAATTTTTAAAAATTGTTTATTCGTTTTTTACAACTGGATTTGATAAATGTTTATTCTCATTTTTTAAATAATAAAAGCAATGAGAAGGTTTCCTTAGGGAATTAACATTGCTGCTGCTTGAATAGCTGGAAAACAGCAAACATCTTCTGATTTGTGCTTAATTTGTTAAGATGACTTTTATTATAATAAGAAATATTGGCTTAAATAACCGATGCTCCCTATTAGATGGAAATTACTCTATGCCAATTTTTCATCAGCAGTCTACTTTAGTATTTAATTATAAATTTTATGTAGGACATTTAAGTTACAAAATATTTCCTCCCTTGGGTACGAAAATGTCATAACACTTTTAAGTTTTACTAATTTGTGGTTATTAAGAAAAAAATAATTGTCCAATTCTCCCACGCAGAAGAAGTGGCCTAAGTGGAAACGAAGTACCCTCCTATTTTCGATAGCCTGTAGTCCAGGAAGTTGAGTGGTCCATATTTTTTGATATTTGTTTTCCCTTTAATATCTACAGCTGACCCCTGAGTTCTCACAGCGCTTGAACAATAAGATTCGAGAGCTGCTTCAGCAAATGGAGAGGGGCCTAAAGTCGGCAGATCCTCGGGATAGCACCGTTTACACTGGCTGGGCAGGTACGAAATGCTGACTGTGAGCTGCCTTAAGCATTGTAGAGGAGAGCCAAAGCATTACCTTGTGAGAGTGTCTGACTGACTGGGACACCCTCACGTGCTTCCTGTGTCTGCGTATGAGTAATTGCTTCCGGGAGAATGCTGTGCTCTCAGCCTAAGCCTTGGGATTTGGATTTCTAACAGTGCTCTGAATTTAGGGTAAGGGAAGCATATTTACGGGATTCATACCTGCTACAAATTTGGATGGCTGCTTGTGGAAAGAAAATTGATGTTTAGCATTACATAGTTAATTTGGAGATGGAATTTCAGTGGGAAGAGTCCCAGAATACAGTGTGTGAAACAGAAGTAAGGAGAATTAATCCACAGAAAATAAAACATGCCCAGATGTGTCATTTAAAAAAAAAGTTACCACATTAACAGGGATCCATATGTGAACACAGAATAAACCAGAGATTCCCTGAACTAAACCTCCTGAATAGTCATTGCTGGTTAGGTTGCATTCAGTTTGCTAGTCATTGAGAAGTTGGAGAAAGTTTGGGAAGAAACAGTACGTAGATGTCAAAGAAATGCGAGAGAGACAAGTGAAAGAAGGAAAATTGAAGAACTTCAGTTAGTTTACTAATGTAGAGAGACGGAAAGATAGCTTTATAATTTCAAAGAAGCACAGTTTAGAGACTAGTGTTTTCCAGTTACTCTGAAACAGAGACAAGGAAGAACCAACTTTTCAGCTTAAGGAGTTGAAATTGGACTTTAAGGCGATGGTGCCTGTCATGGGCATGAGGTTCCTGGGCCTCACAGTGGAGATACTCAGTGTAGTAGGTCTTGAGCGGGGCCCAAGAATATGCATTTCGCAAGCCTCAGTGCTCCTGATATAGACAGTCCTCTATGGACTGCACTTTGAGAGCTTTTCTCTGGCAGGAATTTACTAAAAGCAAATCTTTTAGTAATGGCAAGTGATTCTCTCTTTCCTTATGAAGACAGGAAGGCAAATAAAAATCGGAATAAAATTATACTCTCAGGGATGTTTAAGGTCAGTATTTTATAAAATAAGAGGAATGAACTAGTTAATGTTGGGCCCTCCCTCTTAGCTTAGTTTTATGATTTGGGGTGATTTTAGAAGCTTAACACAAGATATGTTAAAGACGAGAATAAATGTGAAAGTATTCTGCTTCAAGAAGGAAGGTATAACAACAGTTATCATTTAAATGAACATTACTATTTTCTATTTAAGATTATAGAACTTTGAACAAAGTAGGACAAGTACAATGCATGGTTATCTTTAGCTTTCCTCTTGATTTCCATATTGTGTAAAGCCCAGACTTATACGTCTTTTCCTAATATAATTGGAGTTTCTATTATTTTGTTATTTCTGGCAAAAAAAAAAAAAGATACTGAGACAGATGGCTAGATTTAATTCCCTGTCTATAAAAAGAATGAATTAAACCTCTATCCTATTCACTCATTCAGGTGAGCTTGTATTATTACATATTATAAGGTCCCTTGCTTTAGGGGGAAAAGAAGTGGGGATTGACTTCAGTTTTGAATTAGTAGTTTGACAATGTTAGGAAAAACCATCAATCAGGCCCTCTACTGTCAGGGCTATTTGAGAAACAAAAGGTTAAGTAGAAATAAAAATAGAAAAGAAATTTGACTCCAAAGCAAAATGCAAGTGTGTTTAAATTTTTTGACAGTATGAGTTCACAGTGTCATCTCCTTTGAATACCAATATCCTTCAACTTTTTATCTTTAAGTATTTATGATACTTATTGCTGGCTCTTGAAAGCAGCTTATATGGCAAGTGTCTTAGGCAAATTGGTATGCTAAGCATTTTAGATTGTTTTATGATGTAGCGTAAAATCTGCCAGATAAATTTGCTAATGGCTTTTGAGGCAGGGGTCCTGATGTCTCTTAATTGAGCACTGTTAAAAAGCCATTATTTCCACATAAAATGGACTGTCTCTTCCAATGTTTTCGTAAGTAAAATGCTTTTCTTCCCCTGCCAGTGTTTAGACAGTCTAAATAGCATGAAACTCAGAATTGCATAAGAAACTAAAGCTAATTTGACACATAAAATCATGTCAATACCTTCTCTTCCCAATACTGTATCTTACCAAGTATGGCGTCTTTATTATTGCAATTTTATTGCCAGAAAATGCATTCGTAAACATTTTAACACAATAAAAATACTTGCCGTTATGTGTCAAAGCAGTGTTTACATAATTATGTGTAGATTTGTATGTTACTGTGTGTGTTCCCCATGTTATCTTCCAAAGAATGATAACTTTTAGAAAACAAGGATTCTATTTCTTTAACTTTGTGCACCAAATTTAGTGTCATATTTTTATAAATATTAATTTGTCATTTGCTCTTGTTGCTACTTTGTCCAAAATTATATTATTTTGGGAAACACTCATTATTGTAGAAAACCTTTAAAACTTGATCATTTTCTTCAGCATTGGTATTTTTTGTTGTCAGTCTACAGTGAAAGCTTTTGCAATTTTGTATGAGAAAACTTCATGATTATGAATTAGAACTTTAAATTACCATCCTGTTTTGTTAAGCTTCATTCCCCAATAGAAGTATGACCTGATAGTTAATGCTCTTTCAGATAGAATTAGGATTTAGAATAGGGTTAGGTTCTGCTGCATATACCAAAGGAATTAAAATTGCAGTGACTTAAATAAGATAGAAGTTTATTTTTCTCTTATTTAAGAGGAGGCCAGTGCAGTCCAGGGTTGATAAAGTGGCCTCAGGATGTCAGTAGGAACCGAGTTTCTTTCTGCTCCATCGTCCCTCGGCCACTGGCTTCTACCTCTTGGCCAGATAGCTGCTGGAGATTCATGCATTACATCAGCTTTTCAGGCTGCAGAAAGGAAAAAGAGGCAAAAAAAAAAAAGAAAAGAATGCATTCCTCCCCCTTTTAAAAGACTTCCTGGAACCCCCATTCAACATTTCAAGTCTGCTTATGTCTCATTGGCTGGAACATAGTCACATGGTCACACCTGTTAGCAAGGAAGGATAGTAAATGTAGTCTGTTAGCTGGAGTTAAGTGGATTTGGGGCTAAGACCTAGCAATCTCTGCTATGTCTTATATAACAAGAAAAGTGATCCTTTTTTTTTTATTCCTATGTTTGCACAAGGCATTTGGACAATGAGCCTTAATTTTTTCCATCTGCAAAAAGATCTCTAACGTCTGTCCATTTGGGGGAAATTTTTGTCTATACAATATTTTGAAATTCCCTAAGCGATATTTTGCTATTTTGCCTGTTCTGTGAATCTAGGGAGACTCACATTTGGAATTTGTTTCAAAACACAAATTTTTCAAAATTTACTCATTTTAATTTTGTTTTCATTTTAATAAGTACTAGTCCTTTCATAAAGCCTGCCATAGAAAGGAAGTGTTGCAGGAATGCCAAATCATACTTTTTCTAGAGCTAAGTGTAACTTCCCTCAAGAAAGGGACTGCAACTGGTTCTAAACTTAATCCTGTGAAATGTTAGCATTTTCTCAGCTTGGCTAAACACTTCTCTGCCTCCTTTCTGTTTCCCCTCAAACTCTTGTTTGCTTGTCACAGGATTATAAAGTTCTTAATTTGTTCGTACCATGCGTTAATCCATAGTAAACCCCATACTCTTATGATTGTGTTTCTGCTTCATGACTATAAAAAAAGCTACAGAGGTAGGCTGCCCAGCTTCATAATACCTCATTCACGCCATGACTGGGTTTGCCTCAGTTGCTTACTTGATTTTGGAAATGAAAGAGTTTTAGTGAAGAGGTGAAGTACCCATGTGTTTTTAATATTACATATGTACTTAAAACTGAAAAATTGGACTTCCCATCCTTTTTTCCCATTTTCTTTTTGAGAAAAATTGAAACTAATAGTGAAAAGAGACTTATTAGAATTTCTGTAGCCATGTTATATATGCTTTAGAAAACACTGTGTGCATAATGCTTTATTGGTAAGGGGTATGTGCACAGGTTTAAATAAAAATTTAGAAGAAGCAAATCACTGCTTTAGAAAATACATTCACTTTACAAACTATTTTACAACTGAAATTATCTTGGTTTTTATTGTAAAATGGAAGCAGAGGATATAACACAGTGGTGAGAATGGTTAACATAGGCTTTGAATAGGATTCAGACATCATTTTCACTAAAGCCTACATATTCAGTCCTGTGGGTTGTCACAGTGCAGTTTTACAATCTATATTCCTGACTTTTACCTTTTTTAATTCACGACAGATAAAATGAAAGGAGGGGAGAATTTTTCAAACCTCGCAGCTGTCTCATATTGGCCAGTGAGGCAGTTATGGTAACAGATCGCTCTGGGGTCTCATGCTTATCCAGGGATGAAGTATTGTGAATAATCAATTTTGCAGACAGTAATTGAGAATTAACAAATTAGTACTGATGTTCAGAAACAAGAATTCAGTAATTTAATAATAAAATATATTGAGTAAATTTTGGTTCCCAAGGTAATGAGGATCATCAATATGCAGTTTCATGATCATTTTACTGTGTTGTGAAGGACAGGAGTAAAGATTAAAAGTGATTGCTATTAATGTTGCTCAGATCGACCTTTGAATGACAGAAGCCAGAATGTGTGCGCAATAGTGACTGATGTCATAGACATCATTCTAAGTGCTTTGCATTAATTAATTAACCTAAATCTCAGAACCACTCTATGGCAGGGATACTATTTGTATCCCCATTTCACAGATGGGAAAACTGAAGCAAAACAAGGCTGAGTACCTATTGAAGGTTACAGAGCTAATAAGTGAGAAAGCTAGGATTCAGCTGCAAGTCTAGCTTTAGAAACCTGGTCTTTCCCCCATGAGAGTGTGTGTCCGTGTGTGTGTATTTACTCTCCACTTCTACATCTGAGTTCACCATACATTTGGTAAGTGAAGAAGGTCTACTCATAACTGTAAGATAGAGTAATTTGAGCAATGATAATGTGATGATATTCATGCTGTACAAACATTTTAGAAGTGGCTAATGACTATAGTCAGTTTTAAGTGTTTTAGAAAAAAATGAGAATAGATGAAACATGCAAGGAATTTGGAAAGAAGAGGTTAGGCAAGAGTAATTACTATTTAAAAGTCTATAGGAAGAAGTTATTTGGGATTGGACGTAAAGTAAACCCTGGAAAGATTTATGGCCATTTGTGGCCAGAAAAATGAAATTTCCAGCATTTTGCTACAGAATTTGCTTCCGTGCTTCCTACTCCTGAATTAATGTATTCAGCATGGTTTCAGGATAGAAAATTAACTGGGCCAAAACAGAAGCTTTTCTTCATAATTGCCTGTATTTGAAAAGGCTTGTTGAAGATCTTCGAGTATGAAGTATCACCCATAGTCTGAAAACGATCAGTAGCTCTTACAGCTGTTAATAAGCGATATTTGAAATGAACAGGACCAGTTCTTTTCACTGAAATCCTCTTTTATAAAATTTAGTACATTGAAGTGTAATGCATCCTGATATCGATGCGTAACATACGCCAGCAATAAGCACTGGATTATTCGTTCTTAGCCATAATCCTTTCCTCGTAGATTTGCCAAGAGTTTTTTATAGAATGCGCTCCCAGCTTGGGAAGCAAAGCAAACATTTTGGCTCTTTAGAAGCTCCATCACGAACTGTTCTTTATGCCTGTGCACATAGTGGCAGACAGTACTGAAAAAGAACAGGCGTGGAGGCCCCTTAAGATCAAACCCGGTGGCCAGCTACCAAGGGGTCTTAAGTGGTGTCTGGGAATCTGTTGGGACTCACCAGAGAGCCTCACGGCCCCTGCCTTTGGGCTGCTCTGGGTTTTGTTCCTGGTAGGTGTAGGTTCCAGGAAGGAAGAGATTTTAAAGTGCCTTATGAAACAGAAATTACAAAACACTGGTGAGAAATTGTTATTATAAAGAATTAAATGAGCAGATGAAGTATTCTCGTGTTAGAAATAAGTGTTTAGGAGAAAAGATTGCTTCCCTTGCAGATAACATAGTAGAAAAGTTAAGTAAACCCAAGGGATAGCTGATCTCACTAGTGTCTTTAAGAGAGAATGAGGGAGGGGCGCCTGGGTGGCACAGCGGTTGGGCGTCTGCCTTCGGCTCAGGGCGTGATCCCAGCGTTATGGGATCGAGCCCCACGTCAGGCTCCTCCGCTATGAGCCTGCTTCTTCCTCTCCCACTCCCCCTGCTTGTGTTCCCTCTCTCTCTGTCGAATAAATAAATAAAATCTTAAAAAAAAAAAAAAAAAGAAATCCTTCCACATGAAGCTGGGTTCAATATTTAAAAAAAAAAAAAAAAAAAAAAAAGAGAGAATGAGGGAAAGTGCCAGCCCTCATTTAATTTCATTTTTTCCCACTCTTAACTATGATGATTCCTGAGGGAAATGATGATCAGCTCACACTCAAAAAAAAAAAAAAAATACACACAGGACTCTAAGGGCTTTAGTTCTAAAAGACATAACCCAATCTTCTATAACCAACTCACAAAGTTAATGAGGCTAAGATCAGCATATATTTCCTCTTTTCAAGTATTAGATAACATTTTAAAGAAGGGGATATGCAGCATAATCCCTGGAGTAATATTAACTTGCACTCTAAATGCAAGTCATTAAACTGTTTCAAGATGCTTTTCCTCTGATCTGCCGAATGTATAGCCTTTGAGCTGCAGCTTTCGCTTGTGAGGCTTAGTTTCTGCTGATACCAGACTTATTTGAAAGGAATCACTCTGGCCAGGTATCTTTCCTTTGCAATTTGATCTTTTTATTACGTAGCTCTTCACTCAGAGCCAGCATTTCAGTGTCTAATTTGAACCTTAGCCAAGTGTCCTTCACCTTCATGAGAAGCACCTATGCCTCCCAGCAAGAGTTGTCAGGGCAAGCGGAAGGAAGAAAGGGCATGGATCTCCACTGGGTTAATTAGAGCCCTTCACAGTGACCACTAGATAGAGACCCGCCAGAGTGCTTTCTTTCAGACTGCACTTTCTCTGGTGTTGATGTCATTGTACTGTAGGTTATTTTAAGTGGCTTCGATACAGGCTTGAAACAGCTGTAGGATATAAATGCTACAAGTGTGCTTGGGTGAAACACTGCGAGCGGAAGAAAATGTTGATAGATCAGGAGAAATGGCAGGAGGGAAAGAAAGAAGACATAGCTAAGCAATTAGCCTTTTACAGACAACACCAAGGAGCTGGGGCTGTGTTTTGTTGTTTTTATTCCAGTAACTTGAGCATTTAGCACAATGCTAGGTCCATAGTTGGTGCTTAATAAATATTTATTTATTGAATGAATGAACGAACAGATGTGTTCTGCAATTACTATTCTATAGTATACCATCTATACAAACTGAAAACAATAACTTCAGCTAAACCAGGTGGAATGAGGAAAGAGTAGAATTCAACTCATTTCATATGTCTTAGGATGTAGAAGAGTCCATCACATCTCTTTCCCTTGGCTTCTGATCCAGTTGAGAACTCAAAAATCAGAGAGGGCTTATAATATCTGCTTTATACTTGATAAAGCGGGATAGAGAGCCTAGTGTTTAGACCTGGATGTAAAGTGAGTTTCTTCTTTTTTGCTGCCTGACTTGAGCTTACCTCCTTGGACTCAAACAGAACATCTGGATAGTGCAAATATGGATTGCTACATGAGAAAAAGGAGAGAGAAGAGGGAACGCCTGAAGACAGAGAAGACTCCCAGAAAGCTCAAGAGAAGGGCCAGATGGCACATGTATAGAGAACATTTTTCTAGTCAGAGGAACCAGCAAGGGTGGAGAGAGGCAGGAATATGGGAAGAAGACTATGCTTCCCTCTGTACTTTTTGTCCTTTTCGCTCAGGCATCAGAGGTGAGGCAAAGGGACTGATTCAACACTCATTGAAATTCATTCTAATGGGGTTGGGCGTTTATTGAGTAGTTACTATGTGCTAGGAGCTTGCAATGATCAGCATGATTCACAGTAACTATGGAGTAGGTACTGTTATTTCCATTTTATGGATAAACATACTTAGGCACAGAGACGTTTAGTAAATGAGGTAAAATCACACAGTAACTGGTGGCTTCAATCTGGTTTTCTGGTTTTCTCCCCATATTACCTATACTTAAGTTTTTGGAGAACAGCAGCTTGTGATGCTTGACTTTAAGCTGACAGCTGAGCAATATGCTGGTCCAGGCAGTGTTTATATACTGTGGAGAGCACTGTGCACAGTCACAACAGTGACTGGGAATGGGAATCCTGCCCTAAAGACAGCTGTAATTTCTTTATTTTTTTAGAGAGGGGGAGAGAGTGATAACAGGAGGGGCAGAGGGAGAGGGAGAGAGAGAATCCCAATCAGACTCCGTGCTGAGCACAGAGCCTGGTGCAGGGCTCAATCTCACGACCCTGAGATCATGACCTGAGCCGAAATCAAGAGTCGGATACTTAGCCGACTGAGCCACCCAACCGCCCCTAGACAACTGTAATTTTGTTGAAAAAATAAAAATGCACATAGACAATCTCACAAAATTGAGAAATGGTTAAAAAAACAGCATTTGCGAAAGTACCAACCTGATGTAGAAAGACAGGTGATCATACAGTATGGGGTTAACTAAAGAAAACTGGCACTTATATTTTCATAAATCTGAAAAGGAAAAAGACATGGTAATTGATGAGCTTTCAAAGTTTTGACTCGGGAACAGCTTATTTGAAACTCAGAACAACCCAGAGTTCCTGTTTCCATACCACTCAGAACTATTGAGACCCGTTTTTGGGTATTGGCTGGGTGCCTATAGTGAGTCCGGCAGTATTTCAGTCTGAACACAATTTTTCCCACCAGAGTATGTGAGGAGAATCTTTAAAAGACCCCCAACCTGCAAGGAAATACCTTGCAGAGAGAAAGTAGCATGGCAAAGGTTCTTACATCAGTGCAGACTGGTTATAAAATAAATGAATACTGTTAAGGAATAATCTCTAAAGTGCAGCATTACAGACAAGTGTTTTTGAGAGTTCATACATCTGTGGAGATTTTTATCATGTCCACATACGTTTGAGACGCACGAAGGTCTTGATTGGTCAAGATGAATAGGACTAATGATCCCTCAGAAATTCAAAGGCTTAGTATTAATTACTTCTCAACAGCTGGCTATATTTATAGTACTACTGGGGATAAGTAGCTGAGTAAGGAAATTGCAGATTTAGAAGTGTCCCTAAGCAGTTTACCCTCCCTTCCCAGAGTAATAGCTACAGAAGGAGACAGAGTACAAAAATCTAGTTCAGAGCTTACAGACTAAAAACCAAGACAGATTCCTATTACAGCAAAGTTTTCTTCGGTCCTTATGGTATCGTTTTTTTTCTTTGAAGTAAATTAGTTGTCAACATTTCAAAAACAGATTTCTAGGATGAACCGGGCGGCGGGGGGGAGGCAGTGCCAGACCTCCCGAACTTCTTACGCACAAAGAAAGACATCGATCTCTGGTGTTCAGAGTAGTGCTGTCCTTAGAATTTTCTGCAGTGATAGAGATGTTATTTTCTTGTCCATTAGGGCAGCCATTAGCCACATGTAGCTATTGAGCATTTGAAATGTGGCCAGTGTGACTGAGAAACTGAATTTTAAGTTTTGTTTACTTCTAATTAACTCAAAGTTTTCTAGACACTTCGGTTAGAAGCTTCATACTGGACACCACAGTTGTAAGCAACCAAACAAGCTCTAGGAATTGTAAGATCAAAGTAATATATGTCTGGGTTTCTTCTGCTCTCTCAGACCAGACAGGAGGGCGTTTTTTTGTGTTTGTTCTTATTAAAAGCAACCCCTACCTACATTGGATTGATGAGTCTTCTAGTCCACTTGCTGCTCAAGTGCCTCATAGAATCACTGACTCCTCCAGGAGTCACATCATTCCCCACACCTTTGGAGGACATTTGTCCAGCCTCTCTTCCCTAAACGCCAGATGCTTCCAGCTGCCTACTTGAGCTCTCACCATGGATGTCTGATGAACATCTCAAACCTTCTCTCTGCCTCTTCCCCACTGCCAGGCCCTGTGTTAGACATGTCTAGTGCTCACCCATATCTGGCATCCCTCTCTTTCTGGACTCCGAGGAGGGTTAAACCTCTCAACTTCAGTGTCGTTAGGTGAGGCAACCTCTTCTAGTCCAGGGGCTGCCAGTGGAAGCAGCATATGTTGCTAACCAGCCAAAGCCTGTAATTGCTGGTGTGAGGCCCTGCAGCACTCTTCATGTGGTATCTGTCTAGGATCCAGTTCCCTAATAAAGCCGTACATGTTCTAGTCCCTTCTTGGAGGACCTGGACTAACCCATAGGGTTTTCTTTGAAAAATGCTTTTTGGGTCATCCAGGTGGGCTCAGTTGGTTAAGCGTCCCACTCTTGATTTCAGTTCAGGTCTTGATCTCAGGGTCGTGAGTTCAAGTCCCACATTGGGCTCCATGCTGGGCGTGGAGCCTACTTTTTTAAAAAAATGCTTTTTGGGGGGAATACTACTCCTTTACATAAACCAAACATAGATTAGCGTCAAACCTTAATTTCTTTTTTTTCTTTTTAAGATTTTTTATTTATTTATTTGAGAGAGAGACAGCCAGCGAGAGAGGGAACACAGGCAGAGGGAGTGGGAGAGGAAGAAGCAGGCTCCCAGCGGAGGAGCCCAATGTGGGGCTCAATCCCAGAACACCGGGATCACGCCCTGAGCTGAAGGCAGATGCTTAACGACTGAGCCACCCAGGCGCCCCAAGCCTAAATTTCTGAGTCTGGTTTTTAATAATCTGAACCCCCAAGGAGTCTGTGCTTACTAACCATGTCATCCCCTAGCCTTTCCATCCACATGGACTTGCTCGGGCGATCCTGCTTGCTGGGAGTACTATGCACAGGCTCTATTTCAGTCTTCCCCTTTTGGTCCACACCCCATCCGTACCTTCTTCTCCTTGATGATATATTTTTCCTCCTGGGAAGGAGGGGATACTCTCTCCACCTCTGTCCATTCTTTCTCCACCAAGCCAGTCTCCAAAGCTGTGAATAACTAAAGAACGAACATGGCATTTCTAAAACATTTACTGACTTGACATGCTTGATTCTAAGAGGTACTTGATTGATTTTTTTTTACTGGTGTTAAATTTATCTGTTTTGCATGTAAAATAGAGGTGGTATCCCTATTACAACTTTACCCTTTAGGGAATGAAGTATGACCAACCAGAGTAGGAATAATCTCTTATTCCTGAAGGAGAGTACTCATTACTTAACAGAATTATTTATCCCAAATGCTTTATTGGTCATCTTTAATGCGTTTGGGATTAATGGGCAAATAATGGATTAGATTTTGCTTTTCTCATTTCTCATTTTATCTCTCTTGATATGGATTATTTTCCCATTTAGAATATGTCAATACATTTAAGTCATATATATAAGCGAATCTAACAAAACAGTGAAATTCAGACCAAAAAAGCATTCGTTTTCATAGCTTAATCACAGTAGTTATCTCACAGAGTGAACCATCTAAGAAATAGAATATTTAACATCAATTTTATGTCAATGAAAATGTCAAAATCCCTCCAAATTTAAAAGGGGGGGAGCAAGTTTCTCTTTTTTTTTTTAATAAAATAATCCTAAAACCTAAAACGAGTTGGAGCATATTTTTACAATTAAATGCCATCAAAATTTAAATCTCACTTCAGGCTTTTCTGTTCTAGAAGAAAAGGTGAAAGGGTAGAAGAAGGAAGCAAATCTCCTTTATCCTAACTTTTGCTTAGCAAATAATATAGAAAGAAATTTTATCCACTACTCAAATTTAAGCCCAGAATATTCTGATTAAGTAGCATATCCTGTGATTAAAAAAGGAAACATTAAAAAGATTAAATCCATACATCATCCTGTGTTGAGTCTCATGGCCAGTTTTGATGGTTGTTATCCTAGAAGCCAGTACAGTGTTCTTTCTCATTATGTTAAATGTCCTTTAGAGACTGGAATCCTACTTGATAAGGAGTTTATGAATGGGTACACCTGTAACCCTTCCCTCCCAAGTCTGGCCCTTCCCTAGAGGCATAGTAATATCTTGGTGGATGAGGAGCATATTAAGCCTTGCAGTACTATTTGACTTTTTCCATGAAGAACAAATTTATTTTGATAAAAATTACATTTGAAAAGAGTTTGTTAAATCATTTTTTTAAAGATTTTATTTATTTATTAGAGAGAGAGAGAGCCCAAGCTGAGGGAGAGAGAGAAGCTGGCTCCCCGCTGAGCAGGGAGGGTTGCTGTCAGGACCCCAGGATCATGACCTGGGCTGAAGGCAGACCCTTAACAGACTGAGCCACCCAGGTGCCCCTGAAAAGAGTTTTCTGAAAGATAGACTGAGGCCAGGGCTGCGAGTGTATATAAGGCAACGGGGTGAGTTTTCCCAGCCGAGCCCTTGAGGTTGTGTCTTTATTTCCTACCTTGCCAGTTACCTCTCAGCATTCGGCATTTATGCAGAGGTGATGTTGTGTGCATGAATATTGCTAAAGGTTGGAAGGTCATAAGGATTAGGTTCAAGGCTTCTAGGGGCGCCTGGGTGGCACAGCGGTTAAGCGTCTGCCTTCGGTTCAGGGCGTGATCCCGGCGTTCTGGGATCGAGCCCCACATCAGGCTCCTCCACTAGGAGCCTGCTTCTTCCTCTCCCACTCCCCCTGCTTGTGTTCCCTCTCTCTCTCTGGCTGTCTCTCTCTGTCAAATAAATAAATAAAATCTTTAAAAAAAAAAAAAAAAGGCCTCTAGCCACACTCAGTTCCCCCATTTTACTATTAAATTAGGGCATATGGGGTATGCAATACTGATGAGGCATTAAATGTCTTTGACTTCCATATTTTGTCTTATACGCTGGACCTGGACTGATTTCTAGTAGGCTTGTCCAGGAAACTTTTTTGAATTGGCAGCAGCACTCCTCACTTGAAACCCTTTTCGTCATGGGTGTTTTGTGACAGGAAGTAGACCCTGTAAACTGCAAGGTGCAGCAGATTGCTTAATCAAAATATATGGACACTGAGGCCCAGAATGAGAAAAAGGAGAGAACCAGAACCTGGGGTTGTGGAATCCCAGAAGCTGGAAAGGTAATTCTCTGCTGATCAAAAAGAAAAAAATGTTTTTCATCTGAATTAAAATTGTGGACTGGAGAAGCGGTGAGAAATGCATCCAACCTTACAATTGCAAATTTTAATGGGTTTTGTTTGTTAAAGATTTAGGCCAAGAGGAATTGTTGATAATGAGAGACAAAGGTCTGAAAAGGAAAACAATCATTGGGCTTGTATTTAATCACTTTGTATTTTCTCAGACCTCAGTCATGTCATTATCTGGCTGTGATGCTTACAGAACTTAATTAGGGGAGTTTAGGCAGCAATGGGACTAGGAGGCCGAAATGAAAGGGTAACAATTTAAACAGATCACCAGCAGATGCCTGGTGTGGATGGAGATGAAGCCATTTAAGAACCTAATTGTAGGAGAAGCTCTTGACATTGATCATTTGTGAAAAGGGGATTTTTTTTTCTTACATACGTGGTTTTGTACGCTTATGTCTACAAACCTTTAGCACTGGTATGTCTGATCATCAGCTTGTGGAATTACTAACACCAAGCGACTTTGAAAGAGCAGACAAGGTTATTAACTTTGGCAGGAAAGGAAAATTTGGCCTTAATATACATGTGAAATTGAATTGTCTGTAGCACAAAGCTTTGGAGATTACCCATGCAAAATGAGAAAACTATCTAAATTTAAAATTGTCCTCAGTACAGTGAAAAGTAATTTTGCAGACTGCGTTTTTACTGCACTGAAATCCATGAAGAGATGGGCTCTATTAATTTAGATTTAAACAGAGGCTCTGTATCTTCTAAAAATGGTAAATGAGATGGAAAATGTACTTTAAGGGGAGAAATGAGTTTCTGGAAATGCTGCAGGCAGGCAGGTTCCCTACTCCACATCTTTGAGTCTGCCCTGAGACCAGTCAGCTTCAGAGGGAGGCTCTATCTACTGTGACAGGCACTTGGGATAAGGGCATTCAGACAGCGCCTCAGTTATAGGTACAGCCGGCTTCAAGAGCAGGGTAAGAAGCAAATCGAGCACGGCCCGGAGCAAGAGATCACTGGCAGTTTTTACAGTATTATTCCTAAAGTGGCCTGGTCCTTGGCAGAGAAAAAAATAATTAAGGAGGAATTGAATTTATTTTCTCAGATCTCACATAACTTAGTAGTTTTCTTATAATCCCTGCCTGGAACGATATAATCCCTGCCTGGGAGTAGGGAATTTGGTTACTCTACCTACCTTCTCACTCAAAAACTTAACTTATTTATAAAGAGAAATTGAGTTTTTCACTCCATAGTCTTTATTTTAGCTCGCAAGAGCAAATGCTACTTGTTTATTAAGTAAATGATTATTTGTTAAATAAACAGGTGACTGTTTAGAACCGTGGTTTTGATAACCTTTCATGTAACCATCAAGAATAATACATTAACACACACTAGTCGGAGTAGGACAAGGATTAGTAATAAACTTAGGTCAGAGTTCTTTGAGGGTCTCAGAGTGTCTCTTATTTATGGTTGCAATGCTGAAGAAACAGCAGCTGTCTGGGTCTGGGTCTTAGAGCTGCTTGCTAATTAAGCTGCGTCTAGAACTAAGGTCATCTGAACCTCCGGAGAGTTGACATATGTGTTATGGTTTATCAACAATCAACACTGCCGAGTTGGCAACACACCAGAGCAGTACAGTCACCAGTCCGTTCCTCATCTTTACGTTATTTTCTCTTTGCTTCTCAGGTATCGCTCTGCTTTACTTACATCTCCATGATGTGTTCGGGGACCCCGCTTACCTCCAGATGGCCCATGGCTATGTAAAGCAAAGTCTGAACAGTCTGACCAAGCGTTCCATCACCTTCCTCTGCGGGGATGCAGGCCCCCTGGCCGTGGGCGCGGTGGTGTATCACAAGATGAACAATGAGAAGCAGGCGGAAGACTGCATCACCCGGTAATCATGTATCTTTTGAGGATTATTACCGAGGCGTCATTACTATTAATTCAGTATGTTAGCAAAAGAACATTTTAGTGAAGTTACTTTTCCCTCAGCAGTAAATCTTACTGCTGTCATCTGATCACCCATCACACATCATTCCGATGTAGTTAAGGAACAACCATTATAGTCCTATTTTATTGTAAGATGTCGTGACACTGACACACACCAGATCAAACATCAGTTTAATAACAAAAATGAGATCAGAAGCCTAATCCTGGGATTACGAATCCAAGGTGCTATCCACGATCAATAATTTGACAAATGTGGTTCATTTCCTGTGGTGGGCGGGGGAAGGCCTCCTCATGGACTACAAACTGGCTCAAAATTGCTTTTCTTAGGAGCAAATCACATGCAAATCCAGATTTTTATTTTTAATAGAGATCGGGGTAGCCCACTAGAAGCTTGTGAATGATGAAGAATTACTGAACTTATGTACTAATAAACTACAATTACTGTTTTACTAGAGTTTGTTGAGCAGGAAGAATTCTATTAAGAAATCGGGCTGCCGTGCAGCTCTGCATGCGGTGCTGTTAGGCTCCCACCGAGCGTGTTTACACGCAGAGAGTTGCAATTCCAGCAAAGGTTTTTGGCTGTGTTTTGTTGTTTCATAGCCTTTACTTTTTAGGGCAATTTTCAGTTCACAGAAAAACTGAGAGGAAGGTACAGAGATTTCTCCTATACCCACTAGCCCCCACATGTGCATAGCCAGTATCAACATTCCCCACTGGAATGATACACTTGTTACAGTGGGCGGGCGTACACTGACACACTGGTATCACCCAGAGTCCATAGTTTATATTAGTTGCATTAGTTACATTTTGGTGTTGTGCATTCTGTGGGTTTGGACAAATGTATAATGACATGTATCCATCATTATATTGTCATATGGAGTCGTTTCGCTGCCCTGAAAATCCACTGTGCTCTGCCTGTTAATCCTTCTTCCCTGCTCCCTGACCCCTGGCAACCGTTGAGCATTTTACTGTCTCCATACTTTTGCCTTTTCCAGAATGTCGTAGTTGGAAACATTACAATATGTAGTCTTTTCAGATTGGCTTTCACTTAGTAATATATATTTGAGGTTCCTCCATGTCTTTTCATGGTATGCGATCTCATTTCTTTTTAGCACTGAGTAATAGTCCATTGTCTGGATGTACCATAGTTTATCTGTTCACCAACTGAAGGACATCTTGGCTGCTTTCAAGTTTTGGCAGTTAATGAATAAAGCTAATGTAAACATCCAATTCTGTAGGTTTTTGTGCAGACACAAGTTTACAGCTCCTTTGGGTAAATATCAAGGAGCACAATTGCTGGATCATATTGTAAGGGTATTTAAGAATTTCCAAGATGTCTTCCGAAGTGGCTGTACCATTGTGCATTCCACCAGCAATGAATGAAAGTTCCCGGTGCTCCACATCCTTGCCAGGGTTCCAGGTTTCGGCCATTCTAGTAGATGTGTAGCGGTGTCTTGTTTTAATTTGCATATCCCTGATGACGTAGGAGGTGAAGCATCTTATACACTTCCTTGCCATTAGCATTGCTTCTTTGGTGAAGTGTCTGTTAAGGTCTCTCACCCATTTTTTAATTGGGTCCAGCAGCATTGTAATCAGTGATTGTCTCCAGTTTGACCATGGGTTTTGATTCCCACTACCTTTTCTTATAAGTTACTATTAGAATGGTATTATCATCACTGATTTTATTTGTGAAGGATCTTTGGTTAATTTTACACTGTACAGTGGTATGTATTTCATTAATAGACTTTTTTTTCATAATAATATTTCTATTATGTTATTCACTCATTAATAGACTTTTGGGTTAAAATTCTAATAACTAGAGTTTTTTCTCCTCCTCAAAATTTTATGAAAAATTTCAAACATACAGAAATGTTGAAACAATAATGAATACTATATATCTACCCACATAGATTCTACCATTAACATTTTTCAATACTTGCTTTATTACATATCCAATCCATCTATCCATTATTCATCCTTCTGGGGGCGGAGGATGCACTTCAGAGTGGATTGCAGACATCAGTACCCTTCTAAATATTAAAGCATATATAGCATTTACTAGAGTTCAATATCTGTTTAGTTTTCTTCTTTTGATGTAAAGTTTACGCACAGTGAGCTGCCCAAGTTTTATGTATATTTGCTGAGTTTTGACAAATGCATACACCATCTAACTTTGCAATACAGAAACTACCTTTCTCTTTCTTTGCACAGCCAGTTTAAGGTCATTAGCCACACATCCGCTTTAGTGGCTGAGAAGGAAGTCTCATTCAGTGAGTCACTCTTAAGTATCAAAATAAGCTGTAGTGGTCCCAGTATTTTATATGTAATGCTAGCCTTTCTCAGTTCATGTACAGCCAGATAGTAATAGTTTGCTGTGTGAAAAATAAAAACAAGATCTGTGTATTCAGACTTGGGAAACACTATCTAAGCAAAGTTAAACATACACCTTTACTGGCTGCTCAGTCATCAGTAGCTTTTGATACATGGGGGAAACTCCGGCGACTCTAGGGAGTGGAATTTGTCAGACCTGTCAAGTAGACAACCCTTTTCCTCATGACATTTTAGGGCCTACTGTTGTAAGAAACAGTCTTGGGGCATAGTACCATATATTAATATTGGTTTATTATAAAACAGTCTTGCAAGTAAACTAAAATTTTTTGATACCTGATAACAAAGGTGTTTTTGTTATTTATATCTTTCAAAACTTTTACAATGTTTCAACAGTATTTTATTTATAGCCAGTGGATTTGTTAAGGTTAAACATATAGAATGTAGATAATGAAAGGAAAGTA
Source organism: Ursus arctos (assembly GCF_023065955.2). Lineage (NCBI taxonomy): Eukaryota > Metazoa > Chordata > Mammalia > Carnivora > Ursidae > Ursus > Ursus arctos. Next base: position 84,097,343 of record NW_026622763.1, on the reverse strand, counting down.
GGCCATTTATGGCCACAGTTTTGATTTTTCAGATTTCTAGAGTTTATGGCAGAACAGGAAGAAGAAAGGAATTATGTGTAAATTGCTTTCACATCTCCTCCCTTTTAAGGGAAAAATCTGTAAGTCTTTGCAACTCAGTTGAAATGACTTGATGTCATGAGGTACTTAATAAACCCACTTGCTGGTTTTACTTTTTACTGAACCTTCTTTCTCCTCTCGCCTAGGCCTTTGGAGCTCTCAGAGACCCTCACATTCTCTGTGTGGCCTCTGTGTTGCACTCACCACCAACATCATTTTTCCGCTTGCCTTTCCTATAGTTTCTTCATATAATAGTCTTTCCGAATCCTAATTTTGAGTTTTAGAGATCAAAGAAGTCAATGTTTCCCTAAGATAGGGAGTCTTAACTTTGGGGCCCGGAGAATCTTAGGGCTTCCAAAGGTATAAAATCCCCAAATTGTATGCAGCATGGAGAGAATATCTACACTTTTTTGGAGGAGTCTGTGACTCCCCAAAAAGGAGTGTGTGCACACGTGTGCGCGCGTGTCTGTTCGTGTTCAAAACGTCCTGCAGGTGGCTGGGACAGGTGGCAAGGAAGAGAATGAATAGCACTGATTTTCCCTGCTGGTTGGTTTGTACAGTGCTCCTTTTCACCTTCCTTCTGCACAGAGAGTTGGTGCCACTACTCAGAGAGTGTTGCCTATTTACAGACCCGACTAAGTCACTAACCCGACAGACTTAGTGCTGTGGGGCCACTATTCAGAAGGACAAAGGGTTTCGGCTTTCTGGTCAGAAAGTGTATACTCTCTTTTGTAGTGTGATGAGTAAGAAAAGGACTTCTTTTTTAGAAGTTACAAACCTTTAGATGATACAAGGTAAAAACTCCCCTCCCGAGTAACACCCAGGGGAATTATTGCCAGGAGTGGAACAGAACTATCCTGATTTTATGTTTCCTGTCTTCCTTCAGTGACATTTCAGTGACATGTCTCTTCTGAAGATCGGTTGCTGTTAGTATCAGCAAAACAAACAGAGCTGCAATGATGTGCTTCTGGGTTTGAGAGTTTTTGAAAACACAAAATAACCTTTATGATTTACAAATGCTATCATTTCTTCACTTTATCTTGAGAATATAGCATGTAAACCCTGCAGTTAAAGTCCTACCTTTAGTAATCATCAGACCCAGCTCAGGAGTTTTAATGACTTAAATTCAAATCTAGAAAAAAAGGGAATAATTCCTTTCTTACCCTAAACTGTAAAGTATTATTTTAACAAATGCTCTAAGCAATACTTCATTTTCAAGTATTTGAAAGGTATTTGTCGTCTACTTTAAACTTCCCAAAAGCAAATGAGTTTGGCTGCAAAATAATTGGAATGCTAATTATTTATCGCCACCTAGGGGTAATACGATCCGTAAGGTTGGCAAATAAAGGAAATGGGGTTCAAACACATTGTAGGTGAGGACGTCTTTGGAGTTCATGCAGTAATTGTCCCAAGTAACTTCCGTAGAGCCATTTGTTTAAAAAATTCACAGGAATTTTTCTTTTTGAATAATTCAATTCCTTTTATAAAAGTAAAGTGCTTTTTTATATGTAAATTCTATGCGATTTGATATGTTTAGGTTAAAACTTGATAATAAATTCTTAAACCTCTGAGATATTCCTTCTGTTTACTACAACAGTTGAGTTTGTATCAGTAAAAAGATTTTATTTTCTTAAGATCTCAACATTACTGAGCTGCCAGTTGTAGCATGAGAAAAAAATAGAATTTTTCTTAATAAATGTTTTTAAGTTCTTTAAAAATATTAGGGGTGTGTGTGTCCACATATGATACTGAAGTAGAAAACAAAATGGCCCATAATTCTACCTTCCAGACAGCCCTGTTGGGGAAAAACTCAAAGTATACAAGAAAGTGAAAAGTAACCTTCGGCCACCATGTCCCTATTCCTAAGATATCGACTATTCCACTGTGAGGTTATTGCTTATATTTATACTATGTTTAACCAATTTGATGAGATCCCTCCATTTGTGGAGGTGTAATATAACTTTGTCAGTAAATGCAGCCCACCATGCTTTTTCACACCCGTCTTTTCCTGATGGGGAGTGAATTCCCTTAAGGATACTTTTATAGCTTTTTCTCAGTCTGTTTCATAACTGTTAGCCCTTCTCAGTCACTAAAAGCATCTCATTCTGGTTATTAAAACATGGCTTTTTCATTTCAAATTGTGAGTGTTTCCCTACCCTCACCACTGGTTTATGGAAGTGGAGGGGAGGCTTGGGAGAGGGGAGTTATCTGCACTTTCACGAGTGCCCTCTCTTGGGAGCAAGGACACTCTTCTCGATATACCTGTTGGTTTTGCTTGGTGGCAGTATTTGTTAGGTTTTTCTTTGCCTGTTTGTTTTGGGGGGGGGGGGGGGTTTGTAGCTATTAGTGGCCTCCAGAAATTAGCAGTAGGAGCTTTTTACCCCCCCCCCATGAAAGCACAAGCAGTAGACCAAATTCTGCCAAATAAACCAAGTATATAAACATTGATTAGGAAGAAGATATACACACATACACGCAAGTAGTCTCCTGCCCTGTTCTTGTGGCTCGGAGAAAACCACGCTGTCCCCAGACAATCTTATTAGGTCTTATTCATCAACCAGCAGTAGTAGAGCCTCTGCCCTCTCCCAGACCTTCCACCTATCTTCACCACTCATTTCACCAACAAAAAGCCACCTGCTAACATTTTTTTCCTATACTTATCAGCAAATCCTCTGGTGTAGATTTTGATAAAGTTATTTGAAGTGCCACCTCTGAATGGTGATTCTGGATCAGAACACTTCAGATATAACCAGTCACCCCAGGGGTGTGACTTTGGATACTTCACATGCTTATCATAGTGCTTATGTTCTGCTGAGCTTATAAGCATACTGCTTATATGCTTATAATTCCTAGTGCATAGACTAAAGTTCGACGAGATACATGCACGGCACTGCTTATACTGAACTACTTTAACAACAAGAGAATTTTACAACCAAGTAATGGCTTTGTCATCAGGTAGTGTGTTTAGTGTCCTTAGCTACCTGATGACAAAGCCATTATTTGGTAGGACTGATGTCCTCTCATTACTGCTCTTTTCCTGAAATTCCCTGGCTCTTCCCTCATACTTTTCCAGTGTGCTGGAGTCATTTTCTCAAGTCTCACCCAAAATTATATTGTTGTAATAACTTAAATGGTGTCACATTAAATATATAGGAAAATATAGAGATAATTGAGATGTGTTTTCAAAATTTCATGTGATAAAAATCCAAATAACATGGGGCGCCTGGGTGGCTCAGTCGTTAGGTGTCTGCCTTCGGCTCAGGTCATGATCCCAGGGTCCTGGGATCGAGTTCTGCATCGGGCTTCCTGCTCAGCGGGACGCCTGCTTCTCCCTCTCCCACTCCCCCTGCTTGTGTTCCCTCTCTCGCTGTCTCTCTCTCTCTCTGTCAAATAAATAAATAAAATATTAAAAAAAAATCCAAATAACAAAAACATTTTCCCTACCTATCATATTTGCTTTCCTACACCCTCCCCATCCCCCCAACCCCCCTCAAAAAGAAGAAAGGTTCATTCTCTGAGTTTAGACTGCAAATATGGTTGCTTTCCTGAGCTTATTTCCCTCTGAATCTCACCTGCTTTCTGGTTTCCTGGGGCTTCCCATGTTGGTTCTCTGGAAGGAAATCTGGGGCTTTGGTTACCCCACTCTGCCAAGTAGTTGCACGACTGTGCCTGTATCTCGGGGGCCAAAATGATGGGGAGGCGAGAGAGAAGTGAAGCAGTGGGGGTCCACCCACCCTCCTGGGACCACAGCTCCTCCCATCTGACGTGGCGTCTGTAGGCTCCTCTTGCCTTCTTTTCTGCCGCCCCCATGAGATTGCTTGTGGCCTGGGGTGTGAGAAAACAGAAAAGAAGGAAACATAAAACTGAGGGGCTTTATGCACTTCCCTGGTATTAGGAGTTCCCTTTCTAATTCCTTCTTGAGACAGAACTAAAGCGTTTCTTCCGGGACTCTCTCTTTCAGCTCTCGGTGCCCACTTCCAGGTTTGGGGCTGTTCTGAATTCAAGCCAGGGGAATACCATTGGCGAAAATATGGTAAACTCACTGGTTTGGTGGTGCTTCAAATTCTGGTCTTCCCCACTCTGCCTGCTACTGTTTACTGTTTAGAGTCCTCACGTAGCTGGTTTGTGCGTTCTCTCCAGGTCTTGGAGCTGCATTTACCGGGACAGGCAGGTGGCGTGTGCCTACTCCATCCTACCTGGAGCCAAAACCAAAAACAACTTTTCTGAAAAGCTGAACTGAGTCTATCGATAGAGAATTAATAAATTATAGCCATTCAGTGGAATACTATGCAGCTATGATAAAGAGCCTACTCTGATACAGAATGTTTGTCAACATGTATGGTTAAATAGCAAACCACAGAACATTTGGGGAGATATGTTTATAGATACGCATATTGATGCTTACATGTGCATAAAGGAATTCTAGGAATATCCAAGAATTTGGTAACTGTGGTTATTTCTGAAAAGGACTGGAAGGGGGAGACTGGGAAGACAGGGAGGCTGACTGATAACTCTGGCATTTGCACGTTTTACCAATTTTGGTGGGTCAGGCTGCCGTACAGAAACACTTCAGGTGGGCCTGATGCCGTATTAAGAAATAGACCAAAGAAGGAGGTAACTGGGGGTGCAGCAGGCTTTTCATTTTATGGAAATAGATGACCTTTTGAGGTTGGCTGAGTCCTTTTCCAGACTAAATGCTGTACTGGGCAGCCGTTCTTAGCTTCTCTGGTCTTAGGGCATACCTCCAAAGGAACTAGGGAGGCTCCAGGTAGCCTCAGCCACACATGCCTTTTCTTTTATTCGTTGAATTTGTCTGTCAGTTCCATTGTGAACTGAAGAAAAATTTAGTTGAGGGTTAATTTTTGAAGCCTGACTACCCTGACTACCCTCAGTCTGACTGAGCCCACTTAATGTATAATAATATAATTTATAATATTAATATATGATAATTTTCACCTTTTATATATTAAATTATCTTTCATATATTTAAAATGTTGAACTATAATAGTGGGGCGCCTGGGTGGCTCAGTTGGTTAAGCATCTGCCTTCGGCTCAAGTCATGATCCTGGGGTCCCGCATCGGGCTCCCTGCTCAGCAAGGAGTCTGCTTCTCCCTCTCCTCCTCTCCCCACTCCTGCTCTCTCTCACTATCTTTCTCTCTCTCTCTCTCAAATAAATAAAATCTTTAAAAAAAATAACTATAATAGTAATTTAATGTATAGTACTTAAATATATATTTGTGTGTGTGTATTTTTTAAATGTACCATTTTTAAGTATCTACCACTACCCAATCCCTTTCAAGTTATCTTAAGCATATATTTTTATTGCCAGGCTAATTCACCTAAATAAGATTGACCTCCACGCTCCAAATGAAATGCTCTATGGACGAATGGGCTACATCTATGCTCTTCTTTTTGTGAATAAGAACTTTGGAGTGGAAAAGATCCCTCAAAGCCATATTCAGCAGGTACCACATTTTTGTGCTTTTTGGAGTCTTGTTAGGATCCCAGTTGTTATCTGCCTGAACTATCAGTTTTGTTTCTCCAGTTAGCATACCCCGGGTAGAAGGAAGGTGTGTGTTGGCCTCTAAAGGTCAGGTGGGATCAGAGAGCTGACAGTGTCATGCTGAGTGCTGTAGGAGACACTTAGAGGGTGACTGGGAGTGAGCCATCCAGCCCGCTCCGTTTGAGAATGTCACGGCCCTTCGGAAGACGAGGGCCAGATTTCACCTCCCAGGTGCAGATGTCTCCTTTCGTGCCTGAGGGAATTTATGCTTTCCTCTGTCAAGTGAATTCTCATAAGCTCTAGTAAAGAGTTCAGAATTTCCATATCTCCCTCTTTTAGGCGGAATACGGTCAGCCCTGCTTTCTGAGCGTGGAATTAAACTCTGCCCTCCCGTGGCCGGAAGATCCTGTCTGATTCACCATGTTCTCCATACCTCGTAGCAAAAAGTTCCTTACCTCCATCAGGAAGATTTTTATTTTGATTCTCTCATTATTTTGATTGGTTTTCTCCCTGTAGATTTGTGAAACAGTCTTAACCTCTGGAGAGACCCTAGCCAGAAAGAGAAACTTCACAGCAAAGACTCCACTGATGTACGAATGGTACCAAGAATATTATGTGGGGGCTGCTCATGGCCTGGCAGGAATTTATTACTTCCTGATGCAGGTAAGAGGTGAAGAAGGTGAAACTGAGAAATGTGCTTGCTAACTGTCCTGGCCAGGGTGAGAAGACTGGGGCGCCCCCCGCCCCCCCACCGCTTTTCATTCTGTTGACCACTGCCTCACTCTCCTTGCAATTTCCTGGTCTCGACAAACAAGGGCAGTGTTTGCCAGAGTGCATTTTAAAGTGTATAAACATAAAAGGCGCTGTGCCGTGGGATGATGTCTGATTTGTAGGTGACCGTACTTGCCTTCCTTGTGCAGCTTTGCAGACTGAAGTGATTTGACCTACCTGCACTTCTATATGAAGTGCCTTCTGCTCTGCTCTTTCAGCAGATGCCTTGAATTAATATTATTGCATATTATTAGACACCACCCACTGAAACAAATTCCAAAAGTAAGAACAAAATCAATAGAAAACAAATGAGCATAAGCTGCCTCCGGCTCACTTGGAGAGCAAAGCCATAGAGCCTTTTCGATGGATCTTGTGTAACTTACTGAAAAATAGCTGAATGCGTTATGCCCAGCCGTTCTTTGGATCTAATACTATTGGGAGACATCAGCCAAAGTCAAATAGGCTAAGGACAAGTAAGATTTACTACAGCAAGCATAACCTGGAAGGGGAGGTCAGAAGAGGACTTCTCATGAGAGCATCATTTCCGGGGGCTTATTTAGCTCTCTTTAAAGAGAAATTGGCCCTTGTGAATAAGAATTCATAGCAAAAGAAAATTGATTTTTAATGGCAGCAGAGGTGCCCCCCTCACCTTCCCAAAGTACAATGCAGCATAAAGAAAAATGTCTCATTAATATGTTCAACATGAGTGCTCGGATATACATACTATTAGCTGGTTGAGTAGCTGGCTGCAATAATGCAAAATCAATGTCAGACCTTCCATCTCCCTGTAACTAAACAATGATAACGAAGCTGAAAACCTCAAGGTTATTATTGCTTTTTGCAATGCAAAGTCACACTTTGAGTGTTAGTGGCAGTAAGAGACCAACTTTTGTATTTGTTCTGCACTTCTCAATTAGAAGTTTTATAATGAGGGGTTTTGACAATTCAGACTTAGACTCCTTTATTTTTCTGGCATAAACCTCCACTGGCTCTCTATTTCCAGAAGTAACTATATATTCTTAAGTTTTCAGGAAAGAAGAGTTCATGTATTCTGCAGTTTCGAGGTGAATTAGAGTCAAATATGTCAGTGACTGGACAGCCTCATGACCTTGCATTGAAGCGGATCATGAGGAGTCATCGCACTTCCAGCTGCCTCCTTTTGGTGGCAGGGAGAAATCTGGAAACCTACATCCAGAGTTTTCCACTGGCAGATTATTGTCTCTTTGAAATGATTCAGCTTTTAATACTGAAAGTCCATTCCAGTGGGTACTCATGTATCATAAACATAAATAAAAATATTAAACATAAAATATAATATTATGTTTTATCGTAATATCATAAACATAAAACAGAATATTATTTGTAGCCCGTTTTGGATTAAGTCCTGCAAATTTGAGGAGGATCCACTCATTTTACTCCAGCATCTTAAACTGAGCTTGAACGGTATTCTCTGGGTAGTGACATCTGTATGTGCCCTGAAGAACTTGGTGCACATTCAGTGCCTATGCATCACCCCACGGGCTACCCCCTCACCCCCATGCCCACCCCCTGCCTGACAAGGACAACACTTTGAATTTGTTATTTGAAGAAGTGAGCTGTGTATTGAATTAAGAACAGGACCAAAAGGAGAAACTAAACCATTATACAAAAATGGAGGCTCGGGACGCCTGGGTGACTCAGTCATTTGACTGTCCAACTCTTGCTTTCAGCTCAGATCATGATCTCATGGCAGCTCTGCGCTCAGCGAGGAGTCTGCTTGAGATTCTCTCTCTTCCTCTCCCTCTGTCCCTCCCCCTGTGCTTGCTTGCTCTCTCTCTCTCTCTCTCTCTCTCAAATAAATAAATCTTTAAAAAAAAGAAGGCCAAATTCTTTAAAAAAAAAAAAAAAGTGGCTCAAATGCCCTATGTTAGTGCGTCCTATAAATCTGTACATCATTGTATCAGAATAATCCTGCATAAATGTCAGTCCCAAATCCTCTGCAGAAAGGCTTAATCTAGAGCCACACAGCAATTTGGAATCTAGATTCCAGGTCTCCTGTCTTGTTAGCTTCTTCTTTTATTGGAAACATCTACCACTTCTCTAAATATAAAAATTAAAGTTGCACTTATATGGTCTAATGTATCTCTTTGTGGCTTTTAAATTATGATTAAGGTATTGGGGTGTCTGGGTGGCTCAGTTGGTTAAGTGTCCAACTCTTGATCTCAGCTCAGGTCTTGATGGTGAGTTCAAGCCCTGCATTGGGCTCCATGCTGGGTGTGGAGCCTACTGAAAATAAAAAATAAAGTATGCCTAAGGTATTAAAATCTTAGGAAACATCTCTTGCATTCATGCACTGACTTAGGAAAATTATTTATATATATGTATACAACAATAAATATTGAAAAATAGTATGTACATAAAGTCCCAAGAGTTAATGGATAGCCTAATTTTGGTATGTTCCAATAGGTAAAAAAAATTGGAATGGAATCCAAAACCTTTTAATGACTTTTAGTTCCTTTTGGTCGTGTTTCCTTTCTGGCTTAAAACGCCTGGGTGGCTCAGGTGACTAAGCATCTGATTCTTGATTTCAGCTCAGGTCATGATCTCAGGGTCGTGAGATCAAGCCCTGCGTTGGGCCCTGCGCTGGGTTGGAGTCTGCTTAGGATTAATTCTCTCTCTCCCTCTGTCCCTCCCACCCCCTCTCTCTCTGTCTCCCTCTCTTTAAAACACACACACACACACACACACACACACACACACACACAACTTATCCCTGAGGTTTAGAAAGATCTGTTTGCTTTAGCAGAACTAATCATTCCCTTTCTCATTTTTAGCCCAGCCTTCAAGTGAACCATGTGAAGTTACAGAGCTTGGTCAAGCCCAGTGTAGATTATGTCTGCCAGCTGAAATTTCCTTCCGGCAATTATCCTCCTTGTGTGGACGATAATCGAGATCTTCTCGTGCACTGGTGCCACGGCTCACCCGGCGTGGTCTACATGCTCATCCAGGCCTATAAGGTGCTGCGAATTTTCCCATTTTCCAAATAAATTGGAAAATGTAACCTGAAATTCTATAACTGAAAATTGTTTTTATGCATAATCTTTAAAGGAGCAATAGATAAATTACTTGTTGGACCTACAATCCCTTTGCTAAATGGATTATAATTCGTTCTCACAGTATCCATCTCTGTCAGAGCAGACACTATTTCATTGATCAGGAGATTCCTTCACTGACAAGGCAGAATAGCCAAGATTATAGCATCAGTGGCAGAGCCAAGAGAGGTATCCCAGAAGTTCAGTTAAAAATGGACTCTTTCTTGGGCACCGGGGTGGCACAGTTAAGTGTCCGACTCTTGGTTTCAGCACAGGTCATGATCTTGGGGTGGTGAGATGGAGCCCCACGTTGGACTCTGCACTCAGCGCAGAGTCTGCTTAAATTTCTCTCTTCCTCTCCCTCTTCCCCTCCCCACCGTTCTCTCTCTCTCTCAAATAAATAAATACATCTTTAAAAAAAATAGAATCGTTTTTGGGCATTGTTCGTAGGATTGTAAAATGTATGGCTACCATAGAAGAGAGTTTGGTAGTTCCTCAAAAAATTAAACATAGAATTAATATATAATCAGCCATTCAGCTCCTAGGTATATACACCCAAAAAATTAAACAGGAGGATTTATATAGATACTTGGACACAAATGTTCCACGGCAGCATTATTCACAATAGCCAAAAGGTGGGAACAGTTCAAGTATCTGTCCACAGATGATGGATACACAAAATGTGGTGTGTGTATATATACATATATACAATGGAGTATTATTGAGCCATATGAAAGAATGAATTTCTGATCCATACTACAACATTCACGAACCTTAGAAATATTATGCTAAGTGAAATAAGCCAGATGCTAAAGGACAAATACTGTATGATTCCATTTATATGGTGTGATGGTTGGTATGAGGTATGTAGAGTAGGCAAATTCATGCAGAAAGAAAGTAGAATAGAAGTTACCAGGGACTGGTGCTGGGGTGGGAGTGCATTATTGCTTCACGGGTTCAGAGCTTTTTTGGGGTGATGAAAATGTTTTGAAAATAGTGGTAATGATTATACAACATTGTGAAGGTAATTAATGCCACTGATGAAAATTGTAATTTTTATATTTTCTTTATTTTACTGTAATAAAAGAAATGCAAATGCTATTTCTAAAAAGCATGCTATGGCAGAGCCATAATCAGAGAAGAAAAAGGTTTTATTTGAAGGAAAAAAAATAGAAGTAAACCAAGATATCTGTGTCCATTGGCGCCAGATCTACAAATTACAAGTCTGTGGCTATAAACAAGCGTTGGCATCTCACATTCTAAATAAGCTTTTAGTATATCAAATTTTACTTGCAGAAAGTTGGATATAATGGAAAAACTTTTTGAACTGCCTTATTCTACTTTTAAGAACACTTAGTTTGCAATGAGATAGTAGAAATGTCTACTCAGAATATTTCTTGAGTCTTTGATCAATATGTGGGAGGCCACAGAAGATTATAAAGGTAGATCCCTGTTTTTCTGACAAATCCATTTTTGTAATCAATTTTCTGAACAGTTTTTTCTCCAGTGTGTAAAGAAATGTCCTAATAGTGAAGGGCATTATTGTTAACCAAAGAAGGTGGCGCGTGGTCCTTTGCAAAGTAACTAATGATAATAGCAAGTCACAAGTGAAATAGAGCTGCTTCTCCAGGAACACCTACATCCGGAAGCACAGAGCGCGCATAGAATGTAGATGGCACAGGAAGCTCATGTGCAGTTACTTAAAAGCAAAAAAAGCAAAGCTAGTAAACTTCTGTAATTTGTCCCCACCGACACGACCCATCTCTCTGGCTCTAAATTCCTTATCCTTTCCTGCCAAGCCACCTCCATCTCACCTCCCTTCCGTCCTCTCCCCTGCTTTCCCATCAGGAAGGAATGTCAAGAGAAGATTCTTTTATATCCCTTGTAACAAGACTTCCCCTTGGCTCTGCAGGTGTTCCGAGGGGAGCAGTATCTCAACGACGCCTGTCAGTGTGCCGACCTGATCTGGCAGTACGGATTGCTGAGGAAGGGGTACGGGCTGTGCCACGGCACTGCGGGGAATGCCTACGCCTTCCTCACGCTCTACAACCTCACGCAGGATAAGAAGTACCTGTACAGGGCCTGTAAGGTAGGCAGCAGAACTGTCAGAGAGAAAACAGCTTCCCCAGGAGACTGTAGAAAGGGCTCTAGTTCAATCTGAGTTGATTCGTTTATCTTTTAAACCATGAGTCTGTGGACCAAATCCACTTATGTAAGAAAACCCTTCAAAAACCATTCAACTGAATTTGCTTTCTGGTATAAGGACAGCATTTATGGGGGGGACAAAAGAAAGACGTACTTCTTTGATAACCGGGGAGACGGTGGCTCAGACAGTTCATAAAATTCCTCCCTCCCGTGTTTTATACTCTCTTTCAGACCATCTGTTTCTCTGTATCAACCCCTTTTTTCTGCCTTGAAGATAGTTTTTGATTTTCAGAGTAATTCTTAGGGATAATTTCTATCAACTTTTGAGGGTGTCTGGAAGAAGTCACTACAATAATTTACCTCGGTCTCACTTTCAGTTTGCTGAGTGGTGCTTAGATTACGGAGAACACGGTTGCAGAACACCGGACACCCCCTTCTCCCTCTTCGAAGGTATTTTTCACACATGTACTTAGTTGCCTTGTAATGTCAACTTCTCTGCTTGGTAATCAATGTATTTGAACTTGAGCTTTATCAACAAATTAATTTTATAGTCATTTCTTGAATTACTTCTTTACTTCCTAATATGAAAGCTCATTATTAAAAATCAAGTAGGACGTGGACTCTGGCAGACCTAATGCTAGTAGTCATAATGGTGACTGCCATCTCCGGAGCCAAGCACGCGCTCGGCATTTTGCAGATGCCATCGTAAATCATCTCCGCAAAAACATACACGCGTCATTATCCTCATGTCACAAATGAGGACACTGAAGCTCAGACAGGTGAGTGGCCCGTGGTGCCACGCGAAGGAGCTGACACGTGATAAATGGCAGGGCCGTGCCTTGAACTTCTCTGGTTCAGCTCTCCTTCCTGTCTTCCACCCAGACGAAGAGACTGAGCACCTCCCTAGTGACCTCCTTTAGTGCTGACCTGCAACACATATAAACACAGGCAGACGCCCCGGCCTTGAAGGGCTTGCTGTTAGTATCGTAGTCTTGCGGAGGCTACAGAAAGAAGCCACTGTATAAAACGGAGTCATTCGGTGTAATAACTTCTGCCTCTTTTTCTTCCTTTAGGAATGGCTGGAACAATCTATTTCCTGGCCGACCTCCTAGTGCCCGCAAAAGCCAGGTTCCCTGCGTTTGAACTATAAAAGGAAAGCCTGCCCCTGCAACTCGCTGCATGAACCTTTTCCGTATAGCAAACCTGGACTAAGTGCTTTCATTGCTTTTCGAGGAAACATAGAGTCAAACCCTGTACTCCATTTAGTTGAGTTGTTTTTTCAGAACCTGTCTTCAGTTCCTTTTGTTTATCATTTACTTTTACTTAAAAGTATCCAAGGAAATCTTTTAACATTAAGCTCCATTTCTTCCTAAAGGTAGGATGAGTGATACGTACAGTGTTTTGAGGGCATAGGTGTATATATTTTTCAGAACTTGGAGGAAATCTCTTACTTAAGCTTATGAATATAACTATCTATAACTATCTGTTGCTGTTCTAAAAACGTTTAAAGGAAACTAAATGTAGATAAAGATAAATATATGGTTATTGGTGGTTATTGCCCTCCACCTTTATAGTATTTTTCCTCCAATAAGGCAGACAGTTTTATGACTGTTTCTCTTTAGGTGGTTGATTGTGAAGGGGGACAAAAATATTAATTATATGCTTCTGAAACAAAAGTTGCAAGAGTTGCAGACTGGTTTAAGGACCTAAATACCATTCTTCAAATTCACAGTGCTGGTTTAACTAGAGATAAAGATACTTTCAGATTTGCTTCCTTTTGGTAGTAAAGCATCCAGGCTCTGTAAGTCAACATTTTTATCAGAAAGTTCTAAAATGCAATGGTGGTTTTGAAAATTCTGATTTGAAGATTAATTCAAATAATCTAACAGAAAGTTTATTGTTTTTTCTAAAATAAGCGAGTATATTTTTGAACTATTTATTTAAATTTGCTAGTTCTTCGGAACGAGTATAAGATCAGGAGACGAGTTTTCTGTACGCGCATGCGTCCTGACTTGGGATTTGAGTCCGCCCTGTCCTCCCGACCTTCTAAACTTTGACTGGTGTTTTACTTGCTTGGCAATGACTCTGCTTTAGTGCTCGCTGTTTGGTACAAGCCATAGATATTTTCCTTCCTTTCAATCTATCTGGATGTTTGTCTTTTCACTCAATAGTACGGTACTCTACATCTCCTTAAAACGGGGGAGGAGGGCTATGTAGCCAATAACTTGAACAAAAACACTAAGCTTTCCATAGAAATGCTATTTAGGAGAGATTATCCAGTGAAACTGTTGAGAACAAATAGATCCTGTCTCTTTGCATATCCTAGGCTTAACATTCCTCAATTTCTGAGCCCTTGGGATCGATGGGGATCATGTATTTACATGGTAGATGAAGGATCCCTGGTGCTTCACATTCTGTATAAATATTCCGACTCATCAGCTTCCCCTCTCCTTCCTTCCTTCACTGCCCTTCCCAGGCTGGTTTCATCCTTTCTGTATGTTTCAACTGATTTTAGAACATTTTGCATCTTTACGAAACAGGGTCTAAGAATTTTAAATGTGCCTATTTCATGGCTTTCTCGGTCACAAAAGCATGCTATTTTTATTTTAACTTTGAACCAAATCCCACTGGGTACATGTTGGTTCCTGTGGATAGTAGTCCCCTATTATTTCGCATTCAGCACCAAAATAGCTTATATTATTGGAAATTGTCTGACCCTTTAAAGGCTACCAACAGAGGATCTAAAAAAACAGCCCACTGCTGAGTTCCTAGGATTAGCTTATTCCTCTGTGACTCGCGCCAGTTGGGCAAACCTTGTGCCTCTCAGACGTCTGAAATGCCTCCTGGTGAGCTGTGCCTGTCTCCTGGACGGTTCCCATGAGCCGTGGTGGCATTTATAGTAAAGCTAATTTGCCTTGGGCTGGGTGTCCAACATGAAAGAATAAAACCCACTTAGTTTAAGTTAAATGTCTCACTATACTGTGCCTGTACTTTCAGCTTTTGTAATTACTAACCAAGGGAAAGAGAGCAAAACACACTTTCTCTTAGCCAGAGGAAGCTTAATCACTGTACATCTCCAAGCATCTTGATTAACTTAACCCGGGGAAGACTTCAAGGCAGGGAGAAGAACATTTTGAATAAGATTCTTGTTAATATTTAGATTTCAGTTTAACTACTGCCGTCCATCCATTAACAAATTCATCAATACAAACGCAATTCCGGATTCATTTTTTTCTTTAGCTTTTTAGGACTTACTAAACTGGCAGGATTTTCTCTTCATGCCATCATGTTTTCTTTATGGTTAAGAGGTAAGAAAATTTGATAGGATTTTAAACTCAAGCAAAAGCGATAAAACAGAGACCAATGCCCTAACACCCTGGTGGAAACTGAGAAACTTTTATACCAGCTTTCTTAGTTTTATAAGGAAAAGGCATCATTGCAGTTCTATTTCTGTTACAGCATTTTCCCTCAGATATTTTCATCTTCTTTTTTTTTTAATCAAAAAAAAAAAACCTTTGCAAAAGTTGCTTCCCAAAAAACTCCACAGTATCTCTTCTCTCCCCATGCAAAGACTAGGGAGTAAAACCTAAAAGCTTGTTGAGCAGTGTTCATCTGTCCCTCCATGCGCTTCTGTTCCCGTAGTAAGGAGACATTACAGAAGTTAACTTTTGATCATGTAAAACATGTGACTTGTCACAGCCATTTCCACCTACCCCATTGGGCTTTGGTCTTTCATCCTTAGAGTCACAGGTTTCCTTTTCATTGATGTCAGTTCCAATTCTTCAGCATCAAAAGCCTTCGTGATAGAAAGAGTTTGAGGTAAAAGTGGGTCCAAGACCATGTTGTCTTCTCATGGCCACTTCCCTATAAAACCGAATTGAGAGACAGACGTACTCGGCTCCTGTGTCCGTGGGTTCACTTGTGTCTGATCTTACGGTGCCCTGCCTTCTGCTAGCTGATCTGAACTACAGAATGTGAAGAGCGAACGCTTACTCATCTACTCCTTTGGCTGCTGGAACTCATCTGCAGTCCTTTATTACTCATACTGAATTCTGGTTCCACTTCTGCTACTCCTGAATAGGTCAGAGCATCCCACTGGCCTGTGCTGAGCTGTAGAACTGTTTCTCTCCTGTAGGTGTAAAACAGAGTGTTGGGATATTCAGGGAACCCACCCCAACGTTATATTGCCACTTGCTGGGAAGGGTTGGGATCAGAAGTATTTCTGTGTTCTGTAAAGGGTTTCACTTACTGGTTCTCAAAAAAATTTTATTAGGACTCTTTGTGTCATGTGCCTTCTGTTTGCTTTGGTTTAAACTTAAGAAATATTTTCCTTATATAGTAAATGGGGGCTTTTTCTCTATACACCCATTCTCTAAGGTTTGTTCCTGATGTTTTCTTCATTGTTTTGTCAAACAGGATTTGTGGTGATTTTTGAAAGTGGATTTAGAGGGAACTATTTTTTGATCAGATTATGATGGAATTAGGAGGAATCTACTAGGATCCAAGCAGAGCAGTGTGTTAGCCATCCCATGCATGTGAGAATCCACCCTGTGGTTAGTAACTAAAGGCCTCGTTCTAGAAATTGATTTCCCTGCTGACCAATTCTGAAAGGACCTTTGAATAGAGGAAGAGATTAAATGAGGCATAATTATAAAACGTATGTTCAGAGGTTGGACAGGAGTTCTGCTCAATCACCTGGGAGGACTTTGTACCACTTATTTCCAAGCCACAGCTGCGTGGTGTCACTTAGCACAACAGAGATTTGCCAAATTATACAATATTTGTTTTCATCCCTGAATTAGATTTTGTCCTCTGGTACATATGATTAAAATGGCCTTCATATCCCTAGTCTAGTGTTTGAATGACTCCTAATAGTAAGGATAAATGCACAGTTATGTTTATTTCGCTCCTTTGAATGAATGAATGAATGAATGAATGAATGAATGTATAGCTGGTAATAGTCACATCTTTAGATGTGGGCAATGAGGCGTGGAGAGGAGAGTGCCTCCCCGAGGCCCCGCAGAGACTCCAAAGAGATGCCTGGAGCCTTCGCACCAACTCACCACAAGATTACATTGCAGCACAGAAGGCCAGCCAGTGCTGGTCTCCGCTTTACCACTCCCTGGCTCGTCCCTCGAAGTCCCTCGAACGGAAGGCAAACAAATGACAAGCACATTAAATTGCACCACAGTTGTGAACTCATGAACAAACAAAACTTGAAGAACTAATCCGTCCCCTGTGACTTACCCATAGTTTGATTTATTTTTTCCTAAGTTTGCATTAGAAAAGAACTTTGCCTCCCTCCTCCTCATACTCTCTGAATAGCATAAGGATTTTTTTTGCGTCATTTCTTTTTCCCTAGATCGTTCCCACTGTGGACTCAGTGTCATTAAAAGTTTCATGTCTTCTCTATAAGCATCATTGAAACTGAGAAAAACCTACAAGTCAGTCCCCTGATAATTAGCTTTCTTATTCTGTTTCCCATCCACACTCACCCTTTTCCTTCTAAAGCTGAGGGTCAATCAACAAAGCAAGAGAACATTGGCTTTTTTACAATGGAGAACATACTGGCTTCACTGGTCCCATTATGTAAACTATTGAAACACTATTTTCCAGAAGCCCTGTGCCTGTGCATCCTCGGGGACTTATTTGACAATTTCGTGAGTAATGGGAGAAAGCAGCAAACACAATAAACCAAGAGGTGAAATAATGAGGATAGAGAAATGGATCTTAGCAGGACCACTGCTCATAGTCCCCCAGCTTAATTTCACATTTCAACATAATATGAACTTCTCAGGCACATGCAAATGACAACCATGGTGACATTAAATCTGCAGCTAATGTTCTATCCTTTACAAATAAGTGTTCGAGAAAGCATTTGTGAGGCACTTAGTCATGCAGGGAAAGGCAGGACTCTTGATAAAATCAGTTTATAAAGTAGTGTCACAGTTGCCTAATTTCTCTTCTCTGATGGAGCTGGGATATTTAGAAAGGCATCTGTAACCCAAAAAATACTGATGTGGCTCGCTGTGAAAGTTGATGGTTAATATCGATCTCTCAAGATTTAACACTGAGGGATTGACATGGGTACCCCTTTGCTGGTATAATCCTAACTGGTAGCACTGTTGATAGGCTGCAGACATGCCATGAGCAATGCTTTAAAGCCAATTTATCCCCCAAATTCATTCAACATCTGTCTGCACACAAGGTGCCTGGCAGGGGCATTCTGTGTACATGGGATAGACACCCCTACTCCGACGACTCAGTCTGGGGAGGAAGACTAGTGATGAGACAAAGCAATTGCAAGGAAATGTATTCGAATAATCCTGTTCACCCCCGACCTACTCTTCCCTGTTCCACAAATTTCAAGAATGTCCAGGTCTTTCATGTGAACCATGTGTCTGGCTATTTGGAGATAGTGGAGTTTATATTTCTGCAGGGAAGAAGACTTTAAAAGCCACTCATCCAGTCCAGAAACACTTAGAGTTCTTTCAGATGGATCACGCTGATGATGGGTGAGGTGGAAGGAAATTTGAGGACCTAAAGTTACCTGCCCCCAAAATGACTTTCACTCAGTTGGCTGACTTCTCAAAAACTCCCAGCAGCAGCATTATTAATGATTTAGGTTAAATCCATGTCCTTCCAGAATCCAGTTAAAATGCAAAACTTTTCAAAAAGGTAGTTCATCCCCTGCTATTAGTCATTAGTACCTTAGTACTCAGTGTCATGACCTATGCAGCAATGAAATTGAAGAACCTCAATCCAGACAACATTAACTGTGCTACTAGCACATGCTAGGTACAGCGTCCAGCTAGGATTAGGAAGATGATACCTGCTCACAAAAGACTGTTTAAACCTGGAGATAAATATAAAAAAGTAATTTCAACATGATCAGGAACCTCACCAAGTCTGGCTTTCTGTGAGTGATGAGGGGGTTGGGGAGATAGAAGTATAGGAGAGTCAAGGAAACTTGTTTTAAAAAACATAAATTGAGGTCAGGGCATTTTAACCACATATGCATACAAATCACCTGGGGATCTTTTTAAAATGATCCCAAAATGCCCATGTGATGGGGCCTGAGTTTCTGCAGTTTTAAGCTCTGAGACGATACACGTGCCGCTGTCCACAGAGGCCACTTTGAGTACAACAGACCCAGGTAGTCCAGCATGGAATCCTGACTCAATAGAAGGAAGGAAGGTCAAGAGTTGGCTGATGAGTTGAAAGAACTAATGTGGGTCATCAAAGAGCACAAGCACAGTAGCAAGAGCGTGAAAGAGCTGGAATGATTGGAGTCTGATTCCTGATGTGACACAATTCCACATAATGTCCAGGCAATAAAGTCTGGGGGGGATTAGTGTTCTGTGCTGGTTAGCATAGCAAGTGAAAGAATCACACTTAGAACAAATATGTGTTTACAATTTTACTGGGGAAATTGCCAAAGATTTGGTGTCTTTACAATCTAAAGAGAGTTACAGGCTTCTGGTAATAGGAGAATCACATGGAAGACCCCTATACCAAAGAATTAACTTGAGTCATCTGGAATCATCAAGGCTTGCAGGAGGAAAAGGAGACCCTCTGCCCTTTGTTTACACTTACAAGCAGCCATAATCTGCCAGCCAACTTTTTGAAGGTGTTTGAAACGCAAAAGCAGGTCTTCACATTCCTTTTTCCATTGTGTGTGTGTGTGTGTGTGTGTGTGTGTGTGTGAGCATGTTCTGAGTAGTAAATATACACTAGAGGCGTTGTTTGCCTTTATTTGCCATCATCTGTCATTTATCATATTTCCTAAATGAGAATTTCATAAAATGATATGCGTCTATAGTGCCTCAGGGGCCATTTATCCAGGGACACTTCAGAGCGAAAGAACAGGGCTGATTCAGGAAGCTTGGAAACGTCATTAGAAATACACATTAGTTTTCAACTCCTAAACTGAAAGGTTGGTACCAGTGAGTATGGTCATATTCTCCTGTTCATATAAGCTTTCTCTGGTGCTTCCTGGGTGTTCTGTACTAGGGACTGATCTAAGTTGAGGTAACTCACATCACCAATGCATTTTCTACCACTTATTATAGAGAATGTTAATTTTATCTTTTACAAGTTCTCACCTGCCCAGGTAAAGTTGAGCTGCATTCACATTCTATTGAAATATACTAAAAAAAAAAAAAAAAAAAGTCTCTATAGGTCTGGCTTTGATGGCCAGAGCCCCTTCAGTTGAATATCTTAATTCAGTTAATGATGTTACCTGGCTGCTTAAGTCAAAAAAGTGAATTAACATTCTCAGATTGTTGGTTCTCAAAATGCAGTGTCCAGACTGCAACATTAAATAACATTACCTGAAACTTGTTGGAAATGCACATGCTAGGGCCCAACCAAGACCTACTAAGTCAGGACCTCTTGTGATGGGACCCAGCCATCTGCTTTAATGGCCCTCAGTGATTGTGATCACAGTCAAGTTTAAGAACCATTAAATTTTAAAACTGGTTAACATTACATGTTTTATAGACATTTAATTTAGAACTTAGAGTTTTCAATTTGCTGTGTTCTTGTTGTTTTTTAACACACACACACACATATTTGTAGGCCCGTGAACTATTCCTAGGCCCAAGGCACTACGTATTTCCTAGTGGACAAAATGATGCCGTCTGGTTTATTACTGCCATAAAGATGTTCGGGGAACAATAGGTACGTTGCAATCATCTTGCTGCTAAGAGAGGACGCACTGTGGATAAAATATTTTCTGAAATAATGTTTAGATATATGTCTTCCCCCACCAGACCCTCTACTTCTTGCAAGAAGGAGCCCTATCCAAGCTCCGGACCCACTGTGCATCTACAGTGTGTAGCACACACAGCTCAGAAAATCTGTGTTTCACACAAAACTGAAATATGGTTTGACCAGCTAAAGAAATGGACTTAGAAACCTTTACTTAGATTTATTACATGCTGATTCGTGATCTTATGTTTAGCTTAGTTCTATTTTCTATTTGTTGAGTACAGCTTTGTTTGGTTTGCTTAATTAGTAACCATCTAGTTAGCAAAACTTGAGCATTACTAAGTTGGTAACAATGGTAGCAAGTTGATAACAATGAAAACAGGTTTTGTCCAGCAGATGTCAGTAGAGCTCAGTTTAATAATGTCAATTGTTCATGAACTTGAAAAATTAATGGAGATGATGAGAGGGAAAATACTTGCAGCCGGAATAGCATTTCTTTGTGGACATTTAAGAAATGGCATCTACATCAAAAACTCCTTACAACAACTCAGACACACTGGAAATGCTGCAAGTATTGACTTCAAAACGTGTGATTCCAAAACAAACATGGCCTTAACGGTAAATTTCTTCCACTTCAAAGTTCCAAATATATTTTGCTGGACATCAGGCTATTGCTATCTAGAGCCAAAATCATAAGAGAGGAGAGGAGAGCAAGACTGTATACATAAGATTTTTCAAATGTGGATTATGATGCTGGTTGAGCCTGTTTTCTGAAGACCAGAACTCTCTTTCACTGCACCAATGATTTGGACTTCTTTCTGGAGAGTAATATTAAACGATACTTTCACACTTTTAGAACTAGAGAGCCCTTTCCAAAGCTTTACATTTAAAAGCACAGGGGGCAAGGTAAAACAGAGCCCAAAGTGCTGTACGTGGGTGTTTTATTGAGGGAAAACTCACTTCGAATTCACCAAACCTCAAGTGTTTTGAAAGAGACTGATGAAGCCATCACACTGGAAATATTATAATTACCATTAGTATCATTAGGCTTTTCCTAGCTCTGAATGTCTAATTTGTTTATACCTAAGAAAGGTCAGATTTTCTGGCAAACCTTAAAAGGCACAACTCTTCTAACAGTGTCCTGGAATCAAGCCCTGTGACCTTTGGCCTCTGACTTTCACCTCCAGGCTCTAGTGTTCCTCTCTATACCACAACCAGACCTTCCTTTCATTGCCTTGAGGACAGATTCCTGAAATCTGACCCAAGACCTCAGAGGTCAGGGTTTGGAGGCTCTCACACTGCCCCAGGGCTAGGGCCGGAGCTGTGCCTAGCCACGCACTGAGAGGCCTTCAGCACCCAGCCGGGCTTCCGCCAGGCCAGGTCCTCGCTAATTGAGTAGCTATTTCCCTTTTATCGGCTTCTTCCCAGCCAGAAGCAAATGCAATGGCTCTTTTGAAGCTCAGTCCCCTCCAAGACAGACAGACAGACAGACACACACACACACACACACACACACACACACACACACACACACTAGCCCAACCTCAGGGCTCTGCCACAGTCTGCTTCATATCCCCCTTTACTGCTCCCACCCACAGTCCCAGCAGGCCTCGCATGACCCTGAGTCCCTGGTGTACCATTCACGATGGATAGGTACTTTTATAAAATCACTTTCCTCTGCGGCAGCCCATTTACTGCACTTTTTAAATTACCATATCTTAATGGGGAGAAAGGAAGTTTATATTCTCAGCAACATTAGAGGATAAAAAAAGACAAGAAGCAACTGACTTTTATTAATAACCTTGCTGGGAAGTGGCAAGGCAACATCTGGGATACTTATTACCCACGTGGCGTGCTGTTCATCTCCACGGGTAAGATTCAACATGACAAGCTCTGTCAAAAGCAAATAGGCTCCATCTAGTTACATTAGAATGATTAGGGTCATTTAGACAGAGGAAGCTTAATTTGTATGGATCCAGAAATTTTATACAAACTGGAATACCTAAGTATTTAATCTTCCCTGAAGCTCAATTTAAAATTGAAAGAGACTATTGCATAGATCTATAACGAGATGAGACATATTAGAAATTAATTTAACTATTCCTGCACTGTGAGCGTGTAGCCCAAGAAATCAAAGAATGTTTCACTCGCAGTTTGTACACAATAATAGAAGAAAATGTTCTGCTACAACTCATTATCTATTCTATTGTTTCATGGACTCTTGAAATGGAAACTTGAGTACCCAGAGTGAACTTGAGTTTTTTGTACTGCTTTTTAAAAACTCTCCTACCCAATTTATGCTACAGAGTCAATGTGAACAAAATTCAATCCTAACTTCTCCTTCTAAAATGAGGGTGCTTAACCTTTCTGGTGTCAAGGACTCTTAACAATCTGTTGCAGGCTATGGATCTCTTCTCAGAATAAAGTTTCAAATATATAAAATAAAATATTTAGGATTTTTTTTCAGTATGTAAATAACATCTTAATTCGTAGGTTACAAAGGAAATCCACTGTATTGAAATACAGATACCAAAGTAGCTTTAAATGTGATGGAGTGGGGCGCCTGGGTGGCACAGCGGTTAAGCATCTGCCTTCGGCTCAGGGCGTGATCCCACCGTTATGGGATCGAGCCCCACATCAGGCTCCTCCGCTGGGAGCCTGCTTCTTCCCCTCCCACTCCCCCTGCTTGTGTTCCCTCTCTCGCTGGCTGTCTCTATTTCTGTCGAATAAATAAAATCTTTAAAAAAAAAATTAAAAAAAATAAATGTGATGGAGTATATGTGCTTCTTTATTAGCACATCTAATAACATCTAGTGCTGTATCTATTATTATTTTGAAGTAATGATGAATAGAAATAACTGCTAGCATGTGAAATAAAAATATGGGTGATTCCCAGCAATGATAAAGTCTCAGGTAGTGCAAATACAGCTGTGTCCATTGCCTACATTAATAATCGAGGAAAATGTTTAATTTCAGTTAAAACCTGGTAAAAATTAGTACGTGATTGTTCTTCATCCATGTTTGTAGACCACCAAATCTATTTAACCACCACCAAGGGTTGGTTAAGAACTCCGGTTCTATGGTTAGGCAGATGTGTAGAATGCCATTAGGACTAAGGGGGGCCACTCGTGACTGGCAAGCAGTGATGGCAAAAACAGAATGCAAAGGGGGTGGCAATTCCTTAGTTACCTAATTAACAGCCTGGCAGATATGAGGGCTGAACTACCCATCTCGATCACAGCAGAATCACCAAATCTTCCCTTCATTTCATGCCATGTTTCCAGACCACATAGGCCCATCCCAGACTTAAGAGAGAACACTGATTATAATTACCTGGTTTAAAGAACTGATCAGAGCCCCAACTCATTTGGCTAATTCTGTATCTTAGTGTACTCTCTTATTTAAAATATCCTTTTCACCTGTGATGTAGCAGTAAGAAGTCTTGAAGTGTTCTCATAAACTCTTTATTACCCTCTTTAATGCAAAGAGTACAATGCCTTCCTTGAAAAGGTCAACAACATTTATTCAGTGCCATCTGATGCCGGATGCCCCAAGGGCTGGGTGCCGGGAGCCAAAGCTGAGTAAAATGTTGGCACTGTCCTGCCTTTAGAAAATTCATCAACTACTGGGTGAATCAAATGAGCAAACGACTAAATCCCATACCGAGTTGTAGTTTTCATGGTCAGTGCTATAAAGTGGTATTGGACCACAGAAGAGAGACATTCCTCCTGAGGCCGGAGGAAAATGAAGACTGCGGAAGGGGAGTTAGGATAGTTGTCTGCAACCTGCACAGAAATGGTGACAAGGAGGAATGGGAAGGCCATTCAGGGGGATTAGTCTATTCTGGGGTCTCGCAGACTTGTGTAAAGGGAAGGCACTTTTGAGGAAAGGGTGGAGAGAAGTGGGGGATAAAGTCATCAGTGCAAAGACATAACGGTGACAGGGTCTTAGGGTTCTTGTTAAGCGGTTTGGACTTTATCTTGCTGGCTGGTGTTAGCTGAACCAGCATCATCAGCATCGCTTGGGAGCCTGTTGGAGATACACATCCTCCGACCCCATCCCAGACCTATTGACTCTGAAATCGGAGGGTAGAACCTACTCATCTGCGTTTAACAAACCCTCCAGCCAATTCTGATTTACACTGAAGTTTGAGAACCACTGCTGTCAACATTAGGGAATCATATCACTAAAGATAGGTTCAAAAAATGCAAAAACGTAGGGGAAAAAAAGCAATCCTCCTCATGGTAGCCGTTTCACAATCTAAACAAATGTTGAATCATTGTGTTTTACATCTAAAACTAATATATATCAATTGTACCTCAATTAAAAAAAAAGAAGAACAGTATTACTGTCAAAAGGAATAAAGTTTCAGTTATAGAAGATGAAAAAAAAAAGCAATCCTCCTCTATCATCAGCAGAGTAAATGATACGGCTAGATTTGCAAATGGAAAGGTTACTTATTTATTCACATGGAAGATGAATTGGAAGAAAGAAATGGCTAGGGGCAGGAAGGCCATTCGGAGGCTGTACAATGTCCCAGGGAAGCCCAGGAAAGATCAGAACCCAAGAAGTGGCAGTCAAGATGAACAGAGGAAATAGCCTTGTGATGATTGATAGGTGGGGGCCAGGTGGACATGGGGATGAGGGGAGGAAAATGTCAATGGTGACCTATTTCTTTAGCAACTGCCTTGAAAGCCTTGCTTGGAAGTCCTCATAGTGCACCTGGCCTTTGATAGTGTGGCCAGAACTCACCTGTTGGGTTCTTTTACCATTGAAGTTTAAAAAGGAACATATAGTCCTACTGTCAGTGATGGACCATGCATGTAGTTGAGTTGTTTTAGGAAAGAACCTGTCCAAGACCCAAGATTTTAGAAAAAAAAGAAGAACACACGACTCAAAAAGATCTGATATTGGATTTCTTATAGAAGTGACTGATTCTAGGACTGGAGAAGGGGAAATAGAAGATGAGCCTGGAACATCTTGTGGTGCCACAAAATAAAGAAATACTCAAAGGTGGAGGGAACACGGAAATGACAAAGGAGCCAGTCTAAGAAGCTCCTAAGGGCCAATGAAAAACAATTTAGCAAGAAATAAATGATAGTATCAGATCATAGCCCAGATCACTTCTGCAATATTCTTGCAAAAAATACATAACCTCAACCTAATCATGAGAAAACATCAGACAACTAACATATTGAGAAACATTCTACAAAATGCCTGAGCAGAACTCTTCAGAAGTGCCAAGGTTATGAAAGAGCCTGAAGGACTGTCACAAATAAGGAGAGGGCAAGGAGATGGGACAATTCAGCGCCATGTGGGAGCCGGAAATGGATCCTAAAACAGAATAAACCAGTGGTGAAAAACTGGTGACATCTAAACGAAGTCTGCAATGTAGTTAATAGTATTATAAGAATTTCCTGATGTCAGTAACTATACATTGTAAGGTGTTAACATGAAGGGAAGGTAGGTGAAGAATACAAGGGCATTCTATATACTATTTTTGTAATCTTTCTGGAAGTCTAAGTTTATTTCAAAATTAAATTTTAAATAAAATAAATAACGATCATCGTCTGAATCCTTTTGCTGGCCTGTGGAACATTTTCAAGTAAATGAACACTACCAGGAAGCTCTTTTTGGGGGGAGTTCTAATGGCTACAATCCACTGCAATTTTCTTGAGCCTGGGAACCCTATCTTGTGTGTCTCGATTCCCTCAAGAACCTAAGGAACTTAGGAACAGATTTACCCTGGAGTTTCATGATGCTTAAACTTTGAAGATGTTTACTTGCATAGGCTCCATTGAGCACTAGGAGTTGCTGGGAGCTGCAGAATGTTCTATCTAGGTAAGGAACTCAGATGCATTTCTATGTAAGCAATTCTGGTAAACTAACTAAAGAAAGCTCAAAAGAAAGGAACTAAGTCTGTAAGCCTCAGTACCTCCTTATGATTGCTTTTCTCATTCCAAATAAACACTCACTTTTGCATCTAGGGTTCTATTTGTAATTGCCTTTTTGTAAAAAGGGTCTCCCAAATCATGTAAGATTCAGTACCGACAAACCTGGGTACACGTCTGTACCTAGCACAGGTACTCAATAAACATTTCAATTAAATTATTAGAAAAACTCATCTCCACTTCTGTAAAATAGAATTAATGATATCGATCAGTCACCTAACAACCGAGTTGGAAAGGGCTAATATTGGGAAGATTTTTATATAAAAATTCTCTCTACAGCACCTTTAATCTTTTTAAAGCTACTTTGACATTTATACTCATAGCATTTACATGTTAGCACTTTCAAAATCCTAAGAGATCCTCAAACATTTCCTATTGTAAATGAGTGAACAGTCCATGCCAGAGATGGTTAAGTAATTCAAGGACACACAGCCAGCAGCAGATTGATGGAGGGAAGAGGGAAGGGGGCAGGCTCAGGCCTACTGATTTGGGGGCAGGTCGGGGCAGGGTTGGCGGGATTTCTATACACTGCCCTAAAACAAAGTCTCCTATTTTTTTTTCTTACAGGTAACTACAACAAAAGATAGTTTTGCTCCTTTTTGTAACTTCTACGACTTTAGAAGGCAATGAACTACTGTATTCAGCAAGCCTTGTACACATTTACAAGCTCTACTCAAAACTCTGAAGTCTAAGTAACCATGTGCCTGTACTAAAAGAATAAAGCAGAGGAATACAGGGCAAGAGTTGGGGTTGGCCTGGGATGGGGTCAGAAGACTGTCTCTTAGGAGCGGGGAAGTCTCTTCCAGGCAGTATGTGCTCTTGGGAACACTTGATGCCTAGACTTTTGCAGTGACTGCAGTCGGTCACCGTTTCATAGTGACTCCAGGCTGAAACCAAATCCCCTATTAGTTCATCCCTCCTCAGTCTGGAGCCAAGCCTAGAAATAGTCGCTGCTCCATAATGACATTTGGGATGGGAGCAAATGTTCTACGCCGTGGCGCCTGTTGGCTCTAATCAGATAAATTAAGGAGTTGAGCATGTTTCCACCATTTGGTTTAGTTTTATTTTAGTCCCCAAGTCCCTTTGCTCCCATTTTAAGGCCTGGCACTGTCTCACTGGTGAAGCCCATGCTGCCTTATCCCTGAGAGAAGCTTCCTTAAGTAGGAGCACCGCATGCCATACCCGTCCTGCAAACCAGTGTCCAGCTGTTCCGCAACATCACGGAGCCCGTCTCCTCGTTCTGACGGGCTTAAAGTCCTCTCCCTGCAAAAATAAACGAATGAAGTCTTCCTGAGAGAGCACACTAGGTGATTTTTTTAGAGTTAAAAGGGTGTTTTTCAAGATCAGGATTAAAAACGGGGCAAACAGACTCTGTGTATAGAGACAGCCTGAGGTGTAGAGTTAGAGAATAATACTCAATTTCATCTTTGAAGAGACCTAGTACTCAAATCACAACTTTTCTTCCACTGCAGTAATAGTTGAATCATAACCTTGTTGATATTCGACTGTTTTTTGACCTACAAAACTGCAGTTTCATAGGGTTCACATAAATATTTATTTATGTCTCCAGGTAATTGGTTCAGCTCTCTTTTTACTCCTCTGTGTAGATATTCTTGGAATTCCGAACAACAAAAGAAATTCTATAGCCACAATAACGCAAATGGCACTGTTCCGGGTCACTAGGACTCTTCTCCTATAGTTAGAGTGACACGAAGCAGCTCCTCTTCGCAAGTTCATATATTACCCACAAAAAATACACACAACATATAGGCAAATGAATAAGGAGTAAGAGAAGGCAATGCCAGTTGGTGTTAGCTTTACCCTCCCCCCTCCCTATCTGCCTAACTAGCTGTAAACTGCAAATGAGTGCTATTGGCCAGAAAATCCAGGCCAGTCAAGGTATTTCACCCATGATTCTTCTGTGTCCATCTTTTATTGTGTAGATGAGAAGTTTGCATTGGAATAGCACTTACGTTTCTGGCAGAAGACTTGAATCCTGGTTCCTACGCTGATAAGTTGGGTGATTTAGGGCAAATTACTTAATATTTCTGGGACTTTGCATTCCCTAAGGGTAAAATGGAGACCGCGATCCTGCTCTGCTTTACAGAGTGGTTGTGAGGGTTCCACAGGGTAACACACAGAAAGTACCAAAAGCATCTAGCAAGACACCTGGCTCCCAGGCTCCTAGTGAGTGCTCAATAAATGATGCTTGCTTTTCCTTTCTTTCTTTCGTTCTTTCTTTCTTTCTTTCTTTCTTTCTTTCTTTCTTTGTTTTTGTTTTTGTTTTTTTGTCAGCAGGGTGTTAAAAGTTGCAACTGGTTGCTTATCACTTCTGGCAGGAGGGAGGAGGAAGAAGGGCTGGGCAGTGCTTTTCTTCCAGGGTTATCCCACTACCTTGCGGTTTGCTCCTTTACCCCACTACCTTTCCTACTTTCCTTGGAGTCTCAGCAAGAAATCGCCAACCCCTGCTGCTAGAGCAGTTTCCTGAGCCTTTGCATTCAAAGGATTTGAGACCGAATATAAAATGTGACAACAAATGAAGAGGATAATTTGAGTATTACCTTTACCTGGAAATCATCAAATGGCTTCAACAAGGCATAAGGTGACCTCCTGAGATGTGGCGAGTGTTCTACACCTTGATTTAAGCGGTAGTAAAAATTCATTTTGTACTTTATATAAGTTACACCTCAATAAAAAATAAAATTAGAAAAATAACTTTTCTTATTACAAACCTATCTTCTCCCTTTTTGATTACTGAAGAAATGGATTTGTTTTAGAAACTCTAGATTCGAAGTCTTGTCGCTGTTAATTAACAAAGTTAATATTTTTAAATGAATTGGAACACAGATTTCAAAGATTAATAAAGACTTCATTGGGATGAAAATGGGGCAGGCCCCAGGAAAACAGTACTTCTCAGCTCTTCTATTTAGATATAAAAGTATCTAATAAAGAAAATGGGAATTTTGGAGGTGAACACAGTGGATAAAGGAATTACACCGTGCTGGTCAGTTTCACCCAGGACTCTCACCACCCCCTGTCCACTATAAAGGCAGACATTCACTTTTCATCCGTAGGACTTAGCACAGTGGCAGGCATATCTAGGTCTCAAGAAGTTGGATGACCACACATCTCAGGAGTGTCCTGATATGTGCCTATTGTTTCTGGCTTAATTATTAATCATGCCCTTTTCACTATCAAAAACGTCTCAGTTTGGAAAATAAGCTATAGAGCCATCCCATCAAAAAGAGTCAGTGTTTGTTGAGCCTTATTTTTATCAGTACTCTTCTTGGTATTGCAAAGTGACCTAAGCCAATTTGATCTTCACAGTCATTTGATCCTTTTGGCAGATACTAGTAGCCTCTAACAGTAAGAGCCATGTCTCCTTGAAACCTGGCTGTCATGTTGGCATATTATCCAGAAAAGGAAATCAGAAGACAGAATTCTGTCATTGCTACAAACATCAATTGGCCAGCAGTCACAAAAGCATCTATCCAGGCATACAGCCTGTTCTGGGAAGCCCTGTGAAGTCCAGCTCGTTGTCCATCGGGCACTGGAATGAGCATCTTGCACAAAATGGTGACCCAAGGCAGAGATGATGGTGCTCTAATGGCAGGATCAGCAGCTTTCTGGTCAGGGAAGTCAGCTGAATTCCTGGTTAAGTTGTGGGGACCAGAAACAAATGAGTCCTGGGAATAGACCACCCTTCAAAGGATATTTTTTATTTCTCCATATTTATAAATCCTTTTGTAAAGGTACCTGTTCTATGTTTCTAGCCGATCCATACATCTTTAACATCACTCAATTCACCATTGAAAAAGCATTTCTAACATCCTTCATGCTAGATAATGAACTCTCTAATGTAGGTTCAGAGAGCAACATTGAAGTACTTATTGTCTCTGGAGTACAGATTCCAGAAGAGGGTTTTTCAAACACTGAAGAAACAATGATGTGCTCCTCCTCTTTGGGTATATACTACATTAAACCACATACATATATAACATACTTCTCATGTTTTAAAGTATTCAAGTATTTAGAATTAAATTACAGGGGCACTTGGGTGGCTCAGTTGGTTAAGCATCCAACTCTTAATCTCAGCTCAGGTCTTAATCTCAGGGTCGTGAGTTCAAACCCCACACTGGGCTCCACACTGGGCGTGGAGCCTACTTTAAAAAATAAATAAATAAATAAATAAATAAATAAATAAATAAATAAGAACCTCATCGTTGAATTAAATTACAGACAATATACTTGATACGTGTCCTGCATTACATATTGAAATAGCAATAAAACTGACCCTCAAAGGGTCAACACTGACCTCCCACTCTCCTGTCCTCTACTCTTCTCCAGGAGCGGAAGCTCAGAGTTACAAGCCTCGGGCAAAATGGAATCTTAAGAAACATACATGAACTCTTGTGTAAGTCATAAAGATATAATGGAAAGGGACTATGGCAAACACTTTCTAGAACTCTGTTCCTCTTAGGATTCTCCCTTACATGGTGTTCTCTCTATGATTCTCCCCTCTCTCCCTTGCAGCCATTTGGTGTGGTAAGTGGGGACACAGACATATCTCCCACTTCCTTTTGGATGTCAGACAGAATCTGAATAGAACCAGAGGAAGGGAAACAGAGGGTCAGGCCAGTTCTTTCTGGGGGAATTAAGGATGCCTCTCTGTTTTTCTCTGTACTTTTCCTGACCTCCTTCTCTAGAAATTAAAAATAAACTCAGAAGCCTTATAAAGACCTTCGGAAAAGAGAAATAGGAGCAGGTCCTCTTCAACTGCATTAAATCTAGACCTTAAGGTAAAAGAGGAAAACGAGACACCAAAATTCACATAGACCTGAGAAAGGAAAGTAAGGTAAAAGGCCAGGAGGGGTTCAGAGTCAGATGTCTGGAGCATAAGAAGTTGTACATATGTCTGGAGAATTCTTCAGAATTCTAGCAAGGATGGCCACACAGAGGTTGGCAAATTCAAGTTTGCACCTATAACCTAGTGTTGCACCACACACACTCTAGACACTCATTCCTGTCAATGAGTAATCATTCTTGTCATTTAAAATTTGAGCAAGAGTTACGACGAAGAAGAGAGAAAAAAATCTAAGTTGGTATAACTGCTGATAAAACTCACACTCAAACTTGTCAGGGCAAGTACAGAATAGTACAATTCCTACAATTATATCACCACTGAATTTGTTAAAACAATGATTAGATGGGTAATACCAGATTCCAGCAGATATTCCTCTAATCATGCATTAATAGCCTCCACACTCAAGTGTACTTAAGAACTAAAAGCACTATATTTTCGAGCCATCTCAATTTCTAGTAGGAAAGTCTTCCTGATTCCAGATGTCATTGCGATGAGCATTCCCCAGAATCAGCTGTCTTGCACTGTTCCCTCCATTCATTTTATTCTGCGCTGCTTAGGAAAAAAGAATATCTCTGAGAACAGAGAATAGGCTCAGAAAGAGAGTTCAGAAATATTCTGCTGGCGTTCATTTTAATACCATAGCTGAAGCCTTGTTCCTTTTCCCTTTGAATCTCTCACACAATCAACAAGATGCATTTAGAACTAATTATACAAATACCACTTTAAGCCCCATTGTATTCTCCAATAGCCTTCAATTAAGTGCAATGGCACTATATTTGAAAGACAGCTTTGCACTGCCTCAGAAGCTCCAATTGGAAAGAGAAAGCGCATGTCCAGAGATTCCATGCTACATGTTAAATATTAATGCTTTCAAAGAGAACTCTGCAAACATTTGCCATTGCATTTAGTAATTAAAAGCACATTCTGGGTATTTTAGAAATATTTGAGTGATTGCAGGTGCATATTGATTCTTATTACAAGTTATCTACATTGATTAGCAATATTTTGCTAAATAAAATTTATTTCAATAAAAATAGTGCAACTTTTGGATAGAGAATCACTATAAAATTAATTAAGGAAACACTAAGAATTTTTCCTCAGAAACCTATCAACAAGGGAAGTGGCAATGATGAATGGAGCCATTTCTCATGAGCCAGCATTTTCTCCATGTAGGAAAATCCAGGACAGTATAGCTTTCTGCCCCTACTTTAATTGGAACTCATGTATTATTTATTCAACAAATATTTACTAAGCACTGCTGCTGGGTCTATCCAAGTCTAACACCCACAATTCAGTTTGATGATGACTTCAGGCATTTCCTGAGTATATGAATGACCCTTACTACCTCTGAGGGAAACTGAGTCATGCCAAAACCATGACATTTTGAGTAAATTCTGCAGCTAAGGAAAAAAAAGTAGGAGGGAAGCAAGGCCAGTCACTGTTTATCACAGGCAGAGGGGGAGCCAAAGAGAAGACAAAATGGATTTTCTCTTGTCCCTGCATTCTCAGGAAAATCTTCTCACTCAGAAGATGAAACAGAGATGAGAAGGGGATGGAACAGTAACTGTGGGAAGAATCCCAGTCTTGCCTGAATCTCCATATTGATCCAGGAGTCAAACTAAAGGGGGATCCACGAACTTCCTAATACCCACGTGCAGATGCTCTGTGGGGAGGTGAAGTTGCTAGAAATCTTGTTTTTAAATTTTCATTCGAGGATATGAGCCATCCAAATCAGAATAAAGAACTTGAGGAAGAGGAAGATATAAAATTTAAAATTTGAGAATTATGCAAATAATTATTGCCAATATTTAAGAAACAGTTTTTGAAGAGACGCATAATGAAAAACATAATGATCTGAATCCAAAATTCCAGATTACATCACCAAATTCTATGAAATGGGAGGGAGAAGGTAAATGTGTACTTAAGTGTTCAGCTTTCTCAAGGAGAAGCCAGTAGACACTGCTTAATTGTTGAAGTTCATAGTGAAACATATTTGTAACTACCAAATTTATCCAACGATAGGTGTAAAACTTCTAAGTAACTAGCAAAAAGTTAAATGAAGTAAATGTGATCAATTCTCAAAGACAGAAAGGTCTCTGTATGTTAGATTCATTTTTTATAAAATTATAGCAAGAGGAGATATACAGTGGCTACTAGTGGTACTAATCTCCCATCTTTAATGGGGTTTTATTGGAAACACTTAGCACTACCAGAAAGTACTACAAGGTTGGCTTCTAGAATATTTTACAATCATGTCACTTAGCATAGGCATGTTCCGTGAATATTAATAGCCTGATTCCAAGTTGTTCATCAGCAGTGACCTTCAAGCATGCTATGTACTCTTTGCAAAGCTTGAAGTTCGAGAAAGAGATCTTATAGCCGAGAGTCTCATTTCCTCTTTACAATATATAAATGAGGAAACTGGAGGGAATAAGGAGGTGCTTGGTCTGTTCTATGGATCATATATTTAGTACTAATGGTGTTTTAATTTAATAATAATAATCAACACACTTGAATATATTTCTCCAAAATGGCATCACTGGAAAAATTACCCTTCTGTATAGCATGGTTTTTATACAATTGTAGTGATTGGCCCTTGAGATTTTAGTAGAGGCACAGAGAAATAGATCAAAGGAGCACAGCAGAAATTCAAGGAGCAAATTCTCAGATATATGGACACATTCGTTTCTTGGAAGTGTTATTACAAATCAGTAGGGGAAAAAATTCATTGTTCAATATTTAGTCTTGAGACAATTTATTATTTATTTGTAAAAAAAATCCCTATTTTATATCATATTCAAAAATATAGAAATTAAGAAGAAAAGACAGGAAAATATCTTTATTTTATTTTATTTTAAGATTTTTATTTATTTATTTGACAGAGAGAGAGACAGCCAGCGAGACAGGAAACAGAAGCAGGTGGAGTGGGAGAGGAAGCAGCAGGCTTCCCAGCGGAGCAGGGAGCCCGATGCGGGACTCAATCCCAGGACTCTGGGACCACGCCCTGAGCCGGAAGGCAGATGCTTAACGACTGAGCCACCCAGGCGCCCCAGGAAAATATCTTTAAAGAACTTGGCTTTGGGGAAATTTCTTAAAAATAATTTCTTAAACAAAGTACAAACCATAAAAGAAAAGATTAATAAATTTGACAACTTTAAAATTAAAAACTCAGATACAACAACCCACGAATGGAAAGATATACCACAGACTTAGAGAAGATATTTACGAGCCATATAAAAACTATTTATATTCAGAATACATAAAGAGCTCTGACAAAAAGTTAGAAAAAGACAAAAAAACCCAGTCATAAAATGGACAAAGACTACATACAGGCAATTCACAAAAGGTAAATCTGAATGGCCAATAAACATATTACTATCAATGCTCAACTTCATTAATAATTAAAATGCTAATTAAAATTAGAAGATATTTATTTATACCCATTTAGACTGACATGCATTTCCAAAGCCTGACTTTTTCAGTTTGGGGTAAGAAATTGCAACATCAAGAACTCTCATCCATGACAAGAAGGTACAATTGAGGTCCATCTCTGGAGATCAATCCAACAATATCTAGCAACGCTGAAGATGCCTGTACCCTATGGACTAGCAAGTCTGTTCTAGATACCTTAAAGAAACTCTTACAGGTATGGAAGGACATATATACAGGAATAATCATTTCAGTATGAACAGGAGAATGGATAAATAAATTACGGTATATCTGCGCAGTCAAATTATACAGTCATGAGAAGTGAACAAATTAGAGTAGCATGGACTAATATGAATAAATCTCGAACACAAGGCTGAACATATACAGCAAAATGTAGAAGTATATAGTTTATTATGAGTCCCTATATTTTTATACGCATGAAATACTTTATAATTTTATAGGTAAAAAAAGAACAAAAATTTTCACTAAGAGTACAGGAAGCAAGCAATTGGGACCCCTCTTAGGAGTGCCCCACAGTAGCTATTTGAAGCTCGAGGTTGACTCAAAGTTCGGGATGGGTCTTACATTAACAAAAACTTCCTGAGAGGGAATTTATATTCCATGTGGTTATGTTTTTAAATACAAAACAAAACAGGGGCGCCTGGGTGGCTCAGTCGGTTAAGCATTGGCCTTCAGCTCCGGTCATGATCCCAAGTGCTGGGATCGAGTCCCACATTGGGCTCCCTGGTCAGCAGGGGAGCCTGCTTCTCCCTCTGCCCCTCCCGCATCTCATACTCTCTCTCTTTCTCTCTCTCTCTGACAAATAAATAAAATCTTTAAACAACAACAACAACAACAAAAAAAAAACCCAAAACAGAACTGCAATCTCTTCTCCCAAATACGTTGGGGTCCGGTAGCATTAAAAGCATACAAGTGATGAAAGGATCTCTATCACCTTCCTTTAAATGTGCAAAATAACCCTGCACATTGAATCATGGCACTTACTGGCACAAGTAACCTGGTAGAGGCTGCATCTGGAAGTGCTAGAGAAAAAGCAAGAGGAAGGTAAAGAAGATAATCAGCTGGACTAATTGGAGAAGCCTAACTGTACAGAAGTAGAGCTACAAGATTTAGCAAATAAAAATGCAGGATTCTTAGTTAAGGTTGAATTTCAGATAAACAAATAATTTTCTACTATAAGTGTATCCTAACATAAAGGTACTGTCCTAACTCAGAAATTCACTCTAGGCATGGCAATTTCTCTTAGGAAATAATGTGAAATAGGGAAAACGAGAGAAAGAAAAACCAGGATTTGGATGTCTAACAGATCTGAATTTGCACTGCAGCTCTCTAGCTGTGTAACTCCAAGCCAAATGCCTAACTTCTCTGAGCTCCATTTACTCATTTCTTAAAGGAGGATAATAATATTTATCTTACAAGAGTAACTGAAATAGCATTGTGAGAACCTACCTGGCTCACAGTAGTTACTCAATAAATAACTTTTAAAATCCAATTGAGCAATTATTAAATGCTTACTAGGATAGTCCCTTTACCCGGCTTTGGGGCTATAAAGATGAATAAGAAATGATCTCTTGTTCCAAAAGAGCTCAGTTTTTTTGGTGGAAGATATTTACAAACCAGAGAAGCAAACAATCACAACACAACATGTTATGTTCTGTACCTGAACAGTGTGCAAACGATTTCTCCTTGTTCACTCGTCAAAATCCAACCCTACCTTTGAGGCCTAATGCAAAATGTACTTCTCAAAGTGTCACTCATTCTCCTGGGTCACAATTAGTCTCTCCCTCCTCTATCCTACCAAGCAAGTTCACTTCGATCACTGTTATGGAACCTAAACTTAATGGCTTTAGACTGTAATCACTCCCCCTTCCTGTCACTTGTGCTAGATCACGGGCTGAAACACAGTTTATTAATTTTTATGTCACACCTTCATATAGCATATGGTATGTGTTCAGTAAATGCTTAGGTTGCCTTTCCAAATGGAACTAAGCTACTATTTCTACGAATGCAAATAAACAGTCAGGTAACAAAATCCTTTCTCAGGCAATTGCCTTAGGTTTTGAATCCAACTGACACTTGAAAATTTGACACACATTTTTTTGTATTAAGTGACCCAGAATGAGCAATACGACACACTCCAGGGTAGATGAAAAGATAAGGAGTATGTATTGTGAACAAAAATAAAGTTGTGGAGCAATATATAAAACACAATATTTTTTTATTTTAAAAATGCCACTATTATATATGTGTTAGGTTATACATAGAAAAAAAAAACTTGAAAAATATATGCTAGACTATTATTGCTGGGATTAGAATTATGGAAAATTTACCTTTTCTAAATTACGGAATTCTGCAGTACTTAAATATTTTACAATGAGCAGTTGTTAGTCTGCTAAGCAGAAAAAAATAACTAAAAAAATAAATTAACTCAAGGACTTCTGTCATTGAATCTTTTGCCCATTTTTGTTTTCATGTCAAAAATTTTGCTTTTGGTTAGAATACAAAATAAGACTTTTCCTGAAATAAATGAGTGGCAGTAACTCTATTTTTAAAGCGAAAAACCAAATGCATCCCCTGCCTTCCGTCCCTTCTGTATTAGAGACCCAAAAGAAACAGCAACCTTGGATCACGACACCAGGTCTCATAAAAGGCAAAAATAGACAAAATTATTTCCCACTTTTTTCCCTGTCCTCATTAGCCTGACATACTTAGGCGCTTCATTTCTTTGGTCCGATCCTCTTCACGTTAGCTGGAAAAAAATCTTTAATGCTGCACATAAGGAGCCAAGTGGAAGCCAGTCAAGTGCAGTATTGATTTAGCAAAGGGATAAGGGAAGCAGGCACTTCGATATTTCCCTGCCTCCCCTGGGAAGGTTAAGGAGAACTTAATTCAACCTGAAGTGGTGTAAATATCCCGAGATGAAGCCCCGTTAACAGAACTGATGTAGGGCAGCTAACGGCTGTCTCCAAGCGAAGGCACATCGTCTGTGAACAAGTTCACGGCGGTTCGGGGCACAGGGCAGAGGCGCGAGTATGAGGGAGTGGAAAATGGAACATGCTTCCTGGGCCGGTGAGGAAATTAAAAATTGCCCCAGAACTATCACTCATCAAGTGTTCTCTTCAATACTTAAGGTACTGCTGAGAAAGTAAAAAAGGAAGCATATCTCAACTTGAAATGTCCTTGAATGTTCATGTTTAATTTTATTTTGGGAACCTCTTGATCTTGGGACAGCTGTGAAGAAAGAGCTTTCCTTTTCTAGCTTCCCAGGAGGCAACTAAATGACGAGTGAACTCAAACCAGAACGGAGATGAGCAGCAATCTCCATTCCTGTTTAGGACCAGGGAGAATCAACATCACAGAGCTGCAGTTCCTGTCTACAGAAAATGCCAGGGGAATAAACAGAAGACAGATAGGAAACTTGCAACCCCTTTACTTCAGAAGTGTTGGAGACTTGCTGGGCGATTTACTTCTCCCACGCACGCGTCTTTCACTGAGTATTCCCTCAACACGGCCTTCTCTTAGTCATTGATTCAACCTTTTTTTTTTTTTCATGAATATGTATTAGATGCTCACTGTGTCCAAAGCACTGCTCAGTACTCAGGACACCGTTTCTCAGGTGCTTCCCATCCAGGAATACCGTGAAGAGGCTTCTGCTTCTACTCACGGGTGAGGAAAAAATGGACATTACTCCTCTCCTCCCTTGCGTTCTGGCTGCCGGCTGCCCTTACTGTCTGCATCAGAGCCGGCTTGGGATAGAATTAGTCTTTGATTAGTTACCTTTAATCCGCATAAACTGATTCAACAGAGGTTAGGACTATACGTGAGTTAGGGCTCAGTAAATTCCAACATACTTTCAGGTTCTCTCATACAGAAAAATAAATAAATAAACAATTTAAGGCAGTGGTTCATAAACTTCGCTGTATGTTAGAATCCCCTGGAAGTTTCTTTAAAATCCTGACGCTCAGGCTGCATCCACACTACATAAATCAGAATCTCTGGGAAGGAGACCAAGCATCAGCGGGTGTTTTGGGTTGTCTTGGTTTGTTTTACAAGTCCTCAAGAGATTCCAGTGTGCAGCCAACGTTGAGAACCAAAGATTTAATGAAACTTGGGACAACTATGTCTTTGCATCTGGGATTTATTTTTCCTTATTCCCTAGGTTTTTGTTTGACTGATATATTTCTGATGGCTAGGATGCTGGAAATTTCACTCTGTGTCTATTGGGGTGTCATTTTCTAAGGATCACAGATAATTCAGATATAATTATTAGAACTCACACGGGTACAGCCACTCCATGCTAGCAAGTGCCAAGCTTCAAGACCTGTGTTTCTCCAACTAAGGGAAGATGCTCAGACACTGCATGAGAGAAATTCCAAAGCATTTATAGAAATGTAATCTGTGAACCGCCTACGCACTTGCCTAGGGATAAGACTGTAGCAACTACCCCAGGTACAGAAAGAAGCTAGCCACTTTCAGTCACCCTTCCTTCACCTCTTCCCCTCTTCCTTTTCCTGAACTCTCTTGCAACACTAAAAAGGCAAACTGAAAGAGCGGAAGAGCAAATAATTGTTGAGTGCTATATTTTAAAGATTATTTAGAATATGTGGGGGAAGCAGTTTAAAAATCCTTAAAAGTCTAATTCTCCCTTTTATGAACCTAGATTTATTTCTTAGGGTCTTTACTTTTAAAAGTCAAATTTTTATACCTAAGTCAGACATTACAGCCAAACAATACACATCAGGCCAAAAATGACCTAATGTAACCAGCTCACTTATATGAAAGTGAAGGAGGGGTACATTTGGTTTTATACAAAATAAGCACCTGGATAAAAGGTGAGGTCAACGTTGGAAGCAGCAAAGGTCGATATAAAAAATATAGAAACCCCAGTAAAAAATATCACATAAAATGGTGTTTGCACACAAGTTGAGTGTTGTTAGAACTCTATCCTGATTTTTACCGTCAAGTAACAAAGCTTATAGTTCTCAGATGATTTTAGCACTTCATTCGGATTTTTAATTATGAGATATTCTACAAAGTATAAATAATAAAACTCATACATTCATCATCTCACACAAGAAATCACACATTACAACTGTAATGATATCCCTTTATCTACCTACACCAGATCCAATTCCTCCTCTCTCCTTCTTACAAAGAAAATTTCTCTCTTAAATTTGGGGTTTGTCACTTTCATTAATACTGTACTTTTATTCTGTTTAGGCCACAAAAATATGTAACACTGTTTTGCACATTGAGGCCACACGAATGAAATCACATGCTATGCACAGCTTCTACAACCTGCTTTTTATCTTTCCCTGTAATGTTTGTGAGACTCATCCATGTTGACATACGGACTATTTTATTCATTTTTGCTTCTAGAGAGTATACCATTGGATGAATTATATCAGTATTTCATATTTTTAATGGCTTGTGTTGTCATCCATTTGTGTTTTTACCTTTTCGACTTTCCAAATCTTTCACTATACCAATGCTCAGTGCACATTTTCATGCTATGTGGTTGAGTATTCCTAATATATGTACCCAGGACTGGCATTGCTGGGCAATAGGATATATACAACTCCAACTCCACTAGATATTGGTAAATCGATCTACAAAGTAGTTATCTCATAAATGCATAGTAAATGGGAAATTCTCTTTAGCAAAGCCTAACTACCAAATCACTTAAATAAGAATCACAATGAATGGTATTCTCATGATATAAAGTGTCGCTTGATGCCCCATTGCTAAAGTTGGATCTTACAGTCTCTGACCCTGTTAAGGAAAGGCTGGAGTGTGGCTATTTTAAAAAACCCAAGAGCATTTTACAAATAAGTAGGATATAAATTTAAAGTAGCTGTGTCCATAGGAATAACATTTATAGAACAGTTTTTGGTGATGAATTATGACTAAGGCAAATAGGTACAGAATCAGAAATACCCCTTCTGTGTATTGGGCATTACATGTAATAATTGGAATAAACTCTACCAAATGCAAATACTTTTTTTTTTTTTAACCCAGAGAAAAGAAAGGGATAAAACCACCCATGAGTGAAAGTGAAAGAATTGTCTGGTTTGTGTTGAGCGGGTTTCGAGTCTGATAGGCATCTACTCAGACGATGAAAGTTAAAAGTTAATAGCATATTTAATTCTTTTTGATTAAAATTGGTGTGTATTTCTGAAGACTGGCAACCGTATACCTAAATCACAGCACAAAACCAGCCCTCAGGTTCATGAGGGAAAAAATTGATCCCTTTGTTTGCTTTTTCATTCTCACTCAAAAAAAAAAAAATTATTAGTGGAGAACATTCTATACATCGTTATTTATGCAGGCACAGGGATAGGCCTAAGGAGATCTCTGATCATACAGATATTGATATTGAGAAGGACAAACAGTATTGTTTTCTTTCATGCAGATATCCACTACGGAGTCTCTGTGTTCTGAGCAATCTCTTTATTAGAGGGTTGATGTGGCTATTAGCTGAGGGAGGAAAAGAAACAGGATGAAAAACCCCAGAAACCAAAGGACATGACTATGAAGCGGCTTAAGAAAGCCAGCCTCTAAACGGCCTCCAATGATTATTGCCTCCTGGTAATCACACCTTCATGAAGTCCCCTCCCACACCAAATTGGCTGACACGAATAACAAATAGTACATTGAGAATAAACATGTGTGACTCTCAAGGCTAGGTCATAAAAAACATTGCAGCGTAAGTTTGTTCTCTTGAATCACTCTCTCTAAAGGAAGTCAGCTGCCATTTTGTGAAGACCTTCAAACGGCCATACAGAGAGACACACCTGGCAAGAAATTGATTTCTCCTGTCAAGATCCAGCCTCTACAAGCCAGCCAGGTGAGTGGAGCACGTTGGAAATGGATCCTCCACCTCCGGCCAAGTCTACAGGTGACGGCAGCTCTGGCCGACATCTTGACAACCCCATGAGAGTCTCCGAGCCAGGATCATGCATTTAAGCTGGTCCTGAGTTCCTGACCCATAGACACTGTGTGAAATAGTAAATGTTTATTGTTGTTTTAGGTAGTTAAGTTTTGAGGTAATTTGTTATGCAGTAATAGATAATAAATACAGGGTTGGAAAGAGGAAATGAGAGCAACTCTCTTTCTTCCTTTCTCCAAAACTGTAATAAATACTTCTGTTTATTTTTTTGATTTAAAGAATTAAAACAGTCCCCCCGCCCCGGGACGGGAGTGGGGGACAGCTAAAACACCATCCTCGGGAAAAAAACCTAGTATAGTAAAAAGAAAAATGTTTTACCATAAGTGAGTGTATTCATTCGCTTATTCAACAAATATTTATTGAACATACTATATGTCAGATACCATGCTAAGTTAGATATCTACAACAGTAAACAAGAGAGACATGAATGCTGCCTCATGGAATTTACATTGTAATAACCAAGAGGTACAACAATCAAGTAAATAAATAATTCAAATTCTTATAAATGCCATGAGTCCAGTAAATGATGTATTTCAATATGTTATAGGGATAGTATGATAGGTCAGACCTCTTCTAGGAGATGCCATCTAAGCTAAGACTTGAAGGATAGAAAGAAAACCATCATTGACAGAAAGGTGGGAAGGGCAACCCAGAGAGAGAAAACAGTGTATCTAAAAGTCCTGAAGTACCAAGATACAATGAATGGACTGAAGATAGCCAGAATTAAGAGAATCCAATGTGTGAAGAGGGGAGTAGCATGAGATGAGAGTTCATTCAGGTGTTTTCAAATTTCTAGGAAAAACACATCATTGTGAAGAGACCATAAAAATAATTTCACTTACATACAAGGCCTGCTTCAGATAATCCTTCTCCTTCACACTTAAAGAAATATTTACAATCTGATAGAAGAAAGGAGTTCAGGGGAGCCTGGGTGGCTCAGTTGGTTAAGCATCTGCCTTTGGCTTAGGTCATGATCCCAGAGTCCTGGGATCAAGCCCCGTGTTGGGGGGGAGGGGTGTCCCTGCTTAGCGGGGAGTCTGCTTTTCCCTCTCCTGCTCTCCCTACTTGTGCTCTATCAGATAGATAGATAGATAGATAGATAGATAGATAGATAGATAGATAATAGATAGATAGATAAAATATTTAGAAAGAAAGAAAGAAAGAAAAAGAAAGAAGGAAGGAAGGAAGGAAGGAAGGAAGGAAGGAAGGAAGGAAGGAAGGAGTTCAAGCCAAACATTAAACTTGAGCACTCAGAACCTGCTGGTTCCTCACTTCCCTGAGCTCCAACCAAATGTCTTTCTCTTTTTGCCAAGATATCTTGGATTTCAGGTGCCTGGGTGGCTCAGTCAGTTAAGTGCCTGCCTTCAGCTCCGGTCGTGATCCCAGAGTCCTGGGATGGAGCCCATGTCTGGCTCCCTGCTCAGAGGGGAGTCTGCTTCTCCCTCCACTCCTCCCCCCAACTCCTGCGCACGCTCTATCTCTCTAAAATAAAATAAACTCTTTTTAAAAAGATATCTTGGATTTCTAGACGTGTAATATCAATGCGCAGCACCGTAGGTTTTCTTTATAGAAACATGATGGCAGAGTCTAGTCTTCAAGCTGGGAAAACATACAAGAATATGAATACATCTCAAAAAGCTACATTGTAGGGAACACCTAAAGCATATTGGATCTAAATTATTACAGACAATAAAGTTTAGTTGGAAAGTTTCTGGCACTGCTCAGGGGATTGTGTGACTGCTTTGGAGTTTTAAAGACCAACTGTCCTCAGTGTTCAGACTTAAAATTCTGTCTCTGTGTACGACCTTTCAGACTCTGTTTGCCGAAGAAAGAAACTGCAATGTAAAGTCTCAAAATCACATTGTAACATTGCTGGCTGGCTAGGTGTTGAGGGACCTTATGCTATTTATTTAGTCATGTCGTCATGCCCTTTCCAATCCCAAATTCATCCTTCCCTCCAGAAGATTATTGAGATGGAACTTGTGAAATATACAGCCTATTTCAACAAACAGCAATCGACTACTTCCTTTACAGTTTCCAGGAAGGGAAAGAACTCACCTTGCCAGCCAGCACACAGGCCGTGCTACGGCAAAGCTGCAACCAAAGCTACAGAATCCTAACTGCCAAAAGGCACCAAGGGGGTTGTCATATACACAGTGTGGATGTGTCAGAAGATGAATTTTATGAGGAGTTTAGTCTACGCATTGGAAAGAGAATGGCAGGAACGGTCCCGTGGGGCCCACCTCCAGGGCA
This sequence comes from Ursus arctos, assembly GCF_023065955.2. Classification (NCBI taxonomy): domain Eukaryota; kingdom Metazoa; phylum Chordata; class Mammalia; order Carnivora; family Ursidae; genus Ursus; species Ursus arctos. The sequence continues at coordinate 84,053,595 of NW_026622763.1, read as the reverse complement.
GACAATGTTTTCACTCTGCAAAGAATCCCGCTTGATGAGAATCGATACATGATGTTGGTCTTGACTACAAATAGTTCATTACAAGCTGAGAAAAGGGCCGCTGTCATCTCACTTGCTGTAATGGTCCCAACTCTCTCCATGGCAGAAAAGCCCACAGTTACTTGATATAAAAGAATGTATCGGGCAATTCAAAAGCTAGAAATCTCACGTTGAGATTTATAATTACAGGGGAACAGGTGTCTTGCATTTTTTAAGTCTCAGTGCTGGTTTACAGCAGGACAAGCGTGGCCTTGGTTCTGTCCCCTCCTCTAGAACTCCTCCAAACGCATGGACTAAAGCTGCTGGTCCCTAGAGAATGTCTGACGTGCCACAGTGTGGCTTTCTGGAGACATGGATACTCTCCTGCGCCTGAATTAGAAAACCTTGACCAGGACTAGAAGAGGCAAATGCACCGTCAGCCATGGGCTATTCCTGTCCCTGCAGTTGCTGCCCATCCTCAAAGCCGGAGACAGCTATGCTCACACTATCTGAGGCTCCTAAAAGAAGCTGAAAACAGCGCCCCTATGATGCTTGATTCCATTCAATGTCATGCCTTCTACTTCGGAGGGCAGCATTACATCTTTTCCTTCTTGAATTTTTTATTTAAGTATGACATACATTTGGAAGGGTGCGAAAAATCATAAGTGTACAGCTTGATGAAATATCACAAAGTGAATATATTTGTGCAAACACGGGCCTCTTCCCTCTCCATACCTAGCCCACCCTCCTCTCAGGGTAGTGCCATCAGTCAGATTCCCTGGATTTTGAATTTTATATGAATGGAATCATTGAGTACCTATTGTCTTTTGATCTGAGTTCTTTAACTCAATACTACATGATATTGATCCAACTTATTATATGTCCTTGTACTTTGTCCATGCTTATTGCTGTGTAATATATTATCATATGAACATACCATACTTCACTTGTCCTTTCCACTGTTGGTGGACATTTGAGTTGTTTCCAGTTTCGCGCTATTACGAATAATGTTACTAAGGTGTTTATGTACATCTTTTTTTTTTTTTTTTTTTTTTTTTTTTTTTTTTTTTTTTTTTTTTTTTTTTTTTTTTTTTAAAGATTTTATTTATTTATGTGACAGAGAGACAGCCAGAGAGAGAGGGAACACAGCAGGGGGAGTGGGAGAGGAAGAAGCAGGCTCACAGCGGAGGAGCCCGATGTGGGACTCGATCCCGGTACGCCGGGATCACGCCCTGAGCCGAAGGCAGACGCTTTAACGACTGCGCTACCCAGGCGCCCCTAAGGTGTTTATGTACATCTTTATGCATATACACAGACACTTTTGTATGCCTAGGAGTGGAATTACTAGCTTTTAAGGTATGCACACATTTAGAAATTGTTCCTTATGCTTTTGCCCTAGAAGATACTTTGTACTTTCTTTCCCAGAAAAATAACAACTTCCAGAGCTTCCTCCGCCAGTTTCTTCTTGGAGCTCTACTCTCTATCACAGAATGATAGTGGGCTACGGGACAATCATTGCCCTTGGCCCTTCTCAGGAAGTGACCAAGAGGCATTCCTGAACAGAAGTCTGACCCATCCACGAGTGTTCTCTTGTGGCCACAGCCTCTTTTCTTGGATCAATACCCTATGCCCTTCTGTGCCACCGTCTGGGATTTTCTGTCCCCTTCATACTTCCCTCTTGCCAGAATCACATACTACACTATCGGAATTACACAATGAGGCAAGCTCTGAGAAATTTTAATCACTATAAATGTCCTTCCTTTGAGAAACCCTACACCCCTACCCCTCCAAGGGAAGCAGCATGCTAACTATGTAAAGAATCACACTGATGTCACTTCCACATGGCTCACCTTCTCTCTCAGAAGACAGGATTGCAAAGCACGGGCTCTGGCCTGCCCTGGAAGTGGCATGACCTCTACTAGGGTAATTATAAGAGCAGAAGGAGGAAAGTAATACCTGTCTCCTACTTACACAAGGATGGGATTTATTGAGTGTTAAAGAAATAACACTGTTTAAAATCTTAGTGATGAAAGGAGTATAAATATTTTAAAAATTATCTTTATTATCCATTTCGAGCCCCTTAGCAAGCTTGCACTTAAACACCTATCTATTCTTAAGAGGAAACAGTTTACAACATTTCAGAGCGCTTTTGGAGTATCTCATAATCTCCAGTTGGTAAGTTATTTATTTGTGACTGAAAATCTTTTCACTCATCCCTATTAGTCTCATATTAAGAATACCTGATGACTATATTCTTACTATGACACTTTACAAAAAGCAATTCAAATTGCTTTTAAGCCGCTGCTTTTCCTTCGAGTAAATAACACCAAAGTCTTCATCTTTTCGGCGGGTTCTAGCAGTCTATTCCCTACTCACGGCCATACTCCAAACTCAAATTTTGGAGTTCCAAACTGTCTTGGGTCATTTAATTATAATTGGCCAACATCAAAACACATAACATCTTTCATTTGTTTATTCATCCATTCAATAACTAGATCACTGTCTTAAGCCTACTATGCATAAGCTTGTGATTCAGTATAGAACAAGACAGATGAGTCCTTCCTCTCATGGAGCTCACTTCCTAAACGTATTGGAAAAAAAAGTAAAAATATACAACTTATAAAGGCAAAATGAGGAAAATAAAACCAAATGCCGACCTAAAGAATGACCGGGACAAGGGCTACTTAAGACTGCATGATTGGGGAAGGTCTTTCTGAAGAGGTTACACTTGGATTGAAATCTAAATGATCTTAGGAGTTTCCATGGTAAGGTTTGTGAAAAAGGTTTCCATGCAAAGGATACAGCAATGACAGGCCCTGCGTACGGTAAGTCACTGAGACCACAGCATGATCTGCAGAGGGAAAGGAGCTATGTGGGGAGACTGGGTAGGCAGGTGGGAACCAGCCCAAATCCAGGCTTGTTGGCTGCCAAAAGGAGTTCATCTTGCAAGTCTCACAGGCAATGATTCCACTGGTGAACGATCATATATGTAAGTTGTTCTCTGGATAATAAATCCAAGAGTATGATTCCATCACTATTATATGCACCCTTCCATTTTGTGGTTCCTGGCATTCCCACAGTCTCTCTAGCCTCCTTTTCTATTTTAAAGCCCCTCTTCTTCTGAAACATAACCTTCAACTGAATCCTTTTTTACAAGCCAAGATTTAATGCCATCATACCTGAAGAGCTGAGACGTAATACACTTAGTTTTTCACACGTAATTATCCTACCCTTGGCCAATAGGAAGCAATAGTTAAGAGCTTAAGCTTTAGATTGCATCAAAACCAGGTTCTATTTCTGTTTTTTGGACATTTTTACTATGTGTAACTAGCATATTACTTCTACCTTCCTGAGTTTTTTTATCCGTAAAATGGAAATTACTTTTTTAAAAGATTTTATTTATTTTTTGAGAGAGAGAGTGAGGGATAGAGAGCAGGGGGTGGGGGGCAAAGGGAGAGGGAGGAACAGACGCCCGCCCCCCCCCCCCCCCCCCCCCCGCCAAGCAGGGAGCCAGACCATGGGTTGGAACCTAGGATCCCGAGATCGTGACCTGAGCCAAAGGCAGACACTTAACAACTGAGCCAGCCAGGTACCCCTGTAAAACGGAAATTGTATACCTACCTCAGAGTTGTTGTAAGGATTGATGGAGATAATACACATTAACCTTCAAGAGATGGCCATTAATAATAATGCTTTTCGAAAAGCAAAAAACATAGAACTTTGTAGTAAAAAGAGAAGTTAGATCTTACTCCATTTACTTCTTTCATTTTGTGTTTAAGCCTCTCTGAAGCTATTAATTGTCAATAGTCACACAGTTAGTCAAAAGTTCACCAAATTTCCCTAGTCAATAGTTTAATAGAAGAATCATTCAACCATTCACTACTTGCTTTAGCTTTGAGATTGGACTTTATGAACTACATAATCATTATTTGAATAAATCATGAAGACATTATGATACTTGATGTGGTAAATTGTGATTGGAATAGTGTGTGGTTTAATAAATGCTATTGGGGGGCACCTTGGTGGCTCAGTCAGTTAACCATCTGCCTTTGGCTCAGGTCATGATTCCGGGGTCCTGGGATAGACCCCCACATGGGGCTCCCTGCTCAGCGGGAAGCCTGCTTCTCCCTCTCCCCACTGCTCATGCTCCCTCTCGCTATCTCTCTCTCTCTCTCTCTCTCTGACAAATAAATAAATAAAATCTTTAAAAAAATAAAATAAATAAATGCTCTTTTTTAGGACTTCAGAGATTCAGATCCATGAATTCTACCTTTTATTCTATTCATTAAATGGAAAAAGTCAATAAAAAGACATGGTTTTTATATAGAGCACATAAACCGAATGTGGATTGTAATTTATAGACAAAGCTCTGACAAGAAAATAAATTGTAGATTATAGAAGAGCTTTGGTAAGCAAATTATTGGGCATAGTGGATATGTGAACTAAGGGCCAAAATCTAGACAAGTAGCTGTTCTGGCATGGAATATATGAAACCTACTTATTTCAAGGGTCTGTCATTGGCAAGTTTTCACATAGTTACCACACAGACATGAACTGAACTCTGTAAGTGTGAAAAAAATCCTGAACCTTAAGTGTAAGTTTAATAAGTAGGCTTTTACATGAACTCTGCATGTTGTACTCCTATTTAACCTTTACCATTGGCTTTTAAAATTATTTTATTATTTGCTTATTTATTATGTAAGTAAACTGCAATCACAGAAGAAAAATAGGAAACATAAATAAGCAGAAGGAAATTCATTTATAATCTTACCATTCAAAAGTGACTATTATTGACATCTTGCCATCTACACACACACATTCTTCACATATCCAAGTTAATTCTTATTTTATCTAGAGAGATATATCAGATGAAATTGATACAAACTTTTAAATGTAATATTATACTGAAAAGTGACTATCACAAATGAAAGAAGCATTTCATATGAAGAACTTCAAATTTTCACAATTATTGTTTACTACACTTAATTAACCAATAACTCCTTTTCTTCAGGAATATATAAGGGATTTATGACAACAAATTCCATTCTAATTCAGCAAGACTTTACTAAATACCTGAATAGTCCCAATATTTGGGGAAATACAAAACAAGTGCCTATGTTTTTTATAAATTATATCTGCAAGGAACACACACAATAAATTCAGTTACTTGAGCAAAATGGTTAGTAGGAGGTGAGAAACCAGGCTAAATGCCCCCATTCAAAAGACACAGGGTATTAGACTGGATAAAATAGCAAGACCCATTAATAGGCTATCTACAAGAGACTCATTTTAGACCCAAAGACACCTCCAGATTGAAAGTAAGGGGGTGGAAAACCATTTATCATGCTAATGGACATCAAAAGAAAGCTGGAGTGGCAATTCTTATATCAGACAAATTAGATTTTAAAACAAAGTCTGTAATAAGAGATGAGGAAGGACACTGTATCATAATTAAAGGTTCTATCCAACAAGAAGATCTAACAATTGTAAATATTTATGCCCTTAACATGGGAGCAGCCAATTATATAAGCCAATTAATAACAAAATCAAACACATAGATAATAATACGATAATAGTAGGGGACTTTAACACCCCACTCACTGCAATGGAGAAATCATCTAAGCAGAAGATCAACAAGGAAACAAGGGCTATAAATGACACACTGGACCAGATGGACTTCACAGATATGCTCAGAGCATTCCATCCTAAAGCAGCAGAATACACATTCTTTTTGAGTGCACATGGAACATTTTCCAGAACAGAACACATACTGGGTCACAAATCAGGTCTCAACCAGTACAAAAGATTGGGATCATTTCCTCCATATTTTCAGACCACAATGCTTTGAAACTGGAACTCAATCACAAGAGGAAACTTGGAAAGAACTCAAATACATGGAGGCTAAAGAGGATCCTACTAAAGAATGAATGGGTCAACCAGGAAATTAAAGAAGAATTTTAAAAATTCATGGAAACAAAAATGAAAACACAAATGTTCAAAACTTTTGGGCTGCAGTAAAGGCGGGCCTAAGAGGGAAGTATATAGCAATACAAGCCTTGCTCAAGAAACCAGAAAAGGTCTCAAATATACAACCTAACTTACACCTAAAGGAGCTGGAGAAAGAACAGCAAATAAAGCCTAAACCCAGCAGGAGAAGAGAAATAATAAAGATTAGAGCAGAAATCAATGACATAGAAACCAAAAGAACAGCAGAACAGATCAACAAAACTAGGAGCTCATTCTTTGAAAGAATTAATAAAATTGATAAACCCCTGGCAAGATTTATCAAAAAGAAAAGAGAAAGGACCCAAATAAATAAAATCATGAATGAAAGAGGAGAGACACAACCAATACCAAAGAAATACAACTATAAGAACATATTATGAGCAACTTTATGCCAACAAATTAGGCAGTCTGGAAGAAATGGTTGCATTCCTAGAGATGTATAAGCTACCAAAACAAAACAGGAAGAAATAGAAAACCTGAACAGTTCCATAACCAGCAAGGAAATTGGAGCAGTAATCAAAAATCTCCCAACAAACAAAAGTCCAGGACCAGATGGTTTCCCAGAGGAATTCTACCAAATACTTAAAGTAGAATGAATACCTATTCTTCTGAAGCTGTGTCCAAAAATAGAAATGGAAGGAAAATTTCTCAACTTTTTCTATGAGGCCACCATTACCTTGTCCTAAAACCAGACAAAGACCCCACCTAAAAGGAGACTTACAGACCAATATCCCTGATGAACATGGATGTAAAAATTCTCACCAGGATACTAGCCAATAGGATCCAACAGTACATTAAAAGGATTATTCACCATGACCAAGTGAGATTTATTCTTGGGCTGCAAGGGTGGTTCAGCATCTGCAAATCAATCAATGTGATACACTACATTAATAAAAGAAAGGACAAGAACTATATGATCCTCTCAATAGATGCAGAAAAAGCACTCGACAAAGTACAGCATCCATTCTTGATTAAAACTCTTCACAGTGTAGGGATAGAGGAAATATACCTCAAAATCATAAAAACCATACACAAAAAGCCCACAGCACATATCATTCTCAGTGGGGGAAAAAACTGAGAGCTTTCCCATAAAGTAAGGAACATGGCAGGGATGTCTACTATCACCACTGTTGTTCAACATAGTACTAGAAGTCCTAACCTCAGCAATCAGACATCAAAAAGAAATAAAAGGCATCTAAATTAGCAAAGAAGAAGTCAAACTCTCTCTTCACAGATGACATGATACTCTATGTGGAAAACCCAAAAGACTCCACCCCCAAATTGCTAGAACTCATACAGGAATTCAGCAAAGTGGCAGGATATAAAATCAATACACAGAAATCAGTTGCATTTCTATACACTAACAATGAGACAGAAGAAAGAGAAATTAAGGAGTCAATGCCATTTACAATTGCATCCAAAATCGTAAGATAGCTAGGAATAAACCTAACCAAAAAGGCAAAGGATCTGTGCTCAGAAAACTATAGAACATTCATGAAAGAAATTGAGGAAGACACAAAGAAATGAAAAAACCTTCCATGCTCATGGATTGGAACAACAAATATTGTTAAAATGTCTATGCTACCTAGAGCAATCTATACATTCATGCAATTCCTATCAAAATACCATCAATTTTCTTCACAGAGCTAGAACAAATAATCCTAAAATGTGATGGAAACAGACAAGACCTTAAATAGCCAAAGTAATGTTGAAAAAGAAAACCAAAGCTGATGGCATCACAACTCCGGACTTCAAGCTCTATTACAAAGCTGTAATCATCAAGACGGTATGGTACGGGCACAAAAACAGAGACATAGATCAATGGAACAGAATGGAGAATCAAGAAATTGACCCTCAACTCTATGGTCAACTAATTTTCAACAAAGTAGGAAAGAATATCCAATGGAAAAAAGTCTCTTCAATGAACGGTGTTGGGAAAATTGGACAGCCACATGCAGAAGAATGAAATTAGACCATTTTCTTATACCATACACAAAAATAAACTCAAAATGGATAAAGACCTAAATGTGAGACAGGAATCCATCATAATCCTCGAGGGGAACACGAGCAGCAACCTCCGTGACTTCGGCAGCAGCCAACTTCTTGATAGCCACATCTCCAAAGGCAAGGGTGACAAAGGCCAAAATAAAAATGAGCTATTGGGACTTCATCAAGATAAAAAGCTTTTACACAGCAAAGGAAACAGTCGACAAAACCTAAAGACAACCAAGAGAATGCAAGGAGATATTTGCAAATGTCATATCAGATAAAGGGCTAGTATCCAAAATCTATAAAGAACCTATCAAACTCAACACCCAAAGAACAAATAACCCAATCAAGAAATGGGCAAAAGACATGAACATACATTTGACATACAAATGGCCAACAGACACATGAAAAAATGCTCAACATCACTCGGCATCAGGGAAATACAAATCACCTCACACCAGTCAGAATGGCTAAAATTAACAAGTCAGGAAATGACAGATGTTGGTGAGGATACAGAGAAAGGAGATTTCTCTTAAACCATTGGTGGGAATGCATATTGGTGCGGCCACGCTGGAAAACAGTATGGAGGTTCCCCAAAAAGTTGAAAATAGAGCTACCCTATGACCCAGCAATTGCACTACTGGGTATTTACCCCAAAGATACAAATGTAGCAATTCAAAGGGGCACCTGCACCCCAACGTTTATAGCAGCAATGTCCACAATAGCCAAACTATGGAAAGAACCCAGATGTCCGTTAACATATGAATGGATAAAGAAGATGTGGCACTCCTCCTCTCTTTAAAAGAAAAAAAATAATAACAACCTAATTTGATTGTATTTCTGATCTGTATGCGGGGCTCTACACAAGGTAGATGTAGTGTATGCTGAACGCTTGGCATTCAATGAGTAGACTCTTGGGAACTCTACTACACATTTGCATTAATAGATTTTTTTCAAGAATCGTAAGTAATATATTTTTTCACCCATCCCACATCTAAATAAAGTAATCCCTCTTTAATTAAAACATCTTGCTTTAAACATAGCAACACATACAACAAGCTCTGTTGTATATACTGCATTATCAACAAAACAGGAGTGTGGAGTCAATCTATATGCTCTGTCCAAGGCTTATGGAAAGATCTGACTCTGAGTTCAGCTATGATACATCCTATACCTGGAAAGTAGGAGTTCCAAGTCAGCTCATAGCCCTGGTATTAAAAAAGAAATCCAAATATTCTATTAAAAGTTATCTGCTTGCCAATTGACACACTTATGTTTTATTTAAATCATCTTGCTTTTCCTTGTGGTTTCAGATAAAACTCATTTTATTTAAATAATTACATGCCATTGCCCAAAATGATCTATTCATCATAAACCCTGAGCAGCTAATATATGTCAGCCACAACCCTAGGGGTTGTCACGATTCAAGAAATCAGGCATGCCTGGATGGCTCAATCAGTTAAGCATCTGCCTTCGGCTCAGGTCATGATCCCAGGGTCCTGGGTTTGAGCCGCACATCAGGCTCCCTGCCCCACAGGGAGTCTGCTTCTCCCTCTCCCTCTGCCTGCCACTCCCCCTGCTTGTATCCTCTCTCTGTCAAATAAACAAATAAACGCTTTTTAAAATCAACAAATAAAAGATAAAGAATTCCAGCCCAAAAAGGAGTTTGCATTTTATTCACCTCTCTCTCTCTAAAACATCAAGAAAGTCCAAGAACTTAGTCCACTACAACTCTTATTATAATTTCCTGTCATCTCTTACTCTGTAGTACTTCAAAATGCCCAAGTCCCCCATCTCTCTGTTTACCCCTGGAGACCTCCACCCTGTCCTGCCATCTTGGTTCTCCACTAGCACCAGTGTCCCCCACAGTGGGCTCCCCAAAGCTCTCACCTTCCTTCCTTCTAACCCCTGAGCAGCGTGGGTTCTTTAATTGCACTCCTCACAGAAACTGCTCCGAAGATTTTCTCTTTCATCAGAGGACAAATGCTGTGGGGGGAAGATGTGAATCTGCATATATTACTATTTTTCGCATCACAATTATAAGCATTCAAAACTCATCTCCTTTGATAAATAATGAGAAGCTCTTAGCATGATCCAATTCTCCAGGGCTATACTTGGTTGCCAAAGAAAGATGTAGATGTATGTGTATACACGCTCATGTGCATGCCAATGAGTCTGTGTATCTTGTAGGGTGTGTGTGTGTGTGTGTGTGTGTGTGTGTGTGTGTGTGTCTATGTAAAGTACTGGTTGTTCTCATTCCTCAGACCTAGCATTTCCAGATAGAAAACAAGTATTTATTTATAATTTAATTTGATCTTAATTCCAATAAAGTTAACATAAAACAAGTATTTTACCTTGGCAAAAGAACCTACAGACCACACTACCTTACAAGAAACAGATTAACGTGTCGTAAATCTTAACCATGTGGTTAAAAATAAAATACAAAGAAATTAGAAGGTAGAATATGAGGAGCCACCTTTAGGAATAAATTTGTCCCCTCTCTGCCATTGCCTGCGTTTTGGTAACCATCTAAAAAACTTATACAGCAAATGGTACAGTTAAGCATGAGGAACACTTGGAAGATCTGGGCACGGAGGGTATCAGCTGTCACTGAGAACAAGATTCCTCAGCTGTTCCCTTTCTTTCCCCTTATAAGTAAGTTCTGTCACATAGGCCTATAAAAAGGAGGGGTCAAGACAGCAATTTCCTTTTGATTCTGATTATCATATTAAATTACTCAGGATCATAGCTGCAAAAAGCCTCTAAATTCTTCTTTCTCCTCCTATAATTTCTGTTTATAACAAATAACACCTAACCAAGCGCCATAGACATTTATGTCCAATAGGACTAACCATTTTTTAAAAGGCCTCAGCGATGTAAATTGTGACCATGTTAGACTTTCCTTCTGTACGATACCTGACTAAAACACAAGGAAAGTTGACCAAGTGGGAATGAGACCTTACATCTCTTATATTTGAAGCTTCAGGGTGACTTGTTTTTACATTTTTTAGATTTTTTTCATTAATTTTTTAAAATTTTAGGATAGTTCTAGATTTATGGAAAAGTTGAGGGAAGTTCCCATGCACTCCACACCCAGTTTTTCTACTGTTAGCAACTGTATGGTACACTTGTCACAAGAAACCGATATAGATACACTATTAGTAGCAAAAAGAAAAGTCCATGCTTTATTTGGATTTCTACCTAATGTTCCTTTTTTTATTCCAGGCTTACACCTAGGACACTGCATTACATTTACCTATCATGTGACCTTAGGTGCCTCTTGTCTGTCACAGTTTCTCAGTCTTTCCTTGTTTTTGATAATTTTGACACTTATTAAAAGTACTTGTCAGGAATTTTGTAGAATGTTCCTCACTTTGGAATTTATTGATGTTCTTCTCATGATTAGACTAGGTTATGGGTTTTGGAGAGGAACCTGTCAAACACCACCTCAACAACATGATCAAGGTTAATATGAATAATAACATTATGTAGATATCATGTACCCTTGATATGATATGAATGGCACCTGTACCTTCATGAGCTCTACTCTTCAAGTAGAGAGGTCTATGCCAACATATTTAATTCTGTGAATTCATAAATCCAAGACATATAATTGATAACACAAAGGGATTTAGATTTATAGTGAGATTAAGTCATTTCCCCCTTAATATGAAATAAAGTATTCTTACTTCAATTCTTCTTTTTCTTTTTTTTTTTTTTTTCTTTTTTTTTTTGTTTTGCTCAGAACACAAAAAGCCCTTTTACACGTAAGCCTGTCATCAATTTTAAGGGATTTCTGCATATGGAGCAAAATATTAAAATAGGCAGTGAATGAAAGTAAGAGCTTATCCATCACTCAGTAATTGCAGAAAAAAACCATTTTTCCTTTGATAGTCCAAAGGAAAACATATTAGTGGATACATTTCTGCTATTTTAAAAAGTGTTTCTATTATAAAACATAACATTCCTTTAAAATTCTATTCTAATTATTTACATTTGAGATAAGCAATATACCTAGGTAAAATACGTTCAGATTCTCCTGACTGTCCTGCATGTGAGAAATGAGTACCAGCAGCTAATGTAGGTAATGACTCAGTCCTTGCTGTGGGGCAGCAAAGGGAAGAGCTAATAAAAAAAACTTCTCCTGGGGCGCCTGGGGGGCTCAGTCAGTTAAGCGTCTGCCTTAGGCTCAGGTCATGATCCCAGGGTCCTGGGATGGAGCCCCACGTCAGGCTCCCTGCTTAGTGGGGAGCCTGCTTCTCCCTCTGCTGCTCTCCCTACTTGTGCTCTCTTCCTCTTCCATTCTCTCTCACAAGTAAATAAATTTTTTTTAAAGTCTTAAAAAAAAAAAAAAAGCTTCTCCTGAACCTATGTGGATAATATAATCCAGTAGACAGGCCACCCCAGGACATAAGGAGACTGATACTAGGGATCAGATGTGACTTAAGTAAATTATTGCTAAGATGAGAGTCTAAATGTCTCTTAGTTGTAATATACGGAGAGGAACAATGACCTTCCCCAAATTGGGGAATGCTTTTATATCAGACCAAAACAAAATGGAAAATGGATAATAAATCTATATCTTTAAACACAATATTCAACAATTAGAATATAAATGTGTGTATTTACACTTATACACTTATATATGTGTGTGTATATATGTACACGTGTGGGTATACATATATATATGTACATGTGTGGGTATATATACATACATACACACACACACACACACATATATATATATATATATATATATATATATATATATATATATGTAATTATCTAATGTATAAATATGTTCTTTTAAAATCCCAAACAAGCTACTGAGTTTTTTGGGAGGTTTTGGTTTGGTTTGGTTTGTATTTTTGGTTTTTTTTGTTTTTACTAATTAATAACCACTCATTAATTAAATACCATACAAGTTAAAAAACAGAAGTGAAGATAAGATGGTACATTGGTTAATCTTATGCTTCTTAATATGAGAATCCAGCTTTGAAAACTGAGGAATCGAAAGACAGAAAAGGAAAACTTTTCAAGTTATCCACCAAAACTCACATCATATTGATAATTTCTCTCTTTATTTCTCTGTCCACTTAGATAAAAAATATATCTTACCTCTCTCGTATGGATAAAAAAAAATTTCAGGAGAAAAGTAACTGGGCTTTGTGCCATTTAGGAAGTAGAATGAGGAAGTATCTGCTTTGACTGACAGTTACTTTACTATTAGAAAAGCTGTTTTGCAAGAAGGTAAATCTTGCTGTCATTCCATTCCATTTAATTTTTTTCATTACAGAAAGAAAATTAAGCTATAGGAAGTAGTTTTGAATTATTTTTCTTTAGCATACAGTTCATTACAATTAAAAAGAGAGAGGGCGGGGAGAGAGAGAGGCAGAGTTCGTGCTCCCTAGAAGGGAAAGCACTTTAATATTTGATGGGCTTTCCTTATACGTCTGCTTTTTATTTTTAAACACCACCACCTCTTTGCTGACCAACAACTTCTTGCAAATTATGGCAAGGGCGGGGGGGTGAACATGAGCAAAGGAGCTGAGTGAAAGTTGGTGATGCTCCCTGCCAAAATTCCAAGTTGAAATCAAATCCTTCGGTAAAGTTTCTTAGGCATGAAAAAAAGAAAAAGATTTACAACTTCAGCAGAACTGTAATTCTACCAAGAAAAAGTATCAGTCAATCTAGTTTACTGTCACCAAAGGATCTGAAGCTGGCTTTGTCATACTTCTTTCTCCTTTATATATGGAGGTGGGGGGTAAAAAAAAAAAAAAAAGGCATGAGGAGTTAAAAAAAAAAAAATTGATGAAGCTCTGACCCTTTAGATTCCATTTATAGTCCGAGCCTGAATGCCATCCCCCTTGACTAGCGAACTGTCCAATCCAGCTGCATGTGTCAAGATTCTGTTAGGCACTAAGTGAAATATATATGCATGCCCTTATACCATTTAACACTCTGGGTCCACCTTCAAAACACTGGGCTGTGGATCAACTGAAGCACCACTCCTCTTCCAGGAATCACTCTGACAAGTTCTTTTGGAGGTGCTCCTTTTTTTTTTTTTTAACCCATCGTTTTAAACAAAATGGCACCAAAGAAGGACGTGAAGAAACCTGCTGCTGCTGCCGCCCCAGCTCCTGCCCCTGCCCCTGCCCCAGCACCTGCACCTGCCCCAGCCAAACCCAAAGAAGAAAAAATTGACCTCTCCGCCATTAAGGTAACTAAAGGGGTGAACTGTTTGGTCACTGAAACATCTTTCAACAGTAGGAAACTCTAGGAACTTGCAAAGGGGTATATTTTTCATTGAGAGAGATGGCATTACTACATGGACTGGTAGATTGGGGGAGAAAAGAATCCTGATTAAAAAATCAATCAATTCTAGCATATAATTTCAGTTAAATTCCTATGAATATGATATTGTCTGTGGAACCTGTATTTGCTCTCATTTTTTGTTCTCTGGGTTTTTTTCCCTAAACGGTCAGAGTGACATTTAGGGACAAAGTGTGTAAGCGCAAAGGTGTTTTACAAATACTTAAACCAGTGTTTTATTTTGTTTCGTTTGGTTTTGTTTGAAATAAAATCTCTGTGGAAACTGGATCCCTTACCTTAATGCTACATCAAAAGGAAATTTTTCACCCCTACTTGTTTCCAAAAGTTTAAAAACAGCTGATGACCCAGTTGTCCTGGCTGTATTTATTTGACAGCTGCTTTATTTCATCTGAAAAAGAGAAGATTTTTGCAATTCAAGTTAATTCCCCCTTCAGCTTTGCTTAATAAAATTTGATACAACACTAAATTAGATCTCGGTGCAGACAATTATGCACTCAAGTGTTTCAGTGACTATAACTGTCATCTTGTTTATTTATATACAGTATTTAATTCAGAATGTGTTAGCTGCTTCTAAATGAAACTAACCCCCCAAATACTATAAAACTTGCTTATATGGCTTTTAGCTTATGTCTTTGAGCTCTTGTATACTGATCTTTAACTAAGGAGAATGTGATTAATTTTTGCGTCAACACTTTGCTGTGCTCAAAGCTCTCAACTGCCAAAAGATTATCTGCTTTTGAGAAACTGACGCAGGGGATGTGCCTGTTACCTCTCGGTGATGCGATCCCTCAAATGTGTACCTTCTCCTCCTTCACTGGCACTGGATTGGTCTGAATGACAGTTTGAAAATCTTTATCCAATGAACTCTGCCTTATATGGAAAACTAACAGGCAAGAGGGCCTATTAGGTGATCTCTCTTAAGCCACAATTTCTATATACAATAAATCTAAATTTTGCTAACTTAATACTGTTTAATTGCAAAGACAAAGCTGACCTATAAATAAATGTTTCATTGATTATTTTAGCATAATCACGGATTTTTAAAAATACTTCTGACATAAATATTGAATCAGATCACCCTTAGATATATGTGGTGACATTAAATAAATACAGTCATAATTTTTGTAGCATTCTGGTTAAACATGAGATTTTATGTTCCAAAGTAGGAGTGGATTATCAAATATTTTATCTTGAGTTTGTAGGTACCTAAAGTCATATTTGAAAAAAGTTGGTCAGAGAATCTAATATTGGTTAGGAACTATTCTTAATGAATATGCACTTAGGAGGAGAAATGCATGTCAGATCTTGTAATAAGTCGTTTTTTTTACCTAAAAGACTGCATATAATTCATTAAGAGGAAACCAAATTTCTCATCTGCAGCAATTCTAGTTATGTATCTTTATAGATGCACCCTGACTACATTATACGATGAATGTGGTTACAGCCATGACAATAATTCCAATCATCTGTATTACTTGACTCTCCACTCTATCCTATTACAGATATGAATCAGTGTCAAAGCTATTCCTCTATATTTATTGTGATTTATATGACAATTTTACCTCTTTGCACCTAGGATTACAAGCATCTGGGGCGAGAAATGTGCCTTCTTAAGAAGAAAAAGATGTATCCCACTAATGAATATAGGCATTAATTTTCTTCCCTGAAGAAATACTAAATAAATAAATAAATAAATATGTAGTTTGGCAGTAAGAAGTCTCCAAAAAAAGACAAAATATCACTTCTTTAAATCCAGAAATTAAACTGATTAGTTGTTCACAGTTAGCGGAGAAGTGATGCTCTTTGAAATCTTGAAAAATTGGTTTATCCTTTCATCTGTACATTGAATTAATGGTAGCATGGCTACCACACAAAAGAAGAAAACACTCTCAGAGTGTCTCTGCAGTGAGGAGGGACTCTCCCTCTTCACTAGTTCATTACAGAAAGAGAGATGGGATGGATCCTGGTAAGGGACGCAACCCAAAAAGGAGCAGTTAAACAAATCTGGAAGAAACAGGAGGAATGTAAGCTTTATGTTTCATTCAGAGAGCCTACTCCCAATGGAGAGAGAGAAAACGAAAAGAACAGAATTGAAAGTTACATATTTTTGTAAAGGAATTTAAATGCCTTCAATGATTTGCATTCATCAATATGAAATCAGTGCACATTTATAGGTATTATAGCCAAAGAATGTGGTACAACTTGAGAACTATATAAAATGTAATCTCATCCCAGTAGGTAACAAGGCTAATTAAAATGTACATTAAAACATTTCATATTATGATGCCTTTAATCACTTAATGATGTTTCTAGATATATTACCTCATATAAGTTATAAACTTTTTTCAAGCAGAGAAAATGAACTCTAAAGAAATTAATAGAGCTGTTATGTGTGTTCATTAACTTTCTGAAAACTCGATAAAGAACAAAACTTAATTGGATTTTAAACTTTCTTTCATAAATCATATAAGATTAGAAATCCGGCTGTCCTTTAGACGTTGAGTAATGCTAATGCATAAGTGTAACTTTCTCTGTGTAGGACTGCAGGCATAGCAATAGTAATAGTTAATTCCTCAATACTATTCCCAGCTAATATCTATGGTCCACCATGTTTAATAACCATATATTTAACTCCCCATAAACTCTGAACAATCTTTAGTATTGTTAATTAGTTTTATCAATTTCTTTAATGTGCTTTCCAAACCGATTTCCTAGTTTGTTGGTTATTTAGAACATTTGTTCAGTTGTTCTGAGGCAAAACCTTTGATATTCATGAAGGGAATAGGACCTGATGTCCTATGGATGTTCTATGAGTATCCTTTTCAAAAACACAAAGACTGCTGATATTTGAGCGTTCAAGTTGCTGTTCTGGGTGGTTCTAAGCACTCTTTGCTTTCAGAGAGCTGACACTTCCAACCACGATGCCCAGACTAAAGAACACTGCGGGCAGAATCTCAAGTGTAGGAATTAAAATCCACCATGAGTATAGTTGCAGGTGCAAACACAAGAATTAATATCTCCTGCCCCACACCTTAACCAAGTGTTGAAATAATGAAAGAAAATAAGTAGTGAGATGACTATGTGCCTAGATTTTAAAAGATCTTCAATGTGTAAGTAAATGTCTTGCATGATGCATGCCTTAGTTGATATGGCAGGATTGCTATGAGGTGATGAGACTTTGAATTGTGTCTTTCCTTGTGCTGCTTAAGTTTTAATTCTCACCGTTTTCACTATAATTCAGTCAGGTCATCTCTGAATAGATACTGCAGGCGATATTACAAAAAGTGGTAAAGGTACAGAATGCATTGACAGAAACTCATCCAATGACAAATCTCAACAATTTACCGCACAGTTGGGGAGATTTAAACTTTCAATTTAATGGGTAATGTGGAAATAGAGCATTCCCGATAAATACATCTATTTACTGGTGGGTATTCAGTAGAGGCAAATATTCTGTATACATTGACTTGTATACTTGTTCTGGTCCAGGTATAGGATTGCCTGTGTTAATCTACAAATTCTTTTTTCTTGGCTCTAACAAGGCTAATACAAACCCAGTGCCACTTTGAAGAATTCTTGGGAAAATCAAATGAGGTCAAAGCCCATGAAAGTCTTTGAAAATTATAAAGTTCTTCGTAATATAATAATAAATATTCATTGAGAATTAACTCTGTGCCCTATTATCTTATTTAATCCTCAAAACATTAAACTGAGGTTGTTTTTAGCCTCATTTTGCAAGAAAAGAAACTGAGCCTAATGAAGTTCAGTGCTATGTCCATGATCAAATAACTAGCAGGTGATGGAACTAGGATTTAAACTCTCAGGCCAAATCCAGAGTCACCTGTGGTAATCATACCCTAAACCACCTCATGTTTATGAAGAGTAAGCTGCTGTTAAGAATGCGTGTACAAAGGGTGCCTGGGTGGCTCAGTCGGTTGAGTGGCTGACTCTTGATTTCAGGTCAGGTCATGATCTCAGGATTCTGGGATTGAGCCCCGTAAAGGGCTCCCCACTCAGCAGGGAGTCTGCTTAAGGACTTTCTCCCTCTCCCTCTGCTCCTCCTCCCACTTGCACTCTTTCTCTCTCTCTGTCTCTCTCTCAAATAAATAAATGAATCTTAAAAAAAAAAAGAAGAAGAAGAAGGGGCACCTGGGTAGCCCAGTTGGTTAAGTGTCTGCCTCTTGATTTCAACAACTCAGGTCATGATCTCAGGGTTGTGAGATCAACCCCCTTGGGATTCTCTCTCTCTCCCTCTCTTAAAAAAAAAAAAAAAAAAAAAAAAAAAAAAAAAAAAACACCTAATGCATAAAGAAGCCTTTTTTTATTCTTAAGGGTGTGAGGTAGAGTGGATGTCATATCACCCTGCACAACCCTATGTAGCCAGAGGAGGGAGTGACAGGCACACATCAGAGCAAGTTCACCTAGACTTTTGACCTTGGCAATCTACTATTCTTCTGTTCTCTGTAGCTCTCCCCTATCTTTGCACCTGTTGCTGACAGGTTGAGTGCTCTCTTTTACAGCTAGAAGGTGGGAAGATTAGGAATCTAGAAAGACTTCTAGTCACTTTGCCCGAGCTTCCTATTACAAATTATAAATGTAACACGGATATTAAAAAAAAAAAAAAAAAGGTTGTTATGAGAGTAGATTAGTAGTTGCAAGGGGTAAAGCTGGGGGTGGGGGAAATGAGTGAAGGTGGTCAGAAGGTACAAACTACGAGTTATAAGATGGATAGGTTCTGGAATCTAATATACAACATAGTGACTATAGTTAACAATACCATATTGTATACTTTAAAGCTACTAAGAGAGTAGATCTTAAAAGTCCTCACCACATACATACACACACACACAATTTTTTTTAATTTAAAAAAATGTGACATGATGAATATATCAACTATCCTCATTGTGGTGATCATTTCACAATATCAAAATCATCACATATCAAATCACATGGTACACCTTAAATTTACATTATATTATATCAGTTGTATCTCAATAGAGCTGGAGAAAAAAAACTATACCAAAGTATTTTTTAAAATGATCTTAAGGGTAATGAAATGGACTGAATTTTTAAAATAATTCCGTTTATTTTTTTAATTAAATATACACACATACCAAAACTGACTTCCAAATTTTGCCATCAGGCTAATATTCTAACAAAGGTGTGAGATCTCTATTTTGTTTACAAATAGATGGCATGATTGAAACTGGAAAGAAAAATCACCATATATCTTTAGAGTGATACGTAGAAATATAATACCGCATGTATAACGATTAAATCTTAACCTTAACTAGCTTGAGGAAAAGAACTAGGAAAAGAACACATATTGTCAATTTCTGATTAGAAGGAAAGGGTGAAAACATTTATAAGTTGTCTCTAAGTTTTCTTTATGTAATTTTAAGAGTTTGTCTTTTCTGAGGCACCTGGGTGGCTCAGTCAGTTAAGCGTCCAACTCTTGATCACAGTTCAGGTCTTGATCTCAGGGTTTTGAGCTCAAGCCCTGCATCGGGCTCTATGCTGGGTATGTCACCTGCTTAAAAAAAAAAAGAAAGAAAGAAAAAAGAAAGAAAGAAAAGGAAAAAAAAGAATTTGCCTTTTTTTTTTACACTGGACTTTCAATAATATGAATTAATTTTTAATACAACTATAATGTAACAAATTGCAATATCAATCCATTTGCAGTGTGATTATAACCTAAGGAGCAAATAAAAAATTATTTGAGACTACCAGTAGGTATCAAGTTTCCACTCTCAAACGTCTATGATGTACAAGAAGAGAACAGGTGGAATGAAGTGGGAAAATACTAAAGGACATTCTGTAACTCTCTAAAATTATATTTTGAATTATATGTAACTGGATTTTGTCTTTGCTAAGTAAAATGCAGTTTGGAAAGGAATAGATATGTTCACCAATTAATAGTGAATAGCCCTTTTAATTTTAAAGATAATGAAATCTTTGCAAGACAAGGAGACCACAAAGTGACAGTGCCAAATTTAGACTCTTGACATTTTAATGTTGCAAATGAACCCCCTGGCAAGTTGTCTTTAGAAGTCGTTCCATAATTACCCAGCATTAAGCACCATCTGACTCATGGAAATTATGGAAAGGATTATATTTAGTCTGCTGATCCTACACTTTCTTCTGCTTCTCCTCATACTGAAATACTTTTTGTATGAAAATAAGATCTGCTATAGTTTGTTTCTACATCAATTTCTACAGTTTGCTTCTCACTCCAGATCAGAATTTAGAGGGCAAAAATTGCAATATACAAGTATTAGTGGCTTTAATTATACTAGTTAAAAATTTAAACCGTATGGATGATAAATCCTTGCTCTTTGGATCATAAATTATTAATAGTGAATTGAAGCCAGAGAGAAAAAAATATACCCTAAAGATAAAACCACATCTTATCCAACTTTATATTCCTCCTTCCACTGTGGCAAGTGAAGTCTTTGTATCTAGTAAGTACCCAATGGTACATTGTCTCTTGTTTATAAAACATCTGACTGACTTGAACACAGTGTTATGAAATTATGTTTTAATTCCTCTTTTTCTAAATTACTTCAAAATAATGTTACTTCTTGAGTTTTTAGGCACCATGACTTTTTCCATTAAAAAAGCCAGTTGAGGCAGATTCTGATAACAAAAGCATGGAAAACTCACAACATTGCAGAACCATAGCAACCCTAGAAATCACACAGTATAATATTCTATATTTGAGGAAGCAAGCCATGACCCAGATAAGAGAAATTATTTAATCAAAAGACACACGCTTTAATATAACAGAACAAAATTCTGCATACTTCAATCCCTGTCTGGTCCTCTTTCCACCATATGAAAAGACCTGAAATCTCTAATGGTAATGCCAGTATTCATATATCCCTGTGGTCACAAGAGGAATTTTCATTCCAGATAAGTAGGAAAAAGCAGATACTTTAATTTCTTAAAATACACACACCAAGAATTTTTCTAATGCTCCTATCTTAAAAATAAAAAGAGGAAGGAAGGAACAAAAACACAACTTGGATTTTAATAAATTACATAGAAACTAGTATACAAAGTGGAGAAGCTTCAACTCTTAAATCTTAAAGCTATCAATTATTAACCATAGGAAAGATACAACAAATCTGAAGAAGTATAGACTTAGGTCACATTTTAAAATTTTTATTAAAATTCACTTAGGCTTCTCATTAATTCGTGTAGGTATGAATGGTATTATTGTAATAATTCAGCCTTTGCTCCAATGTGACCAAATTCAGTTGACTAGTCCACACTGTTTGAGCACAGAATTACTCATTTCCCCTTCTGTTCAGATCAATGTACCCAATCTATACAGCCATCTATTCTCTCTTATATTAGACAGGCTGGGCTGGTATTGTATTCTTAATTTCTTGCTGTCCTTAATTTCTCCTTTTTATTTCATATTATAGTCACCAGCCCAAGTATATCCTTTGTTGATGTAAAAAAAAAAAATGCAATGAAAAATATGTATCTCCTTTAAATGAAGTGAGTTATTCTGAGGCACAAAACTCTTTATTTCCAAAAGAGTATTTCTGCTGGCCTTTTATGGTGAGTCCTGGTAACTCTGAGATTAGAGTGAAAATTCATAACCTAAATTTTCCTTAGGGTTTGCATATACCCTCGGTTTTTAGAGGCCTCTCTGCCTGGCATTAAATTAGAGAACAAACAGCAGTGTTTTCTTGCTTGAATACTGGCCCTGGTGAGATTAACTTCTTTAACTTGGCCTTACCAGTCATTAGCCTCATTCCATCTTGCAGGGAGATGAAGTTGTTTAAAGACTGTAGTCTGTGTCCCTTCCTCGGGCATTTTCACTCAGTATTCAACGTCACGGATCTCCCAGATCATCCTTAATTATAGCTCTTCTTGTTATGCTTAAGCTCAACATACAGCAACTCCAGAGCCTGTTTGATTAACTTCATTTTAATATTTCCCTATAAATTAATTCCTTCTATATACCAGAAACTTTATCTTGCCTTTAATCAGTTAACCAAACATCATGATTACTAATAGAAAAATGCTTCTCAAAATGAGAAAAGATCTGTAAACATTGCAATAAAAATCCTTTTCAGTACCAGTGCCTTGTAAACTACTACTTACCTAAATCCAGTACCAAAGAGCACATGAGTCACGAAAATGTGGAATGTAATTATTATACTAACAGTCCAATAGAGGTATCAGGCTAAGATGGAAAAGCCCTGTAAAAAAGCAAATCAGGGGTTGGCAAATTAGAATTCCAGATCATAAACTTTATAAAATGTAAGGAAAAGCCTTATAAAAATTTAAGGAAAGGCTCTGGAAATATAAAGGCCCATAGGTCAATAATTCAAAATGAGCAATGAGCTTGCCTAGTATGTCCTTGCAGTTCTAGATGCTGGGCGTGTAGTACCAGGGGTAGAACATAGACACCGTCTATAGAATGGAAGCTCTTTGAAGAAGATGATGAAGTCTCCTCTCTCAGGGAATAGAATATTCTCATGTTTGAAGGAGGAACTTACTATACTTGTGTTCTAATGATTTTAATTTATTGCAAATCTATTGAACTAATATAGGCAAGGTATTTTATAGAGCTGTGGGGAATAAAATATAAGAATAAGGCAGGGGCAGCACTCTAGATGGCAGGAAGAAATCGGGGTGGGCCCATGTCCAGTTTGCATTATGGTCAAAGGTAAATGGCTTTCAGTAATGGCCTAGGCTTTCCAGAAGTTTACAACCAGGAAGGTTAAACATCCTTCAGTTGGAAGAGAAGAGCTAAGTAAATAGAGAGAAAGGGTTCTTTCAAGAGGAGAAGATTTTATCAGGGCTTTGAATAGTTAATTTCTAAGAAACAGAGATGAGAACAGAGCATTCCAGAAAGAAGAGCCTTAAGTCTAATTTTTAAAACAAACCAAATGATGACACAGCAAACAGAGTCCAAAATCAGCTGACATTTTGTATTTATATCATGCCTTTGTTCAAAGAGCTGATTACTTCATCATTACACCAAGAAAGAGATGTAAGAGAAGTTTTCATCACTTGTGAGTGTACCAGAGATAAAGTAACATTTCCCATTTATTCTATGAGCACAGCATTCACGTCTTTTAACTTTTTTTTTTTAAAGATTTTATTTATTTATTCGACAGAGATAGAGACAGCCAGCGAGAGAGGGAACACAAGCAGGGGGAGTGGGAGAGGAAGAAGCAGGCTCACAGCAGAGGAGCCTGATGTGGGGCTCGATCCCATAACTCCAGGATCACGCCCTGAGCCGAAGGCAGACGCTTAACCACTGTGCCACCCAGGCGCCCCTCGTCTTTTAACTTTTAAACTACAGTTTATTCTCTAGAATGCACTACACTGTAGTTTTTTCTACTGTGGTCAATAACTTGCTTACATGTTTACTTTGATTTTCAATAGGTATGAAAAAAATCTAAATTCTGATCTTCTCTGTGGTAAAGATATACAGAGAAAGTAGTGAAATAGTTTGACAACTGACTGCCACTTCTATTTTAATAATAGCAAACCTTTACATAATATCCAAGTGGTTAGGAATAGCTTATTTATAGCATAAATACAACTTTTAAAATGACTTTCCAGTTTACTCCACAGATTTTATACAAATTGATCCTATTTTATATGAATTCGAGGACACATTTTTTACTCAAAAAAAAGAAAGAAAAGAAAATGAGCATTCTCTAGGGCAACTTTCATGGGTTATTTTGTATTATTTGTAGTTATTAATTCTACTAAAGATACATACTAGTTCTCAATATTAATCATAGGGCAATTCAAATTTAATGACACAATACATAAATATAATTACAAGACTAAAAAGAACACAAAGAAACATGGTCTGCTCTCATGGCTTTAATTTGGGCATCAGAGATCATGAGACTCCAGGGTTGATGGAGGGAGGTGGGCAGGGGATAGGCTAACTGGGTGATGGGCATTAAGGAGGGCACTTGCTGTGATGAGCACTGGGTTTTATATGTAAGTGATGAATCACTAAATTCTACACCTGAAACCAATTTTAGCATGTATGTTAACTAACTTGAATTTGTAAAAACTTGAATGAAAAAAACACGGGACTCTAAATTACACAATTATCAGGGTGACAAGTTTCCACCTTTGTCCCTCCCTTCCATTCCCCCTAATAATTTAAAGCACTTAAATTTTTCTATTAACTTCCATTTCTCATAAACTCTCAAAATGTCTATTTAGGGAAATACATTTTCCTGGGTACTAATATTTCTCAAATTATGTTTTTAATCCTCATTTTGGACCTATGAGATTTTTTCACCACTTGTAAACTTTAGACAAAAACTGATATGAATAAAAAAGAAAGTGACATGCATTTTAATATTGATTTCTCTCTAAATGGCTTGAGGGAAAGCTACAAAGTATTCATCTGTCTAGCAGGGGGAAACTTCATGCTTGCTGTGACCAGTCCTTTGAAAACAATTGCTGAGACAGCACTTAAATCAAAATTTATCTCCAACACTCTTTACACCTATAACCTGCTTTAGGTATGAAGAACACTGATAAACATGTCTCAACGTTAGTGGACACGCTACGACTGATCTTTCCTAGTACCACTTTGCACAGTACCATTCTAGGAAGGGGATTGCCTCCTATTTTCAGGTAAGCTGCCATGAAAACCCATTACCAGCCAATCCCTTAGACATCTTTAAAATCCTAAAGTATAAGTTGGCATTCAACAGCCCCTGCTTTGGGTCTTTCTGGAGACTGAGGATGGAGGAAAATACCCACCTCTGATGTAAGAAAGCTAAAGGAGAATGGTGAAAATGGAGATCCAAACCACCCCTGGCATAGACACACTCTCTGAGTCTCAGAACACAACTTGCAAAAGAGTGGTCTTGAATGAGAGATTTCAAGAACGGACTGCATCGTCACTTGAGAGAACCCTGAGAAACACGAAGAATACACATGGCCTTTTCAAGTCCTCTGAACTTCACCACAAGGGACAGAGTTCCAGAGGATGTTCCTTCTATAGTCATTGCCATTTGAAACCCCAAGCCAGTCCCATCCAAAAAATTCCATTAAATACCAAAACTTGCTGACTTGAAGTTGGCAAAGTCCATAATTCACCAAGAGAAGGGGTCAGCCTGAGTGTTAGGGAAATTCTAAGCTCCTCTGCCACCGAACAAGTAAGAAGCTTCTTAAAGGAAGAGGCTCCAAGAGACCATCTCAAGGATAAAGACCATAAAAGTACTGATAGGCTTCGGTCTCGTTATGGCTGTCCACTCCTAGGTTTTGGTTGCCTAAAAATAGCCCTCAGGGTACAGAGCCCTCCTTCCCTTTGCCCTAAGAAAGCTAAAGAACTCTCCAAAGGGAGTGGCCACTTGTCTCTGAAACCTGATGCTAGCTGTGAGGTCACAGCTTCCCCAGCAATAAAAGGCAGCCTCAGCAAAGGAGGCCCCACTCAGGGACTGGAGCGGCCCTCAACTCACTCTTCAGCTTTGCCACTGTTCCGCAGCTCAGAGGCTCTGCCATGGTGGGTCCTAGGAGAAAACGGTTTGTCCTTTATAGGAGGATCTAATCATGCATATGACCTTATTGAATAGAAAGGCAGACAAGGAACAGAATTGAGGAGAGAACATATTCTATATACGTCTATAGAATCTGCTTTTGCTTTTTGTTGAGGGGGGGTGAGGATAGAAGAGATTAATTAGAGCTATTATGCTAACTGAAAAAAAATACATCTTACTCCCCAAAGCATTACTTTATGCTTCGCTAATTTTTGTTATATCACATAAGTTTTATTACATCTAACCGGGGGTGGGGGGCAGAAACTGCTAGTATAGCAAAATACTATACCTTTAAAAACAGTCTGATGAAGATAGCTAAAATGAAGTAAACTACTTCCGACCCACCCAGCAAAAGCCTACTAGCTAAATAGGAGGAAGACTTAAGGAGATCTTTTTAATGCGGTGTATCTGTATTTCTGAATGCAGGGTATCTGCATTGGACAGATCTTAAGTACACCACAGGCTACTATATTATTCCAGGAAGTTATTTGACTTAGCATTTGTTAAATCATTGATTCATTGATTAAGATACAGAAAAATGTTCCCTAACTATCTTGCGCAATAGCTTATTTTTCTTAGATTCGAAAGTATCCTAAGGCAACCCTCTTATTCTATGACACCTACATGTCTTCCTAAAAATCTCAGAACAGAGAGCACTCATCCTTCTGTCAATGCATTTGAAAGAGTACTAGTTCTTTCTTTCTTTCTCCCTCTCTCTCGCCACTGCAGTCCTTCAGTGCTGACCAGATTGCTGGTAAGTGAATTGAGCTTCTCTACTGCACATCAGAAATACCCCTTATCTCTAAGTCATGTCACTGCATGGCTCAACCTGTTGGTGTCCAAGCTATGCCTGACCTCTGAAAAGTCGGCTTATTTTTGGAGCTT
The DNA here is from genome assembly GCF_023065955.2 of Ursus arctos. NCBI lineage: Eukaryota > Metazoa > Chordata > Mammalia > Carnivora > Ursidae > Ursus > Ursus arctos. The sequence continues at coordinate 84,026,821 of NW_026622763.1, read as the reverse complement.
ACTTTGAGGATTACTCAGGGAATGAGCCTGGATACACTTAAAAATCGGGACATCTTTGGTTAAAATATTCTTTGTGGTTAATTTCTTTCTAACAGATCGAGTTCTCTAAGGAACAGCAGGATGGTAAGTTTAAAAGATACAGTTATGTGCACACTCATAAAGATGGCATGTGAGAAAACTGACTCCTTTGGGATGAGATTAGCTCTTTCTAATTATCCCCACTGGTGTTGCCACTCTAAATATAAATGCTCTCAATCACTCTAAGTATAAGTTTTCTCAACGTGAATCCCTTGCTTATAATCAGTAATCAAAGGTTTAAGCAAACAAAAGACAGATACCATAAAATAGGTCCTTGTATTCACTGATTTCTAAATAAAACCATTTTGATACAGTAACCAATATCATATATATTACCCCCAAAAATGTTGTAGATTTTGAATGGCTAATCTGTTCATCAAATCCCTAAAGAAAGATTTGGCAGATCTAAACTGTTCAATTTAGAAAACAATATTGATTGTGAAACTGCCCAGTTACCAAACCTACATAATTTCAATGGGCATCACAGTGAGTTGAGAGAAGCAGGTGAAGTGCATATAGCATAAAAGTGAATTCAGAGACAAAGAAAGAGGAGTGGTTTATCATAAAACTGCAAGGAACATTAGACGTCTCCTGGTCCATCTTTAAAGATACAAGACAGGCTCTCAAAGAGCTGATAGGACTTGCTCAAGGACCCAAAGTATTAGTAACAGGATCATCATCTGGTATTAGTTTAAACTAATTAGAAATTTCATAAAAACAGTTACTAACTAGAAGACTTCAAACTCTTAAGATTCAAGAGAATCTGAGTAGTTTCCCTAACCCTTCCACTTTTTCTCCTTCGGGCCTTTGGATCCGAGAGATCCCATGCCCCACAGGACGTGCTTGCTTCTCTAGAAGTGTAGGCGAGAATGCTTTATGGAGCGAAAGTGGCCCAAGTTCAAAGAAACGGAGACAGGAATACATCTACAGAAGGGAGGGGGAGAAAAAATTTAGTTAAATGATAGCATATAAATTAGGATATTGGTCATAAAAATGACTATGTATATATGTTACAATATGTAATATATAAATAATTACAGTTATAAGTGTTTAATAAGTATCTATGTAAATATTCAGTTCTCTACCTAAAAAATTCCACATTTTCAGTCTGTTTCAATGTCTAGAATATTCATGTTTGGACATCAATTAAGAAAAAAAGGATATTTGTTGTAGTAGAAACTCGCATGTATCTACACCATGGCTGATGGTCTCATGTCAAGAGATTAGGTGATTTGATGGCTCAGAACTCAAGAGCATTTGAAATTATACTACAAAGGACTGGCTTTTTATTATTATTATTATTATTATTATTATTATTATTATTATTAAAAACAGTGGTAATTCTTCTATAATTTGTTTCACTCTTAATGCATTTTTAACTAGTGATGCTGCTACATTATCAGCTACTGCACCCCAGTCCTCTTAAATATCTCATGTACAGTGTCATTTTGACTGCCAAACTATGGTGGGACAAAGCAACAGAAGACTAAAAACCCTTGCAGGGACAGAAGGACTTACTGTTGACCATTAAACCTATTCTACATATATGAACTAGGTTTTAGCTATAGAGGTTGGAAATGTTGGTGTGGTGAACTGGTTTTCTCTTGTGCCAAGAAAACAAATGGAAGCATTTAAAATTTAAATGGAAATGCAATGCTTTCAGAAATGAATGAAAACTTCCTTTGTTTCCTTCCTTGTTCAGTGATTAAAGAGTTTTGGTCACGGCTGCCCTATTTAAATATATCACAGGGTGCAAGGAAAGGAAAAAAAAGGAAAATGATCACATTCGAAAGGTCTACATCTGGTGCTGTCCCATAGAGTTGCCACTTGGCCACATGTGGCTATTTAAACTTAAATTTTAATTAATTAAAAATAAACACATTTAAAAATATTTTCTCATTGCACTAGTCATATTTTAGTGCTCAGGAGCCACAGGTGGTCTTTTGGGCAGCCCAGAAATAAAACATTTTGATTGTCATAAAAAGGTCTAGAACAGTGTTGGTCTAGCTCAGGGGCTGTCAATTCTTTTTCTTAAAGGGCCAAACTGTCAATATGTTAGGCTTTATTGGGAGTACAGTCTCTATGAAAACAACTCAACTCCATCGCTGAGGTTTAAAAACAGCCATAAACGACACCTAAATGAATGGGCTGTGTTCCAATCAACCTTTTTTTTCAAAAACAGGTGGCCAGCCTCTAGTTAGTAATTTGCTAATCCATTATTCTAGACTCTTCAAGAGAATACGTCTTAAAAATCTGAGGTGGGAAGAGCAATATCTTTCTGTCCTAGGCGTTTAAATCAACAAAGGGTTAATGTCAGAGAGATTCTATTACAGCCCATAAAATCCTATTTCTATATCAGCATCTGACCAGGGTAATAGTGAGCCCTCGGAGCAAATGCACGAAAGCCTGGAGCCAGTAACAAGAATAGTTCAGTTTCACATGTCCCTTAGAAAGACGAAAAATAACATTTGACTAATGACCCTATTGTGCCTACAGCATGCTTTTTAGTTTAGGGGAATGATCTGTTATAGTCCAATTGCATAGAATCCGAAGGGGAAATTTAAGCAAACAATGGCGACATGATCTACAGCTGTGAATATAATGTCTGGTGCAACCTTAGATCAGGGATGGACGGATGATAAAATAGGGCACTTTGCCGAGTAATCTATCTACAAAGCATCTTGAGATCTGAGTCCCCTAGTGGGCTAAATATACACTGTTTTTAACTCTCCCAGTTCCTTCACAAATGGTTTTTTGAGTGTTGCCAGGATTAACTCCAACAAGTTGCCATCAGTACTTTTGGGTTCCCCAGAAAATTTGATTATATTAAGTTTAGAAGTTTCAGTGAAAATGTCATTTCTGGTCCCTTAATCCATAATAGTACCCTTTTCTGTCTCTTTGGTATACACTTCTTAATTCTTTGTTAATATAATTATGAAAAGCCAAAATAGTTCCATCAACAGAGAAGAACAAAATTTGGGAAAGTTAGCAACAGAGTGATTATGATAAAAATAGACAACACTTCAAAATACATACTTACATGTACACATATGTAAGTACAAATAGAGCTAGAAAAATCTGAATAAAATTGGTGGAGTCTATCAATGTGAACATTCTGGTTGTGATGGTTTACTACGACCTTGCAAAATGTTACTACTGGGGGAAATTAGACAGTATTTAAGAGAACTCTCTGTATTTTTTCTTAAAACTGCCTGTGAATTTACAATTATCTGCATAAAATTTTAATTAAAAAATGTATACTTAACTCCTAAAGCTAATATAGCAACATGTTGTCATTTATATTATCTGAAAAAGAGTAAAGTTTAAAGAGGTTATCATAGTGATAGATCCAAACAAATATTTCTCCTTTCAAACTGATTATACTAGGAGCCTATTAAAGTCATACACTGGTTAAATGACACTCTAGAACTTAGAGGTTTGTTTCACCTTTTTAATTTTTTTTTCCTGAAAAATGAAGTTTCTCCTGAAGATAACTAGTCAAGGAGAGAGTCTAGGAAATTTGTACTTCAAGAGGAGGTTTTTCTAAATAATTTGAGAAATCTGGATTAACCTCATATAACACAACCCTGATTGAAAATTTGTTTTCTTGAAATTTTATTAATTTTCTTAATTATAAGAGTTCTTAAGATTTCTCAAGACCTCAGAATTTCTTAACCCAGTCCTGCTTCCCAGGCAGATGAAGGAAATATAATAAATACGACAAGGATCTTCAATTTCCATATTTGATTAATAATAATATATGATTTGAAGTTGGCAATGCAGTTTTAAAGCAGTCCCAAAAAGAGATGTCAAAAGGACTGTCAATGGCTGTGTGAGCTAGGAAAAGGGAGGGTCCAAAGATAACTTAAGTGGTTACTAAAGTTGAAAAAGAGAGAAGAGTGTGAACTGGATCCTTGATGAAGTTAGGGTTAATTCATAGTTCTGAAGGAGAAACAAACACCCTAATGCTTCTTGCTTCTTGCAGAATTCAAGGAGGCGTTCCTCCTGTTTGACAGAACAGGTGAATGTAAGATCACCTTAAGCCAGGTCGGTGATGTCCTTCGAGCTCTGGGCACAAATCCCACCAATGCGGAGGTCAAGAAGGTGCTGGGAAACCCCAGCAATGAAGGTAACCACATTTTTCCAAGCAGCTGGGAAGCAAGCTCATGCACATACACGAGAGAGAGAGAGAGCATGTTTGTAAGAGAAAGAGAAATTTAATGAGAAATGAGGTCCACAGAATAGAGTTTAATTTGCTCTTGATGGTAAGTGTGCCTCTTGGCTGTCTAGACTCTCAGTTTTTTCCTCATAAGTTAACCTTCCTGTGAGAATTTGCAAGCATGATAAAATTTCATGTTAATGAAATAATATCTAAAGCTAACATCATCATCATCATCATCCTACCTAATGCTCATAATTTAAAGGTTAATGAATGAAATAATATCCAAATCTGCACATTTTTTTCAAACCTTCAAAGGCAAAAACACATTTTGACAAAGATGTTAAATATGGCTGAAACACAATACACTTCGTAAGCAACTCAGTGAATTACAAAGGCACACTGACAAAAGCTGTGGAAATAAAATCTCAGTGCTCTCAGGAGGTTGAAAATACCTGCTGACCTTGCCCAGTGCTCTGTCTGTGACCATCTTAAAAGTAACTCAGCTCTCCTAATTAAGAATCAACAGAATGTCATCGTAATAAGAGTGTTTTCTATTTCCAAAGAATTACAAGAAGACTTAAAAATCTAAGCTCAAACCTACATTCAGTGCCCCCAAGTAAATCCTGGGACAAAAGACAGTGAGATATGTAAGTGGCAACATTGTAGAAGTCATTTGCTCGATACAGTAATCCAGTTATTAGTCTGGAACAAGAAAAAAAAAATTGATCCCTATGGTTCGTGGCAAAGTGTAATAGTCTATTGGAGAATACTACCCTGAATAAAAAAGATGAGACAACACTGAAATTTTTTCAAGTAGATATTTCGACTGTTTCTCTTTGCCATGAGGAAAAAAGAGGGGAAAGCAAAAGGCAAATAATCTCATTTTTCCCTTGATAACTGAAAAGACTATTTTCCTTTGTTACCAATGGGGGGGTGGATTTGATTTCAAGCAAACCTACCTCTAAGTCAGTTTGCTGAAATTTTTCTCAAGCTTCATTTTCTTTAGAGCAAAACGTCCAGATAAAGCATGCAAAAGGTAGCTGAGAGGAGGAGATACAGAGAGAACAATAAGCCAGATCTTATCCTGTAGATGCCACTTTCTAACTCAACAAGCATCCATCTTTTTTAGAATTATTAGGTAAATGCTCATTTTTCAGCATTCAAACTTGATCTTTTTAATATTAGTCCATTTTTACTCTATGAGGAAAGACTAGTAAAAGGGAATTTTGATATTAGGGTTACTTAACTTTATCCATTCACATCCGTCTGGATAGTTGGCTTGATACTTTTGTTGTGGATGCAATTTATCTTGTTAGAAGATACTGAAGAAAACCTTACCATCCCCAGACCTCTAAACTGCAAAGAAGTCAGGAGATCACAAGGAATTTGATGTACACACTCTCCTCATAGGCTTCTTTTTAAAGTTACTTAAAATTTAAAGAAATTGAAGGCTCCAGAAAAGCTCACAGGACAAAAGGAGGCATATATACTAAAGTTAAGTTTTACTGTATTTACATGCCAATGGGTTTGTTGTATCAGTATATTTTTACATGGCCTCTCTAGTATCTATAGAAAATATAAATTGACAATACTAATAAAAAGTAGCTAACACTTATATAGCACTCCGTTTGTCCCAGGTAATGTAATACATTTTGCAGGTATTATCTCATTGAGTGCTCACACCAACACTATGAAGAATCTCTATTTTACAGATGAAAAAGTTGAAGTGCAAAAGGATGAAGAAAGTTGCCCATGATCACATAGTTGTAAATGGTGGACTGGAGATAAAACCTTAAGCATGAGGACTCCAGAGCTCATGCTATTATCTATTACCAATTTTTTTGTCATCAGCAATTTACCAACTGAAATTTAAGCTATAGGAAGATATTTTAGATCATCTGGAATGAACTCTCAAGTTTAATTTGTGAATCAGAAATGACATTTTATGGTAGCTAATAACTCTCCAAATTGCAATTTCTTCCAGAGATGAATGCCAAGAAAATTGAGTTTGAACAATTTTTGCCCATGATGCAAGCTATTTCCAACAACAAGGACCAGGGCACTTATGAAGACTTTGTTGAGGGTCTGCGTGTCTTTGACAAGGAAGGCAACGGTACAGTCATGGGTGCTGAACTCCGCCATGTTTTAGCCACATTGGGTAAGGAAAATTTATTTCAGTGGACTTAATAGGACATAATATATAGGAAAGAGCATGACTTAGGGGGATCAAGTTCTAACAAAACAGGTAGGGGGAAGAGCTATAAGATGAAAAAGAATAGTCAAAAATTAATGACCATTTCCATTGGCCTCAGTGTCAACAAGTTTGTTTTGGCAAAATGGTAACTTAAGTTACTAGTAATGAATGAGTAAAGTAAAGCATCATAGTTCTTATAGGATAGAGTCTGGATGATAAGGGATAATAACGTATTTAATTCATTCACTTAAAAACAATTCATTGACAATGTACTAACTACCAGAGGAACAGGATGGGCTTGATTTCTACCCTCCAAGAGCTTAATCATTGTCTCCAGAAATCCAAAACTGATCACTTACAATGGAATTTAGAAAATATCCTCTGGCCTTCTTTCTGAGCAGAGAGTTTTCTTTCATTAGGTGAAAAAATGAAAGAAGAGGAAGTGGAAGCCCTGATGGCAGGTCAGGAAGACTCCAATGGCTGCATCAACTATGAAGGTATGATCTCATGTGCTCGGTGCTTATAGCAACTCTTAACTGATTGCGTTGTTGATGGACTTCTTCTGAGCTTAAAATAACTTCTCTGTCTCTGCCTCTCTCATTGAACATACTCATGTTTTCTTATTATCAATCAATTACACAATAACTCTAAGAAGATATCATCTAAAAATCTGACTATATACCCAAGATTTTTATTCCTGTGGGCTTTGACACTCCTATGCATTGTTACACAGCTTAAAATGTGTTTTCACATGTATTTTTTCTTGCTAGATCTTTATAAAATCTCTGTAAGATAGACAGGGTTTGTGTCAGAATAAAGTATATTAGAATATTAAAGTTGGGGAGATCTCAAAATCCTTTACAGCAAGCAATTATGAAAAAGAGGAAGCTGAGGGCCAAAGAGGTCTACTTACTGAGTGGAGGTCACATCATTAATGGAAGGGCTGGTGCTAAAATTTCGTTCATCTCCTTGTCTGATGTTTTTGCTTAAATCAAAGTCATCTCATATCTGTGTCCTGCTACCAATTTATAGCAGCTTCACCTAGAGGGTCTGAAAAACAACACACCCCACAAAATAAAGATGCAAAATTAAATTACATGATATAATTTATAAATTTTAAAATTTCCAATAAAATTGAAAAACTTATCTATTCCCCAAAAATACTAACCCGGCCACTTTTCAATAAAGCTATGCTGATAGCTTTGATGTAAATGTAAACTTATGAAGTCTAATGACTTGAGAAAAAGTAAGAAAAGAAAAGCAGGGAGAAGAAGAGGGAAGGAAAGGAGGGAGGGGGGAAGAAGAGGAGAGGAGAGGACAGAAGAAAAGGAAAGCAGTCAGCCAAGCACATCTTCACTGACAATCCTGAGTAAACTTCACTTTTTTCTCATAAACAAAGTTTTATATTTGGTTAGTACCATAAATATATTACATGAAAGAAGAATCATTCAATAAAGATCGTTTGGACAAGTCATCTAGAAAATAAAGTCAGGTCTGGATCTCATACCAGAATAAATTTCAAACGGTTCAAAAATTTAAATGTAAAAGCCGAAAGCATAAAAGCCATGGACAAATTATTTTATAACTTTTGAAGTAGGAAGGTGTTTCTAACACTGATAAAAACCCAGGAGGCATTACAAGTTTTGATAAATTCAGCCACATAATTTTTTTAACTCCATATGGCAAAAGCCACCAGAAGCAAAGTCAAAAGACAAACAGCAAGCCATAAAAAAAAAGTAATCAGTATCAGCAAAAGCTCATTTTCCTAATTAAAAAAAAAAAACTATTGCAAATTAATAAAAAGACTACAACTGATAGAAAAATTAACAAGAACATAAACAGTTTGCAGAAAAAGAAATAAAAAAACTACAAATATAATATGCTAAACTTCACTACTAATAAAAGAAATGCAGATTAACACTACATGGAGATACCATTTTTTTTAATAAGATGATTGCCAAAGATTAAAGGTTTGACAACAGTTTGGGTTGAGGAGAGTGTGTGAAAATAAGTAATCTCATGCATTCCTGTTGGGAATGTCAATCATTAAAATCCCGATACAGTGACGTAGTATTAACAATTCTAGTAAATCTACATCATGGGATACGGTTTTTAGATACACTTGCACTCAGGTGAAATGAGTGATATGTGGTTATTCATTACGGTGTTGTTGGTAAATATTTAACAATTTAATGTCCACCAATGTAGGATATATCAAAGAGATTCCGGTATATCTACAAAATGAAATTCCCTACAGTGCCCCCCAAATAATGATACTCTTGTTTACGGTCATTCAGTGAGAAAAGCAGATGCAAAAGAGTTTGTAGAGTATGCCACCATAGGGTGAAAAAGAGTCCTAGAAACATATATTTGTATTTTCTTATACATGCATAACAGCTCCACCAACTTTGCTGTAAAGAGAAACGGCAGATGGGAGGCAGTGGTGAGGAATATTTCATTTGCGTTATAAGTTCTTTCATACTCTAAAGAAAACTTTTAACCATGTGAATGTACCACTTCTTCCAACAAATGAAATCTACAAAGTCAGGGGAAACGTCATGAGTCCAGGATGAAGAACAGTGGGCTGTACTGAGCTTAAAACAATAAATGCTCCTGTTACAGCTAAGAAAAATTGAGATTGAACTTACTTGCTAAATCTCTCTTTCATTAAACTCGACGGTCCTCTAACTCTAAACTGTCTGTATTATGCCCACAGCTTTTGTCAAGCATATCATGTCCAATTAAATGGAGCTCTCAAGGTAAATACCCGTTTGCTCTTTATTATATAAGGCTTTCTCGATATTGTGTTTTTAAAAAATTCAACAGCTTCACTTTATGTGCTGTAAACATAATTAGTATTAGTTCTTAGTTAAAATTTATTTATATTAACCAGAAAATATCAACTCTTTTCAACCCATTTCAGCTCCTGAAATGGGTTATTTAGAGTATTTTGGGGGCATCTGGGTGGCTCAGTCAGTTAAGCATTTCCTTGGGCTCAGGTCATGATGCTGAGGTCCTGGGATTGAGCCCTGCATCGGGCTCCCTGCTCAGCAAGAAGCCTGCTGCTCCCCATGCTCTCTCTCTCTCTCTCAAATAAATAAATAAAATCTTTAGGAAACAAAGGGGGAAATAGAGCATCTTTGTATAAGTGTAGAAGAAAAATTTCCGAGATCTTTGCTGCCATCTATAACCCTTAGCTTTGATTGTACTGTAATTATGCAGTGGAGATTCAACAAGCCAGAGACTAGTTAATGAGTTTAGCTGGAACATCACATTAATAAAAGTATGAGCCTAAGTTCTTTGAATAATTGATATAGTTTTTAACAATACTGCTCTATTAAACCAGGTTATCGCATTTCAAAGTTAAGCACTTGCAACTAGATTATAACAAGTAGGAAACGGCTTACCTTCGAAGTGCTGGTTCGTTCTGTGCTTTTTCTTCTTTTGCACTTCACGTTATTTCCTCCCCAGCTTTCTCTCTGAAAAGATGTAATCAACATTTAACTCAATTTCCCTCTTCCTTTACAGATCAAGCATTGTTTACAAAGACTGGCTGGAAACTTACTGCAATAACACCCATGACTTACTGTCCAGACCTGCTTACCATCATTCAGACAACAAAACAACATGGACCGTTCTAGACTGGAAGGACTCCCTGAATTTTTATATACTTCATGTTCCTCTCTCAATTGTATTCATACCACACAAATCAAGGGTCTCCTGCTCTAGACGAGAAGGATAAAATACTGACAACCTCAAATTCAAGCACCACTCTCCATTTTCCACCAGGGGTCAATGAACATCCTTAAAATACTAAATCAATAAATACTATTGGTCAGTCTGGAATGTTCAAGTTGCATTGTGTTTTTTATCTTCTTGCTTAGAGAAAGTAATTTTTAAGTTTTCAATTATTTTGTTACTGTACAGAATATGGATGAATTGTAAACTTTTAAAGGATAAATCACTGCAGTCTACATAGAAATAACAAACCAAATCATTATCATGTTACTGAAAAAGTGAGATAGAGAACTGAGGAAATTCAGATAGGTTCAGAGACATCTTAATATAAACTATCCAGGTAATTTAAGATTAAAGCAGGTTTTCTCAGTTTTGTGTAAATCATCGTAGACATGGCTTGACCTATTCACTTCTAGTGACAATCTGTCCTATTCATAAGAAAACGGGCCTAATAAGCTATTGCTCCTTCTCACTGAATGTCCTCAAGGTTCAAATTTAAAGTGACCTTTCAGCAGTTACTTTAAAAAAAAAAAAAACAACACCTCTGCAGATAAGATTGTTACTCAGAACTCAAGCTCCTGTCTATTAGTATTCTCTCTCCTGCTATGATCCCTGCTACTTTGCATGTCCATATCCCTGAATTAGGGTCAGTCTCTTAATACATGTCCTAAATGGTAAGACCAATGGATAGAAAAGTTCAGAGTATGAACTTACTTTGCCATCTCATAATGCTATCATGTATCACTTTTTCTTTAGAACAGAGGCAGAACTTGTAAGAGTCAACTATGCAGAAGAAAGTGATAAATAGTTCTCCCACTCCCTAAAAAGATATCCGTAACATATAGGATTATAAAATCTCCATTTTTGGAAAATGGAACTTTTTCCTGATGTTGGGCACTTCGGGTCAATGTGCTCCTTCCATCTTGAGCCAAGGTCACTCAGATTCCAGTAACCAACAGCTTCCACTTTGACCTATGCTTTTGTAGCCAAGGTGATGTCGAGAGATCACAATCTCTCTTTTAAAGAAAATTCACCATGGTCTCAAGATCCTCGAGGTCATGTTTGCCTAAGATCAGGATTTGGAAATTTCTCAGGGCACTGTCCAATAGAATTTGCAGTAAAAACAGAAATGTATATATATGTACATTGTCCTATTTGGTAACCACTAGTTAAATGTGGCTAGTGTGACTGTGAAATTAAATTTTTAATTGATTTCAGTAGCTAAATGCGGCTCATGAATACCATATTGAACAGCATTAGGTTTCAATATATATTTATATTTGGTTGTCACATTAGGCGATAAAAAAATGTTTTGTGTAAAAATGATGAATGTCACCGTGTAGAGAAGTTGACTGGTATAAATAATCCAATCATAAAAGGCTCATTTTTGTTTTGAATATGTAATGAAATTTCCCATCATCTACACTTCTTTAACATTTTTCAGAATGTACATAGAAAAAGTAATGTCTACAAGGTACTAACTTTTTAGTCTCAAGCTTCAGCTTTAATGCTTTTCCCTCAAGACCTTATAAAACTGCTCTAACTCCCCAGTGGAATAACATCTTGTACACTACCATGGGACTTAACCTTATTAAATTACCATGTGTGAAATGCCCATAACTCAAGTAGTAGCAGGTGCAAAATAGAGTAGCGGGTGGAAGAGTGACAGTAATTTTTAACATCTACACCAGCTGGCAAAAACGACAGGTGCTTAATTCCTCAGTCTTTAAAAATAACTTTCGAAAGCCCACGCTGCATAAGCAAATACTTTCAAGTTTGTTTTTTTAACTACCTTCAAGTTACCTTTCTGAAAAAATGTAATATACATTTTGGGCTTCAAAGTATATTTGAAACTTAACGCACGGGAACTTAATTTATTCTCCTCTATGAATAAAATAAACAATGACTATTAAATTGGGGAAATAAAAATTGACTTTTTAGACTTCATGGTAATATTTCTCAAGAAACATTACATCAAAAAGAACTCTTAGTATATCTTTTTCTAACTATATTTACGTGTCTCTTTCTATACTGGCAAATATAACTTGGAACTTAATAGAATGGAGAAAGAATATCTTCCTTTAAATTCTAAGTCCAGTGGAAACTGTTAATCTATAGATTTATTTAGCAAACCATGTCTATACCCTAAAAGAAAAGAGGAGATTAAACAGCAAGTATCTGGAGTCCAGACTAAAGAGTTACGCTCCTTTAAATTACCAAGGTCACTGAAACTAAGGAAGAACAAAATAATGGAGTAATTCAGGCAAAGATCTCAATTTTACAGTTTGATGAGTAAGCCCCGGGCACATAGAGGTGGACTTGTGAGAAGGGACAAAGCTCAGACTTTTCAGGGACAGATCTTGAGGTTGCCCAGAACTACTCAAAAAAAAAAAAAAAATTAGTAGAAATACTCCTCATCTTCTTGAACTTTTAAAAAACAATAGCAGTAGGGGCGCCTGGGTGGCACAGCGGTTAAGCGTCTGCCTTCGTCTCAGGGCGTGATCCCGGTGTTATGGGATCGAGCCCCACATCAGGCTCCTCCGCTATGAGCCTGCTTCTTCCTCTCCCACTCCGCCTGCTTGTGTTCCCTCTCTCACTGGCTGTCTCTATCTCTGTTGAATAAATAAATAAAATCTTTAAAAAAAAAAATAGCAGTAAATTCCTTTGTCAGTAATCACATAGGTGGCAAAGAGAAATTCCGGTAGCAAATAAGTTGGGTTTTTCTTTCTATCCTCAAAAAGACAAAGATTATCCTTACCTATTGTCTTCCTCCAACCTGTGAAGGAGAAAATCAACTCATCTCCTAATGTTCATTGTGTAGGGTGACAATAAGTTTAACGCTATTAGAAGAGTAGAGGTGATAATCAATAATGCCTGGTGGTACAATAAAAAAAGTGAATTTAAAAGAGAAAAGCAAAAATATATTTAGACTTAAAAATATATATTAAAGACTTCACCCATAACTTGTATAAAAATGTGCTTACTAGTAATATTTGATGACAACAAGTGAGGTTCATTTGAACTACACCTCAGCAGAAATGTCCAAAGAGCAAACACGGACTTACTCTTCCTTACTTTTCCACCCTCATCGGTTAGATGCTCTTAGGAAGAATTGAGGATGCCGTACAGGACAGGGCAAGGCTTAGGTCTGAACCTACCATGCCTACCTCTGTAGCAGCAATAGCTACGTGGCCATTGGGGCAATTACTTAACCTTTGCAAGTCTCAAGTTTGTCTTCCACAAAATATCTTTTAAAAGGATTATTTTGTGAATTAAAATAAATTAAGAATGTAACTTATTTGGCACGTGGCAAACACCTGCATATTTTTCTTCTTGGTTTCTTTAGTACTATCCCCTGGGTTTATATGAAGTATTGGGTTAAATCTTCAATAACTTCCCACTGCCTAGAGGATAAAATTCCAAGATTATCAAGACACACAAGACCTTTTAAGAACTTTTTCAGTTTTGTCTCCTGGTATTTCTTCTTAATTACTCTTCCTCACAATCCTGCTAAATGGTACAGTGCATAAGAGCTCAGACTTAGGCTTCAATCCTTTCCATCACATCCTAGATGGGTAACTTTGATTATATTGTATGTAAAATAGCATACTTAGGAAGCCCTGCTGTGTGAATTAAATGAGGCAACATAGAGTGACTATGTAAGAGCTATTTATTGTAAAATCTATATAAACAAAATGGTGGTTATTATTATAATCCTCACCTCATGAAACTGTTATGAAAGTTCCTATTTAGAAAAATTATTTCACATCGTCTAAGACTTTGGTCACTTATCACCTCTTCCATTGACCTTTCCTCACGTCATCCACCCACAAACACCCACCAATGTGTAGCCTATAGCACCCTGATCTATTATGGTATGTATAATATAGCAAAATCCTTTGTTTGCATCACAACATATCCCTATTCCCAGAGTGTAAAACAGTGCCTGACACATGGTTGGCACTAAATATTTTTTTACATTTTTTATTATGTTATGTTAGTCACCATACAGTACATCATTAGTTTTCGATGTAGTGTTCCATGATTCACTGTTTGCATATAACACCCACTGCTCCATGCAATACGTGCCCTCCTTAATACCCATCACCGGCCTATTCCAATCCCCCACCCCCCTCCCCTCTGAAGCCCTCAGTTTGTTTCCCAGAGTCCATAGTCTCTCATGGTTCATTCCCCTTTCTGTTTACCCCCCCTTCATTCTTCCCTTCCTTCTCCTACCGATCTCCCTGCTATTTCGTATGTTCCATAAATGAGTGAAACCATATGATAATTGTCTTTCTCTGCTTGACTTATTTCACTTAGCATAATCTCCTCCAGTCCTGTCCATGTAGCTGCAAATGCTGGGTAATCATTCTTCCTGATGGCTGAGTAATATTCCATTGTATATATGGACCACATCTTCTTAATCCAGTCATCTGTTGAAGGGCATCTCGGCTCCTTCCACAATTTAACTATTGTGGACAATGCTGCTATGAACATTTGGGTGCATATGGCCCTTCCCTTCACTACGTCTGTATCTTTGGGGTAAATGCCCAGTAGTGCAATTGCTGGGTCATAGGGTAGCTCTATTTTTAACTTTTTGAGGGACCTCCACACTGTTTTCCAAAGTGGCTGTACCAACTTGCATTCCCACCAACAGTGTAAGAGGGTCCCCTTACTCCACATCCTCTCCAACATTTGTTGTTTCTTGCCTTGTCAATTTTTGCCATTCTAACTGGCGTAAGGTAGTATCTCAATGAGGTTTTGATTTGAATTTCCCTGATGGCTAACGATTTTGAAAAATTTTTCAAGTGTCTGTTAGCCATTTGTATGTCTTCATTGGAAAAGTATCTGTTCATATCTTCTGCCCATTTTTTGATTTGATTATTTGTTTCTCGTGTATTGAGTTTGAGAAGTTCTTTATAGATCTTGGATACTAGTCTTTTATCTGTAATGTCATTTGCAAATATCTTCTCCCATTCCGTGGGCTGCCTCTTAGTTTTTTTGACTGTTTCCTTGGCTGTGCAGAAGCTTTTTATCTTGATGAAGTCCCACAAGTTCATTTTATCTTTTGTTTCTCTTGCCTTTGGAGATGTGTCATGAAAAAAGTTGCTGTGGCCGATATCGTAGAGGTTGCTGCCTATGTTCTCCTCTAGGATTTTGATGGATTCCTGTCTCACATCGAGGTCTTTCATCCATTTGGAGTTTATCTTTGTGTATGGTGTGAGAGAGTGGTCAAGTTTCATTCTTTTTTTTTTTTTAAGATTTTATTTATTTATTTGACAGAGATAGAGACAGCCAGCGAGAGAGGGAACACAAGCAAGGGGAGTGGGAGAGGAAAAAGCAGGCTCCCAGTGGAGGAGCCTGATGTGGGGCTCGATCCCAGAACACCAGGATCACGCCCTGAGCCAAAGGCAGACGCTTAACAACTGAGCCACCCAGGCGCCCCAAGTTTCATTCTTTTACATATAGCTGTCCAATTTTCCCAGCACCATTACTAAATAAGTATTTTTAAAAACATGAGTAAATAGATGAATGGAACTATCTCTAATGTCTTCCATTCCCTTAATCTTGAAGGTAAAAAACATATCCTACTGACATTCGTATCCTGGATGTTTAGGTGAGTAACAAAACTCAACAGGTACTAAATTCACTAAAAGTTTAGTCAACGTATTAACGAATTAATGAACGTAAGAATGTATTAATAAATTAAAAGTCCTACAATTATAGGTAAGATAACCCTGAAGCATATAACCACCTTCTAGAAGAAGACAGCAAATGGGCACAAAATCTTTTTGATTGGTAGTGTTTGTCTGGAACACTTTTTTTAACCAACATTATGTAGTTGTGTCCAAGTTCAATAGGAAATAATGCTGTGATTGATTAGCATTTAAAGAATTGTTGTGGGTGCCTGGGTGGCTCAGATGGTTAAGCGTCTGCCTTCGGCTCAGGTCACGATCCCAGGGTCCTGGGATTGAGTCTCACATCAGGCTCCCTGCTCAGTGGGGAGCCTGCTTCTCCCTCTGCCCTTCCCCTCCCCTCGTGCTCACTCACTCACTCTCTCTCCTGCAAAAATAAAAAAATAAAATCTTAGAAAAAAAAAACGATTAAAAAAAAGAAGAAGAATTGTTGTGAAATCTGCCATAAGATAGGATGGGGAAGTAGCAGCGTGCATGCCATGAATTTGCGGCTCCTGAGAGTCTAGGGAGTTCTCTTCATCAAATCAGTCCCTTTCAATAACGTCAAATATTATAAGGTCCATACTGAACTGACCACATTTTAAAGTTGTTCATTTGGGCCCTGTTCTATCTAGGCACACCAATGAACAACACATCAAAATACAGCAGTCCTCCAGAGTTTACTTTCTGTTGGTGGGAAAGTAGATAATTAACCAAATATATAAATAAATAATATAGGAAGTTAGAAGGCTATAATGCTATAGAGAAATCTAAAGTAGGGAAGAGGAAATGGGGAGCACAAAGGGAAGGGGAGGGCTGGAGACACAAAGACCAGGGAAGACCAGAGAAAGCTGAGAAAAAACTCAGTACAGGTTAACCCAATGATTTCCTGTTTTTAATTCCAAAAAGGGTTTCTTCTCCATTGACAAGTAATCCAAATTACCCCTATATTTTCCCTTGCCAATATATGAGTTCAGAATTTATCTGTCAAATTCCTTAAGTTGTAACCCCTGAACATCACATGGCAAATAAAACCTACCAATATTTAATCCAGTAAAATTAGTGCATCTCTGCAGTTTATTTTTATCTCAATATTCCAATTTCAAGTTCTATCAATTTTAGCAAATAAAACACAATAAAACTTTATGCTACAAAATATACACACACACTCAAAAGATAAAGAAAGAGGCGCTGTTGATCGTTATGTAGACATAATGAGATTTTATATATTTGTATAATAATGAGATTTTTGTTTGTTTGTGTGTTATCTTTACCCTATGTAGGCATTCTTGACTTTTTATAGCAGGGGTACATTGCTTTTGTAATTAGTAATTAAAAACAAAATAAATGTTTCCTTTAATTTTGAAATCACATAATGGTAGAACTAATGTCAAAAAGAAGACATGGCAATGAAAACACTTTTAAAAGACAATTTACTTGCAAAAGAGATTGCAAGGAAGTTTAGGTTTTAAAAGGAATAGGTATCCATATAAAAATTCAATATTTAATGAAAATTTCCACATAACTACCAAATTACCCAGTTTTCATTTTTTAGTTGTTTATGGTTAAAAAAAAAAAAAAAAAAAAAAACACAGCAATTTTCTCCCATGATTTCAAAAGACAGGGAGGAAGCCATTTCTGTTAGGAAGTACTTTGCAAGAAGGCTCAAGTTTTCACATCTTTTGAGATCTATTGCTAAACAAGGGGTTCCAGGTTTGTTGGTTTCTTTGCTTAGCTTTTGCTCTCATAATGTGATGTGTGCACTGTCCAGGATGAAAGTGTCTGACTGCTTTCACGTAAAACCCTTTGATTTGCCTTTTGCCTTGGCAGTCAGGAAGCTCAGAACAAACTTAATATATTTTACAGTTCTCCTGATATAATGATTTTTTTCTCTTCTTTACAACTTTTTTATCTCAATTTTTACCTTTATTTTTAACTGCCCTATGGAAAGTGCTTTTACTTTAAGCCGTATCAGTCTGTTTGGAAAGACTGGTGGCATAAACTATAATAACCATATTGATAGACTTCATGGTTTCATCTTTCCAGATATAAACTTTATTTACTATCCATGAAAATCAACTTCCTGGATCAAATAAAAAGATGATAAAATGGCTCATAAGTTTTCTGGACATCAAGCATTTTCTACCAAATAATAATTCAATGAGTAATGTATAACTAAATCAGAAACAGATTTAATTTCCCTTGAAATTCACATGGCTTTAGGCTAAGAGTTTAACATATATTATTTGCTGAGTTTGCTAAACCCAGATAAAAAGAGAATTAGCTGAAGTTTTCTAAACAACCAAAATTCTAATTTTTTCCTGTTCCAACTGAAAAAAAAAAATCAAATTGATAAGGCTCCTAATAACATAACAGAAATTATGAAGACCCCTCAAAAGAGTAATAATGAGGATAAAATGGACTCTCTTACTGTGGGTGTCCTTACTTCAGAGACCAAACTGGCACTTGAAAGTCCCTTCATAATAACCTATATATAACCAGGACTGAATTAAAATCCCAAGCCATCCTTCCTTGATTGTGGCACCATCACCTGCTCATGTGTGTTATTTCTCTCTCGAACTATGCTAAGCTTAAATACAAATTAAAAAATCTGTACCTAAAACAAACTTGTTTCCAGACTCCTAGGTAGGCTTAGAAGTCAATCTTGTCTTTGTGACAAATTTCTGTACTTTATATTAGAGAGATTGTAGAAAATAAGAAACAATTACCCCCATTGACGATATCTTTCCAAAATGGCATCCTCTTGACTCTTAAAGGGAGAGAGATTAAGGATTCATATACATAGGTTTTCTCTTTGAAAACTAGTCTTGGACAATGGATTTTTTTCTAATTTCATGACACTGTAAAACCTGTAACTGATTTTTTTTTCTCTCTTCCATGATCTATCAGACACATTTGCAACCCACTTTCGGCAACTGTGCCAGAAGGATTCTGTGACGAGTTTCTGTGTATGAGTCTTTGAGGTTCAACTTTTGCGCAACTTACTGTTTTAATCACTATTCAGTGAATTTAACCACTTCTCATATGCTAAATTAATGGGGTGGGGTTTTTTGTTTTTGTTTTTTTTTTTTGGTTTTGCTTTTTGTTTTTTGTTTTGGTTTTGGGCCACTAGTCAAATGGCTGCTTCCACCTGTCTCTCTGTCATTTCCTACCAAACTAACAGTTTACCCTTGGCCAGCAACACTATCTGAGTTTGTGCAGTGGACTGCCTGCACCTCTGTCTTTCTGGAATTATTTGAATATTTATTGCATTTTGTACATATTCTATAAAAAAGAGTTCAAAACTGAAAACTGAAAATATTTATAATATTGATACAAAGCACAGACTCCATAAATTTAAAACAAATCAACAAAGATGGAAATTAGCAAGTACACCAAAGCAGCAAGTCAGCCTCAATTCCATAGGCTTGTGTTGGTTGACTAGATATTTGATTACAAAGTAAAAGAACATGTTGAAATACTGGAAACTAGTATAACGCAAATACTGTGACTAAAAGACAAAGAACATTCCTTTTATTATGTGAGTCTTTGGGTCCACACTTGCAATACAGCTTTGTACACACTTTACAGTAACTTTATCTCTTTTGATTCACCTATTTTGCTTTTATTTTCCCTGTACCTACTGTTTTGTTTCGTTTTGTTTTGTTTTTTAGTTTGATAGCCTATTCAGTTTACAATGCTTGCTTCGATAAGCTTCCTCATCCTTTCTGGAATGAGGTAGAATATATAAATATAAATTAAATATTTACTGAACAAATGATGGCTTGCTTACCGTTTTATAAAGTACTAAGGAAAGTTATTTGCATTTGTTTTGCTCTTTGGGCAGGCTGTTGTGTTAGAAGGTTATGGGCTAAAAAGCCAGAAAGATTTAGATATGAAATTACAGGGAAGCCACTTAATCTTGCTGAATTTCTGTTTCCTTTTCTATAAAAACAGGGATAAAACCACCTTCCCAGGAATGGTGAGGATTTCATGATCTTGTCTGCATTTGGCATAGACAGTAATTACTCTGTAAGTGTAGGCTACTATTCTGATGATCACAAGCAGCTTATGGTTCTATGTTGTAAGTTTTGCTTCAGGTAATACATATATATTATATAGGTAATATACCATATCATATAAATACGACTAGAAGGTAATATATATCACAGCAACCATCTCTAATTTCTCTGGTTAACTTTTCTTTAAATATTTGTGATGAATTCTCTCCAAAAGGTCTCTCTGTAATTGAATATAAAACATTTTAGGGCATGGGGATGTCTGGATGGCTCAGTCAGTTAAGCGTCTGCCTTCAGACTTAGGTCATGATCCCAGGGTGCTGGGATCGAGTCCCACATTGGGACCCTTGCTCAACGGGGAGCCTTCTTCTCCTTCTGCCTGCCGCTCCCCCTGCTTGTGCTCTCTCTCACTCTGACAAATAAATAAATAAAATCTTTAAAAACAAAACATTTTAGGGCATGAGCTATGGTGGTTTTTACCTTAATTACAAACATTCAGGGAGTCACCTGGTTGTCGATTGTCCTGAAGATACGTGTTACTATACTGACAGGGATAAAATAATGTTGGAAAGGAAAATAAGAATGGGTATCTTAACAAATACCTATAAAGGCATGACAATGGCCTGTATCCAAAAACAGGAAGAATTGAAGTTGGTATCTAGTGACTCTGCGTGGTATACAGCAACAGAGCCGAGCTGAGCTTGCGGGACGGGCAGCAGGCAGCTCTCTGACAATGTCATTGCAATGACCCAAGCCTTTGAAGTGGAGGAGAGTGGAAGTGGGATTAGCATGTTTCAAAAAGTAGGATAAAAGCTCTCCTCCTCCAAGGAAAAAGTCCCAATTTACTTAATTACTGACGCTTATTATCTCACCTTGCAAGCTCTAATTATGTAAAGCAAATGCACTGGTGGTTCTCTCTTAATACTGCTATTTTGGAAGAGGACAACCATTAAATAATTGATAACCGGAGGTGGTCTCTGTTAGGAAGACTCCCCTGATCCAATGCACATGGCCTCGGACAGGGGACAAAGTCAACAAGTGAAGGGATAATTTTTCACAACTTCCAATTTCCTTGTTCATTTAACTAGACCACTCATGTTTTATGTAATGAGATGGAGAAAACTATATTTAGTACGATTTTTCTTGGGAAGAGTGCTATATCTGCCTTTAAGAAATGCTTTAATATACTGACTGAAAGTAACAGGAATGTTTTTATTGTGTAAGAGTGACTGGAAAATCTATCACAAGTGGAGGTTGTGATCCAGGAGGGAAGCTCGTCAACAGAGAGACTCAAGAAGACTAGTGAGGCTGAATGAAGATGTCTCCCGCTTGCACCCCATCAAGGCCAGCCCGCTCAAAAGCCTGGTTATTTTGGGACTACAATTTCTTTCTATCCTACCTCCTTCCCCGAAGATGACGATGATGGCTGTGCAGCTATGCTGGCGCCTTTGCACTGTGGCGCGCATCTCTCTGCAAAATTAATTACTCAACCAAATACCAAAAGAACTTTTCTAAGTGATTTTCTCACCTCCCAAAAAGTCATTTTCCTCTTCGTTGAATTTGACCAGTCAGTTAAATTCTAAAGCCTATTATTCGTGCACCACTTATGCAATGAGTCCCCCCCATCACCTCCTTGTCAATTTGTACCTGTTCAGCTGGCTTGCTTTTATTAAGGTTATTTATGGGGTGTGGAGGAGCATTCCTTCTTATATTAAGAATTAATCATAGGATCAGTTGGATGTGGCTTGTACAAAAGTACCAAGCCTATCAAATTTTCTTTCCCAGAAAAGAAAAATATAATATTCCTATAAGAATGAAATTGGACCAGATATTTTTTTCTAAAATTCTTGTAATGTTTGACCTCAAGCAAAATATTAAAGATGAGCTGCATTAAGGAGTGTATCTCTAATGTTTTATTTGTGTAACCTGAGTTACTCCAGGCTTCTCACCAGATTGTGGGAACAGATGGGCAGGCAGTAATAGTAAAAACCCAGATATCACTAATGTTTCCTCCCCCCAACTCCCCACCTTGTCAAGGCAATACCTCTAAACTCCTACACAGGGTACTGCCTCACTGTGCCCCCAGCAAATGTTTCTGGAAGTCCCCAGGTCTTTTTCACGTATGTGCATGCAAATCCTTGCTGACCTCCACCACTGCCTAACTGAGCACCTAGTATAAAGCACCATGCACCTTAGCTTGATGGCACCTGCTGAATACTACCAAATCTGTTGTGTACTTGCCATTTTCCACAGGCACCTATTGGGCACCAGTCTGTCTGTTGGACACCCACAATCTGCCCCTGTGCATCTGCTGCATTTGGCCATGTCTGCTGGGCACCACTATCCCTTGCCCCCACTGAGTCACTGAAGTCTCTTAATTGTCAACGCAACACAGTTTTCTATTTAAAAGTAGGAGACAATGCCATTCTCCCCTTATGTTAAGTTCTATTTAAGGGTCCCTACACACTGCTGCTGATACGGTCAATATTCTATAGTCTAAATGAAATTAGTTCTTATTAAGGTATGATTTTATAACCTCCCTAGATAGGGCCTGTATGGGTAACTGTATAAGAGAATACAGTTTGTG
This sequence comes from Ursus arctos, assembly GCF_023065955.2. Lineage (NCBI taxonomy): Eukaryota > Metazoa > Chordata > Mammalia > Carnivora > Ursidae > Ursus > Ursus arctos. The sequence goes on along the minus strand of NW_026622763.1, from coordinate 84,004,368 downwards.
CCCAAATGAAGAGTCGAGTGCAGACACTTCTGGCCAAGCTATTGGTGAGAGACTAAATCTCCTTGGAGGACGAAGAGCCCTTTTCTTCCCACAAAGGCTACATTATCTTGCTGAGCCCCTGAGCCTTGTACTCCTGGGGCTACATCTGACCAAAGGAGGTGCCTTTCCCTAGTTTGCACAACAGTGCTACAAGGCAGCAGCCTAGGACACAGGCATCTATTTATAGAGGGGGTGGGTGAGGGAACCAAACCAAGTGACAGACGCCACACAGTTTCAGAATCACCCTTCTCTCCACCTTCTCAGAACCAAGAATCATGGCTTTCCTACTTAATCAAATACATTGTGCACAACTCCATTTTTCTTCGACGACTGATCCCGGAAGGCCCCTGGGTCCTTGTGCAAAGGAGCTTCTGGAAATCCCTCTCCACTAATTTACCAGATATGATCAGATATAGATTCGTATCCCTTAGACAGAAGCTACAATCCTACTGTCATTAAATAGTCCTGTACGGTGTCTTAATGCTTGATGTAATTTTTCACAAAATCATTTATAAAATAATATTTGATAGTTTGAATAATACTTTGATCCATAAATTGAAGTAAGAATAAATCAATATTGTCAGACATTAGCTACACTCCCAGGGCCCACATTCACCTTAGGTTTGCATTGTTCTGCCCTTAAGATGGGCCAGTCCTCAACACAGGGGTGGTAGGGAGCATAGAGATACAAGCTTGTTCCTCCACAAGTCTTTAGGCAACATTTGGTGGCTTGAGAAACACTTTGATTTCATAAGAAGAGAACAAAATTCAACATCAAAAGACTTGGGTTCTAACTCTAGCATTGCCACTGGTTCTGGCCATGGCCAATTTTCTAAGCCATAAAATGATGGCAAAATCCATTCTGCTTATTTCACCTGGTTGTTATGAATACCAAATGAAAATATTTGAGAAACTATAAAAGCACTAGATAAATGTAAATCATTGTTACCATCTGCTATCCACAAGGACCTAGAAAACATTTTATAATGACAGGCTCTTCATGTAATGATTCTTACTAAAATGAGATATTATTTTAATATACAAATAGAGAAAAAAGACATATATACATGTATCTGCCCATTACTGCATCACATTTTCAAGGAGCACTTTTATTACAATTAAATTTCAAAGGATAATTATTCCTTTCATTTAAAAATTATTACACGAGTTGCTAATGTCAGAAATGTGCATGTGTATAAACAATTCATCTCCCAACCTCATGATACATATGAAAGAGCACTGAAGGGGCAGTGCCAAGCCCTGGGTCCATGTCAACTGGCTATATGAATTTGAGCAGGGTGCCATGAGTATGACGATTTAAAGAAACAGAATCAATCAAATACTTGAACTTAGTCTTGCCAACAGATAGAGTAATATATTGCCTTAAGAAAACCTGGGTTCTTTCCTAGGACTTGCTGTAGATATCTTTCTCATTTCTCCTCTAGCTGATTAGAGAAATGAAAGAGACATAAATTATCCTAAAAAGAGGTACTCTGGTAGTTGAAAGAGTGTTGAGCAAAGAGGTAGGCTGCTTGTGCATGAGAGATGGTAACAAAGTACAGTTAATTACTGAAAAACTAAAACTGAGAGGGCCACAGAAGAACCAGTCAGTGTAAGTGAAAGAGTACTCCTCATTTACTTCTAACGACATTTAGATAACATTTATCTTAATGTTGTGCTTAGGTCACTCAGTCCGTTGAGTGTTTGTTGGTTTTGGCTCAGGTCATGACTTCAGGGTCATGATCTCAGGGTCCTGTGGTAGAGCCCCAAGTCCAGCCCCATGTCAGGCTGAGAGCGGGCTCAGTGCTGATTCAGCTGGAGATTCTCTCCCTCTCCATCTCCCTCCACTTCTGCTCCTCCCCCTGCATGCTCGCTCTCTCTCGCTCACTCAATCTCTCTCAAATAAATAATATCTTAAAAGAATATATTTATCTGGTTTATTTACTGATGTATGAAAATATTTCCTTTTGCTCTTGTACGTAAATCTTTTTGTATTTCTTACATACTAGCTCTGAACTTCCATAGAGTCAGGGCAAAAGGAAAACAATGGACTACATTGCTATCATCGCCTACTAAAAGGAAGCATTAACAATTCTTCGGATAAACATAATAGAGCTTATGGAACCCATTTCCAACGAAAATTATGTCAAGAATGTAGGGGGGGAAGCTAGATAATGATGAACTAATAAGACAAATGCGTAGAAAGTATTAAAAGCAATTTCCTAGTCTGTTAAATGTTGGAAAGTCAACTGGAATATCAGTCAATTGTTCGTGTTAAACAAGGCATGAAAATAGAAAAGGGTTCTTTGTGTTACTTTTCAATTGGATACAGTTCTTACACAACTCACTATTCATTTCTGAGTTAGGCATCCACGGATTCTTATGATATGTTTGTGTGTGTGTGTGTGTGTGTGTGTGTGTGTGTGTGTGTGTGTTTCTCTGGAGACCTAGCAGGACTTTTGTAAACTTTTTATATTTGTAGATTCACCTGAAGTTGCAAATAAATATATAGGGAAGTGCCACAAATCCTTCATTCTTTCTCCCCCAATACTGAACATCTTGCACACTTACTACACAATAACAAAACTAGGAAATTGACATTAGTGCATTCCACAGAGCGTATTCAGATGTCACACATTTATGTGTGTGTGTGCGTGTACGTGCATGTGGTTTTATGAAACTTTGTCACATGTGTAGCCTTATGTAAACTACCATAATCAAAATAGAAAACTATCTCATAACCACAAAACTTCCTCTCCAAATCTCCAACCCTCAATCTCTGTAATTGTGTTATTTCAAGAATGTCATAAAAATGGAATCATACAAGATTGGCTCTTTTCACTCAGAATAATTTCCTTGAGGTCCATCTTGTTATGTGCATCAAATTGAGTTTTAAATCCAAAAGAAGTCATCATTTGGATGTCTCCTTTGAAAGTCAGTCCATGTAATTATAAATGTGTATCCTCATTTGGTAAGAAAAACATGTCCTTTTAGACAAGGCGACTACTTATCAGATGTGATCCTATTATTCCTGTCTTATTTTAAGTAATACTATTCTTTATCTATTCAGATAATTACACTCAGAACATCTGACTAGCTACAAAAAAAAAAAAAATCTTGTTCTTACATAAGCTTTCTAGATAAATTGGTTCAGTGTCTTACATTACAGTTTATTAATTTGACTAAACTTTCTATTGACAAAAATCTGTGCTTCATGAGGAAAATATAGGTTACTTCATAAACATTTCGTCTGAAGTTAATGTAGCAATGATGGACAGCAACATTCTTAAAACAGTTTGTGGTAGAATGAACAACTGTTAATCTCTTAAAAGAAAATGCGTTGAACAGTTGGCGGGGCAGGGGGGGTAAGAAAGTATATCCTCAATCTCTTTAAGCTCCCCTCGTCTTCTTGCTCTAACCGAAATTTGACCTTCCCCTGAGAACTCTATTTCCCTGCAAGTAATACCTATTTTCTTTCCACACTGAATCACCTATGCAAGGTTTAGAGATAAGGTGAGCCACTTCCAGAACATTCTCCCTCCACCCTAGAATACTCCAGCTTTTAAGTTCTTGCTATCAAGCCATGTCAGCTGCTGTCCCTCCTTGCTGTAGTCATCTACAGATCCCTAGGTCACTCGCTGTCACAAGTATTGAGGATTCATATATCCATTCAAATGATTCTTCTAACATTTTGACCTCACAGTGTCCTGGTCCTTTCCATGCCAAAGATCTTGTCCTCTAACCCTGTCTCAGCCACCTACTCACATGGTCATGCCCTCAGACATTGCTATTACCAATCACTATACACCCTCCAAAATCTCAAATTCCAACTTCCGAGCACTCCCTAACTTTGCGTCCGAGCACTCCCTAACTTTCCACCTCACCCTCTTTGGTAGCTTGGCCCAACAACTCCACAGTCCACAGATCATATGTCCATTTGATTCTCCATTGTCTCTCACCCTTTCATGTCTTCACTTCACACTTTATCCAATTTAGCTTCCATGATCTATAATTTTTTTAAACATCTATTTATTTTAAAGAGAGAGAGCACATGCATGAGTGAGAGCAGAGGAAGGGGCAGAAGGGGAAGGGCAGAGGGAGAGAGGCAAAGAGAATCTTCAAGCAGATTCCGGATTGAGTGCAAAGCCCAACCTGGGGCTTGATCCCAGGACACTCAGATCATGACCCAAGCTGAAATCAAGAGTTGGACACTCAACCGACTGAGCCACCCAGGTACCCTCCATGATTTATAATTATAATTACACTCCTGCAGACCTCTTCAATTTCCTCACCCTTTTTGTTGTCTATAGTACTCACATGTCCAAACCTCAACCTTGGTGAAATACATCACTCAGCCTACTTTGTGACACTTTGCACAGTTGAAAGTGACTGGAAAAACAGTGTTGGTGACTGGCCTCAATTTAAATTCATGACTTACATGCCCTTGGTTTAGCAAAACTATTACATTTCCCTCAGGCATTTACTTTCTCTCTCTTCTGGATGATTATTCACAGTTTTTCCTCTTCTCTCAAATCTGGAACACTTCCGACCTCATCTCACGTTCAGAGGATACCCTTGCTTCCTATTTCACTGACAGAATAGAATAAACCAGAGAGAGCTTCCATAAGCTCTCCCCACCTTTCTACAAGCCTACATGCTTCTGTGCCCATACACTCTGTCTTCTCTCCAGTTACTATGGAAAAACTGGCTGTGGCCCCCTTATTCACTTGTGTGTGGATTCCATCACTTCTTGGCTCCTCAAGGACATAGCTTCTACAATCTCTCCACAACTGGCATTATTAATATTCAATCTCTACTTGATCATTTCTGTCAATATACACACTTATAATATCTCCCATGTTTTAAAAAACCCTCTTGATCCCATTCTCCCCTCCAGCTCTTCCCCCATTCTCTGCTGTCCTTTACAGAGAAACTTATAAAGCATTGCCTCCACTCATTGTCTTTAATTCCTCACCTTTAATTCTCCCTTTTGAACCCACTATACTTTTACTCCCACGACCCCACCAAAATTGCTCTGATCACAGCAATACTTAATCCTCACTTTATAACTGAATTCTCGGTTCTCAATTTAATTGATGGATCAGTTGCATTTGACAAAATTGATCACTCCTCCTCCTTGAAACACTTACTTCAGGACTCTGCACGTTCATGGTTTCCCTTCTATCTCCTCAAAGTTCACATGTTCTCATAACCTCAGTCATTGGTTTTTCTTCATTCACTTCCTAGGGGATCCCATCCAGTCTTACAACTTTAAATACCATCTATATGCTAATAATTCCCAAATTGATTCTCCAGGCCAGTTCTCTCCCCTGAACTCCAGGCTCATATATCTAAGTTCTGATCAACCTCTTCATGTGGATGTCTCACAGTTACCTCAAACATGACATATCCAAAAATAAAATTCGGATTTCCCCCTCCAAAGCCTCTTCCTCACACAGTATTCCCCATCTCAGTGAAAAACCTGGGAATCACCCTTGATTGGTCTTTCTCTCTCACTTGTCCCATCCAATCTATTAACAAATCTTATCAACTCTATCTTCAGAATAGACTCAAATTCTGACCTCTTCTCACACCACCTCTAATGCTAGCACCCTAGTTTTCAAGCTACCATAACTCAACTGGATTATAGCAATAGCCTCTGAATTCCTCTACCAACTTCCATTCTTACCCATCTTATAATCTGTTCTCCACAACACAGCCATAATGATCTTTTTAAAAAATATAAGTGAAATTATCTTACCCCCTGCTTAAAACTCTCCAATCCATTTCCAGCTAACTTGGAGTAAAAGCCAATGACCTTACAATATCTTATAAGGTCTTACATTGTCCCACCTCATCCCTTAATCATTTTCCTTTTTTCACATTCTCTTCTTGCTAGTCCAGTCCCCAGGCTGTTTCCTGAACATAGTAAGCACATAGGGTCTTTATATCTGTTATTCTCCTACATGGACAATTCTTCACTGGTTACAGTCTTGGCTCACAACCTTACTTCCCCTGAATCTCTGCTCAGATGAACCCTATCCCCGACCTTGACCACCTAACCTTTTTGTTTTGCTTCATTTATCCCTTTAAGTCTTACCATCTTCAGATATACCATCATTTATTCATTACTTGTTTCAGCACCTCCCTCCCACAGCAGAATGTAAGCTTCCTAAGGGCAGGGACTGTGTTCAGCACTATGAAAGTAGATGGCACAAAGTAGATGGCCACTATTTATTGAAAAATATTTATTGTTTACTTATGATACAAAAAATACAATAGCCATCCAAGTTATCTTTAAATGTTAAAGAAACGTGTTTCATTACTCTTTTGAGTTAAAATTTGAGTTTTAAAGAATTTTATTTATTTTTTTTTAAAGATTTTATTTATTTATTCGACAGAGATAGAGACAGCCAGCGAGAGAGGGAACACAAGCAGGGGGAGTGGGAGAGGAAGAAGCAGGCTCATAGTGGAAGAGCCTGATGTGGGGCTCGATCCCATAACGCCGGGATAATGCCCTGAGCCGAAGGCAGACGCTCAACCGCTGCGCCACCCAGGCGCCCCGAGTTTTAAAGAATTTTAAAAGAAATTTTAGAGTTAAAATTTGTAAGATTTTTCAGGTGCCTGGGTGGCTCAGCTGTTAAGCGTCTGCCTTCAGCTCAGGTCATGATCCCAGGGTCCTAGGATCAAGCCCCACATCAGGCTCCTTGCTCAGGAAGGAGTCTGCTTCTCCTTCTCCCTTTTCTCCTCCCACTTCTTGTGTGCGTGTGCACACTCACATGTGTGCACGTGCACTCCCTCTCTCTTTCAAATAAATAAAATCTTTTTTAAAAAGTTTTTAAATCGTATTAATTGACATTCAAGGGAACTTATTTGGGCATTATCTTCAACACAAAGAACTAGAGGAAAGATATTTATGTCCCAGATTAATTTTTTAAATTTATTATGAAACAATTTCAAGCCTACAGGAAAGTCGCAAGAATAGTATAAAGAATTCCCATGTATTCTTCACTATGTTTGTACTCATTAACATTTTTCTACATTTACTTCTACATCATTTTCTCTCATGCACACACGCAAGGGACTAAGTTGCAGATATCATACTCCTTTATTCTTGAACACTTCAATGTACATGCTGGCTTCTTAATACCTACTAATTTCAAATGGAAATAATAAGTAAACTAAAAATACTACTAATTGACTACATGGAACATTACAGGCCCACAATGCAATTCTAACTTTATGAATTCAGATTATTAAAACAACACATATACTGCATTATTGTGACTCAGTCTCTTCATGAGCAATGTACATTCTTTACTTTATCCCTCTTATTAAAAAGTATAGAAATACCTAAAAATATGCAATAACTTATTGAGCTTGAGCAATAAAAGGAGATGTCTGTAGAAAATACTTGAATTGGAGCTGTTGGTCTTATATATTCATATTGCTACCAGAAAAATAAGTACAATCATGGAACACTACATCAAAAACTAAGGATATGGGGGCGCCTGGGTGGCACAGCAGTTTAGTGTCTGCCTTCGGCTCAGGGCGTGATCCCAACGTTATGGGATCGAGCCCCACATCAGGCTCCTCCGCTATGAGCCTGCTTCTTCCTCTCCCACTCCCCCTGCCTGTGTTCCCTCTCTCACTGGCTGTCTCTCTCTCTCTCTGTCAAATAAATAAATAAAATCTTTAAAAAAAAAAAAAAACTAAGGATGTACTGTATGGTGACTAACATAACATAATAAAAAATTATTATTAAAAAAATAAGTACAGACATATATTATAGATGCAGTAGGGGGTGACCACAAAGTTCTAGGGGGGAAAATGATAACAGCAATCTTCATAGCAATTTCCAAGTAGAGGACATTATGTTGTACAGAGGCAAAGGGGATCAGAAAGAAGGAAGCATTTGAGCTGAACTGAGTGGCATATAAATAAATATAAATATAAATATATTTATGTAAATATAAATATAAATAAATTAGTAGCCAATAAATAAGAAAAGGAGAAGAGGCCACATCTCACAGAACACATGGCAAGAACAAGGGCCCAGACACCTGCACCCCAACGTTTGTAGCAGCAATGTCCACAACAGCCAAACTATGGAAAGAGCCCAGATGTACATCGACAGATGAATGGAGAAAGAAGATGCGGTATATATACACAATGGAATAGTACTCAGCCATTAAAAAAATGAAATCTTGCCATTTGCAATGATGTGGATGGAACTAGAGGGTATTATGCTAAGTGAAATAAGTCAGTCAGAGAAAGACAATCATCATATGATCTCACTCATATGTGGAATTTAAGAAACAAAACAGGATCATAGGGAAGTTAGGAAAAAATGAAATAAGATGAAGTCAGAGAGGGAGACAAACCATAAGAAACTCTTAATCATAGGAAACCAACTGAGGGTTGCTGGAGGGGAGAAGGGTGGGGGATGGGGTAAATGGGTGATGGGCATTAAGGAGGGCATGTGATGTAATGAGCACTGGGTGTTATATACAGCTGATGATTCATTGACTTCTACCTCTGAAACTAATACATTTTATGTTAATTAATTGAATTTAAATAACAAAATAAATTAAAATCAAAAGAATAAAAAACTAAATAAACTGCCCAAGAGAAAGGAAAAAAAAAGAACAAGGGCCCAGAGGTTAAAAAAAAAAAAAAAAAAAGGTGAAACGTGTGCCTAGGGAGCACCAAAGAGACCCTTCTGATTGGAACAGGTGTGTACTAAAAGACAGTAGCACAAGAAAATGCTGTCAAGGGAGGCGGGATGTTACTGAAGAAGACCCCACAGATTGGCCTATGGGTTCTGACCCACTGAAAGTATTGGAGCAGAGAAGAGAAATGAAAACCACTGAAGATATTCAAACAGAAACATGAAATGCTCAGAGTGGGGCTCTAGGAATATTTTTAGAACAATAAGACATTGAAAAGCAATTTGGAGAGAACCACAACAATCCAGCGATGCTAGAGCCATCAGGAAGGCAAAAGTATTAAAGCTTAATCAAATGAATGAGAAGAAATCAGTTATTATTTCTCTTGGGCCTAGATATCTAAAAAATGATTAACAGTATTGTAATAAATCAGAAACCCCCTTAGAGGGTAATCTTTATGAGAAAGGAGAGTACATCATCTCTGTTCAACAATGTATGTATCCCTTGTGGCTAGTATACATGGTACCTGGTGATCATTCAGTCCATATGTGTTCAAAAGGTGAATAAATTAATTTAGGAGAATAAATTAAAAGATCACTTTAGGACAAAATAAATTTTTGAGAGCATGTAGAAATAACCATCAGACAATTAGAAATAAAGAACTGAATACTGAGAGTTTGTCAAACTGAATTGATCTAAAACTTACTGGATGTGTTTAAATATACTTAGCTCTAGGGATTAGAAAATAATAATAAGATACTGTTTCCCACCTTCATTGTGTTAATGGTTTATTAGACTAGAAATCCAAATTTTAGATTGATTTCCTAGACAGGAGTAATCTTTCAATCAGACCTTCAAGGTAAGGAGTGCATAGAAAAAAGAAGTTTTATTTCTTTTTTTAAGATTTTCTTTTTTAAGCTCTACCCCCCAACATGGGGCTCAAACATTCGACTCCAAGATCAAGAGTCCAGTTGCATGCTCTACCGACTGAGCCACCCAGGCACCCAAGACAGAAGTTTTAGATCAGAAGATTTAAGAGCACCTATTTAATGGATGAAAGGAAGAGGAAGAACCTAAGTAAGAAACAGACAAAGACTTTCAGAGAGGTCAGGAGGAGAATGAAGGGAACGTAATGTCACAGAAGCCAACAAAAGTGAGAGTTTCAATATGTGTGATACTCTTGAGAAGGCCGCTTATTTTAAAGCAGGCTACTGTCTAGAAAATGTTAGCAGTAAAAACGGATGCAAGAGAAGGTTAAGAAACTAAAGACATAAAATATAAGTTACCCTTTTAAGAAACATGGCAATGAAAGAAAAGCATGGAAGAAAAGGACAATTAATTCAACATCAAGAAAAAGTAATTGCCATTTAGAATCATGCAAAACTGACTTCTTTTTTTCCAGAAAAGAAGGGATTAGGTACAGAAAAAAATGGCAATCACCTTCCTTTTTTGCTACTTGTGCTCTTTGCATATTTCCCTTGTTGTCCAAATCACACCACAGTATAACTAGGTCTGTATTTTTGTCTCCGCTTCTTGACTGTCCTCACTAAACTATCTCATTCTCCTTTGTAGCCCTAGCTCCTGGCATAGGGGACACTCCAAGTTTGTAGAGCTTGAACTGAAAATTCAAGACGCAAGAGAATCATTGAAGGAGCTTGGTCCTGAAGGAAGTAGGAGAGTTTGAAGTGGAGGAGAAGAGCTTGGGGGAGAAAAAAAGGACACATCTGCCTTTGAGACAAGGGAAGAGAACCAGATTTGAGAAGTAGAGGCATAGTGGAGAATAGAAAGGAGGGAAACTGAGGAAATCCCATCAGATGAACAAGATCTGGTTAAGTAGGATTGGTCTGCTGAAAGGTACAGGAGGCAAAGCTGAGGAAAGTGGAACACATGGGATGAGAATTAATAAAAGGACCAAGCTAGACGTGCTAGTCTCACTAATTCACACTCACTAATAATACTTAGTTCAGTCGTTCTCAATCCTAAATGCGTATTAGAATCACCTGGAAACTCTTTTTAAAAAATAATTTATATTCCTGTCTGTAGAAATTCTAATTTAAGAAATCTGGATAAGACTCTGGCATTTTTAAAACCTTCAAGTATCAGTAATGTGCAGCCAAAAATGAAAACCTCTGGCTTGGTAGATTTTTGGTATTTAAATGGAAAGCACTTAACATCAATTATTGGTACTGGATTTCAAAGAGAGGAAAAAACAACAGGATACAGGTAATGTCACGTCTATAAAGGCAGTCAATGGGATAATTCTACGTACAAAAGTTCATTGACTCTCTACTTTGACTGTTATGAAAGAAATTATCAATGATGGTGCTCATTTCTCTCTACAGACTCACAGCTTCTGTGAAGGCAAGTCATCCTTAATGGTATTTCTCTCTCTGTGCCTCTGTCCCTGTCTCTGCCTTTCTGTCTTTCTCTCTCTCTTTCAAGTTATAGGTTGGAGCCGCTCTGCTGATCTGAATGCAGTTTGTTATTTTATGCAAATTAAAATGCAAAACTTAATCTATTCCTATATAGTACCAGATAGCTAAGGTCCAGCAATGGAAAGATCTCCATTTATTGATATTTTTACTACCATCACTGACAGAAATACGATCACTTCACACAGTCCTGCTCTATAAAGCTATAATCACATCATCAATGAGTGGAAATGAGCCTGCATTTACTTGACAAACGGATTAGAGGAGATTGAATGCACTGTGTTAAGGATAATGTATCTGCCAAAGAAAGGAAAACACTCTAAATAAAAAAACACCAGACTCTACCTAGTTCTGACATAATGGGAGTAGTTAATGTCCACCATAAAGAGATACATGCAACCTGTTCCTGCAAATTTTTATTTCTTTTGTTTCAATTACATACTTAGGAAGCAACAAAGAATGTGTGACACAATCTAATGGTAGAACTTTTTTTTAAACTACAGTTGACCTTTGAATAATGTGGAAGTTAGGGGTACTGACCGCCCCCCCGGCCCCCGTCCATGCAGTCAAAAATCTTCATATAACTTTTGACTCCCCCAAAACTAAATTACTAATAGCTTCCTACTGACTGGAAGCCTTACCACTAACATAAATGGTTGATTAACACATATTTTAAATGTCATATGCATTATCTACTGTACTTTGACAATAAGAGAAAAGAAAATGTTACGAAAATCATAAGGAAAATACACTTACAGTACTGTACTGTATTTATTGAAAAAAAATCCACACATAAGTGGTCCTGTGCAGTTCAAACCTGTGTTGTTCAAGAGTCAACTGTACAAAGCAAGTTTCTTCCATTCAAATTTAGTGGGAAGAATAGCTAGCATTTTTTTAGCTTCTTATTACATGCCCGACACGGAGCTAAATGTTATTTCATCTAATCCTTACCATATCAGCACAAGATAACAGCTATTATTACTCCTGTTTTACAGAAGAGAAAATTAAATTTCAGAAAGAAAAACTTGCCCATAATCACAGAACCTATAGACGGTAAAATCAGGATGGAACCCAAATCTTTCAGCAAGCCCAAGTACATAACGATTATGTTATATTACACCTCAGAAATGAAAGAGAAAGCAATTACATGCAAGTCTCTTGATTGCTCTCCTGTGTGTTTTCTCCAGAGTCTTCCCTCTTGTGTTCTTAAACTTTTTGAAATGAAAACTTGCCTGGCTAAGAAAGGGTCCTGGATATTCTTTTGCACAGAACAAGAGAATGCTGATACTACGTAAGGTTTTGTTGTCACTGACTTTCTTTGCTTATTTTTTTTTAAAAGAATGCGTTTCAGTCCACTTGCATAACAAGCTATTTGCAGGAATTTTGAGACAAAGGTTGGAGAAGTAGTCAATGTAAGCATATTGAAGGACAAAGGCTACAGAAAACTACATAAAATGTTTCTACTGTTTAGATTTATGTTACTCTATTGCCATCTTCTGGTTTTATTCTAAAATGCATTTTATAAATGTTAATCTGGTTGTGCGGCTGGGCGAGAATCTCTGTCCTAGCATTAAGTATTACAGAATGTGAACTCTGGAGGTTGCAACACAGCGTGGCCTTAAACTAAGCTCTTCACTTTATGAGTTTACTTATTTGTTAACAAATTTATTAATTAAACAAGTTTTAATTAATCTGGTACTGAGCTGAGCACCTGTAATAGAACAGCCATGGTCATTCCATCAGGAAAAACTGGAGCCTTAAGAAAAATAAAAGGCTTAGTTGAAGCCACCCAGGTGTTCCATAGACACATGGCAGCCAGAATTTATCAGCACCCAGTTACAGATATTCTTCAGTGTTATATGAAGCACTTAATTAGCACCACTGGAACAGACATATAAAGCAATACAAGAAAACAGTATCTAGCCCTTGTCGACACCGTTCCACTCTTAAACTCCACCGTTCTGCCCTTTGAACTCCATGCCCAGGATTACTGATGCATTGTAGTCAGCAGCTCACAAGCTGCAGAATGTTACCCATTATCATACTTAAAACACTATAGCTATAATGCGACGCAATAAACTCACATGTATCTATAGGACTCATTCCTTCATGAAAAATTTTAAAAACTAAAGTTGTACAGTCATGCTTTGTGAGACAGTGAGATGAAGCCTGCTCAGACCGGATGAGCAGACACCAACCCACACCACAACCCATATGAAGGTGTTTTTATTCAACACAAACAAACAGCAACAATGATAAAAGGATGCGACCACAAAGGCACTGAAACTTTCTGGGAGTCCTGGCTAGGCTCTGACCAACCTATCATTCTTTTCGTACCAGCCAGGGAAACAACAGAACTCATCTGCTAATGCCAAAAATTGTAAAGCTCTTTTTCTTTTTTTTAGATTTTATTTATTTATTTGACAGAGAGAGAGACAGCCAGCGAGAGAGGGAACACAAGCAGGGGGAGTGGGAGAGGAAGAAGCAGGCTCCCAGCAGAGGAGCCTGATGTGGGGCTCAATCCCACAACACCGGGATCACGCCCTGAGCGGAAGGCAGACGCTTAACGACTAAGCCACCCAGGCGCCCCAAAAATTGTAAAGCTCTTAATCCAGTTAGAAATGACTACAACTGAGGGCCTTTTCTCTAGTTAGTTGCTTCCCCAATTCCGAGTTGTCTAGTAGGTTAATTTCAACATCACAGAAAGTCTCCTCTGGCTGGCTGCCCCATGTACTGGTGATTAAGGACAGCGTTAATGTGTTCTGTGCTCAGGCCGCTGGGCCTCCAGACTGCTGTGTCCTTCTGTGCACCGCTGTCCTGGGCATTCTGAGATTCAGTCAGCAGAGGAGAAAAGGGACCTACCAGCCAGTTGAGAGGCTTGCTGTTAACAAGATAATCCATCACATCATCTAAAGACTCCCTCATTTTCTGCAACTCCCCCTTGCTGGAAGTGAGGAGGCCGTCAGACACTTCCTTAAAGGAGGCAGCATTGCAGAACTCTGGGTCAATGTCACCAGCCATCACCACCCCCCCAAGTGACTGGCCTGACCTTGGAGGTTCTGTGGTAACCTTCGCTATTAGACAGCAGGGTGTGGCACGTGGTCTGGAGCTGCTGAGTCAGGTTGTGGGCAGTCGCAAGAGGACGGGACTCAATGTGCTCAGCAAAGTGGGATTCTTCTGTATCATCATGGCCAATGCTTCTCTTCTACTCCACCCAGGAGAGATAGAACTTATCCTGAGCACCTTGAATTTTCCGGTTGGCACTATGTATATTCTTCCTGGCAAATTCAATCAGATTAACAGTGGAATGGAGCTAAGAAATGGTCTCTTCCCTTTTTTGCTTGGCTTCCTTAATCCTGTTAAGGCCTGCTGGTAGGCACGTGAACAGAGCTTGGTAGACAGGGATCCCAGCCTAATGGAATAACTTGGCTTCTGAACCATCTCAAACCCTTCAACTTTTTTTGCTTCTTTTTCTAGTTCTTTCTCAGTGAGAGGGAGGTACTGGTCTACCAGCAACTCTGATTCGGTGAGCACATTTTCTACTCCGTGCTCACCAGCTGCATCATCCCACTGCCCAAGACTGTGTTAATGCTGCCATCGGCCATAGACTTGGTCTTTGCTACACTGCCAATCACTGCTCCTTTGGCCTTTTCCATCACCCCAGTGATGGTGCTGGCCATGGAATCTTCAGTCCTGGTCACAGTAGTTGTCACAGCATCTTTTGCCCCAATCACAGCACCTCTGGCATTGGCAACAACCTGGTTTGTTGGCTGATTCAGAATAGGCAGTTTCTCCTCAATCCTGTGTAGCCCCTTACAGGCATAGGTATTGGCAACGGCAATATGTGACTCTAGCTTCTGGATGACGGGCAGAGCACTCGTCACAGCCACGGAAGGGATAGTCTTCACACCGTCTCTGCCACCTCACACACAGACTGATCCTTTGTACGGATATAAGCTGAGGAGACAAGGTCGTATGTAGAGCTCACCAAGGGAGCGTAGGTTGGCTACCCGAGTCACCACCGTCGGTTGCGGATCAACTGCAACAGATGCCATTTTTCTTCCTGGAGAAAGAAATGTACAGACAGCAGCCCAGAGGACAAGGTCCAGTGAGTCCTTGTGGCATTCCAACAATTTGTTTGTTCGTTTAATTTTTCGGTTTGTTTGAGAGAGAGAGAGAGAGCAGGGAGCAGGTGCAAAGAGAGTAGGAGAGAGAAAATCAATCAGACTTTCCACTGAGGGCAGAGCTCACCATGGGACTTGATTTCAAGACTCCGAGATCATGACCTAAGCCACAATCAAGAGTTGGACACTTAACCAACTAAGCCCGCCAGGCGCCCGAAAGCAACTAAGTTTTTAATATCTATCTCATTTACAGTAAACTTCATGAGATCTTATTTTTAATAGTTTGTCCCAGCATTCCTGTGGATTTTTCCACACAGGCGATCTTTATCTGCTAATAATAACAACGTTTGTACTTCCTATTCAATCTTTATAACATTTCTTTTCCCAATTTTACCTTTCTTCTTTTTTAAGATTTTACTATTTTTAAGTAATCTCTACACCCAACGTGGAGCTCAAACTCAGAACCCTGACATCAAGAGTCCCATGCTCTACTGACTGAGCCAGGGAGACACCCCCAAATTTTACCATTCTAATAACTAGAATTTAATTTTGGATAGAAGTGATATTAGAAAGGAAATTAAAGGGAATACTTATGAGGCTTTGACATGTATTGTAATATCTAGTGCAGATTGTATTGTACACACCCTTTAACGGGTTTATGATGTTCCCTTCTTTTGGTTACTAAAAGTTTTTATCATGGGGACGCCTGGGTGGCACAGCTGTTAAGCGTCTGCCTTCGGCTCAGGGCGTGATCCCAATGTTATGGGATCGAGCCCCACATCAGGCTCTTCTGCTATGAGCCTGCTTCTTCCTCTCCCACTCCCCCTGCTTGTGTTCCCTCTCTCGCTGGCTGTCTCTCTGTCAAATAAATAAATAAAATCTTTAAAAAAAAAAAGTTTTTATCATGATTGAACTTATATTTCATCAAATGGCCATTTTATTCTGAATTCTTTACTTTGTTTCACATTGATATAGCGACATTAGCTTTCTACCAATCCACTCTTAACTAACATACTTTACATGTTTTTACTTCCAAACTTCCTAGCTCTTTATGTTTTAAGCATGTTTCTCATAAACAGCTTATAGTCAATTTTTTTTTTCAATTTTAGTTTATTGTTGTTTTAATGGTTTTAATCCAAACAGATAATCTGAATTTCAACAGGCAAGCTTAACTCATTTACATCCCCTAGGATGTTTTTCATTTATTTGTGTCTTCTTTCCATCTTCTCAAAATATTTTTTCTATTGTTTCTTCAAACTACTTGTACATATATTTGCATAGAAAAAAATTACTTGTTCATATATAGGAAAATTATACATTTCTTTTCACTATTTTTTACCTGCTGCCTTACTAAATTGTTGTACAAAATAGTTTTAGTTGATTTTTTAGGTTTCTAGATATACAATAATATCTGCAATTAGTCTTCCTTTCCTTTTCAATTTTTATGTTTATTTATTTATTCTTCTCTTGACTCCAGTAAAATGTTAAATAATAATGGCAATAATGGACAACCTCACCTTATTGTTTTAAATTTTAGCCATCTTCATAGATACATATTTGAAACCTAAGCCCAAGTTAAGTCGGGCCAATAGTTATAAATCCTTACAAAAGCATTTTTCTCATACCCAGAGCCAGGTTGGGATACAAAAGCTTCCTTATCCTGCTTGCACTTGTGGGTAAACTTTTTTCTTTTTCTTTCTTTCTTTTCCTTTTCTTCTTCTTTTTCTTCTTCTTTTTTTTTTTTTTTTAGATATAATTGCCACAGAACATTGTATTAGTGCCAGGTGTCCAGCATAGTGATTTGCTATATGTATATATTACAAAATGATCACCACAGTAAGTCTACTTAACATCCATCACCACATAGATGCATTTTTTTCTTTCTTGTGATAAGAACTTTAAAGATCGACTCTATTAGCAACAATAGCCATTTTCTTTGCTTTTTCACTTAGCATGTAGTCCTTTGAGGGTTCCAATTTAATGCAGGATCTCGGTTTCTATTCCCACCTTTTAGATAAACACTTAAATTCAAGATTAGGGAAGCTCCCTTCTGCTTCCAAAGGCAACTACATTTCCAACTCCCACTTACTGTGCTATTTGTTTTCCTTCTTATTTTTGATGGCTGGGCTTTCTTTGACTTTCTTATAATTCAACTATGAATTTTAATTTAAATTTTTAAAATGTAATATATTGATATAGCATAACAAATTTTAAATATGAAAATTCTCTTACCCCAGTCCATCATCTACCCAGTTTCCACCATTACCCCTCCCCAGAAATAACCCCACAAGTAACCACTACTGCTTCTTGTATATCTTTCCAGATTTTCTTTATACTTGTATGATCAAATAAAAGTACCATACCACACACAATATCCTGTACCTTGCTTTTTTTCCCTCACTTAACAATATATCTTGGGAGATCTTTCTACATTTATACATTTAGTGCTTCCTCATTTTTATACAGACATGTCACATTACATTCCATGACAGAATGTAATTTAGCTGATCAATTCCCTACATTTGCAATATTTACATTTTCCCCTATTACAAACTATGTTGCAAAGAATAATTTATGTATAGATCATTTACGGGGACTACAAGTATAGCTATAGGATAAATTCCTCAAAATTATATTATAGGGTTAAAAGGTATGGGCATTTGTGATTTTTGACAATTATTACTAAATTGTCTTCCTTATAGGTTGTAACAATTTGCACTTCCCACCAACAATGCATAATCCTCTTAGCGGTACCGCTGCTTACTTAGCAAAAGTCCATGGTGGCAAACTGGACAGGAATGATTAGCTCTGAGTTTGACTTCTACAGATTCCAATGCTCTACATCAGCTTGTGTACATCCCCTTAAAAGTTCAGTTGGTTTCTCCTTGCCCTGGTAGACTTCTCTGCTCACCTATCTTCTAAGGCAACTGCCCCTGGGGCTGGAAATGGCTACAGGTCTCTCTGATGTGCCACCCAGGTTCTCTGTGGCTTACCCCTTTCTCAAGCTCAGTCTTCTTTACGTCCACAGTTCTTCAAAAGCTCTAAACACAAATACGATTGCTTTTTTGCCTGTTTATCCAGGTTTCCTCATTAGAGATGAAACAAGGATCTTGCCCTCACGAACCATATTTGAAAGCTTTCTTATCTTTTTCTTTTTAAGATTTTATTTATTTTTGAGAGAGAGAGAGAGAGAGCGAGCACTCGTGTGCATGTGAGCAGGGCAGTGGGGAGAGGGCAGAGGGAGAGAGAAAGAATTTTAAGCAGACTCAGCACTGAGCTTAGAGTCACTCCAGAGTTCAACACAGGGCTCGATGCCATGACCGTGAGATCATGACCTAAGCAGAAATCAAGAGTAAGAGTCTGGCACCTAACCAACTGAGCCACCCAGGCACCCTTTCTTGTCTTCTTTTTGAAATGAAATACCTCTAGTGCTTCCCAGTAATCATGATACTGGTTTGGAGGCTGAAATAGGATAGTTTATAATTGAGGGAATATCCATCAATTCCTACTTTGTTGAAAAATTTTTTATTCATCAATGTTTGTTGATTTTGTGAAAGACCTTTTAGTATACACAGAGAAAATAAGAATTTTGGAATATATTAAGCATTCTTAGGCCAAAGGGAGTCAAGACTAAGGATGAGGCCCAGGACTTAATTATAAGGGTGTCAGAGCTACAGAGGAGATTACATCCTCAATCCTGGTAAATCTAACTATTCCCTGATTAGAAAGGACTAAGACCCTGAACCATGAAATAAGAACTTTGGTTTGATGCACTCAAAAATACTGCATCCTGGGGTGCCAGGGCAGCTCAGTTGGTTGAGCATTGGACTCTTGGTTTCAGCTCAGGTTATGGTCTCATGGGTCCTGGGAATGAGCCCTATGTTGGGCTCTGCACTCAGTGGGGAATCTGAAAGATTCTCTCCCACTACCTCTCCCCCTGGTCTCTCTCTCTCCCTCAAATAAATGGGTAAATCTTAAAAAAAAAACAAAAAACACTGAATCCCAAATCCTCCTGAATCCTCTTGGCCCACAGAACTGGCCTACACTTTAGTTAAAGACTCTAATACTTAATGAAAAAGAGGCACTTCTGCAGGCCTGATTCACCCGCCTCCAGCTGTCTACTCTTTCTCTACCCTTCCTCCCTCTTTACTTCACCATTTATAGCTTCCAGTCCTGCATTAAATCAGTGGGGAGTTTATAGTACAAGAGAATGATTTTCTTCCTATGTGAAGAAAACACTAATTCCAGGAACTATTGTTTAAATAATGTCACATGTTATTTAAAAGTAGAATGACTCATTGAACCAGTCTTACAGACTTGGAATCCACACCTGAGAAAATCTTAAGGGTTCAAGGTAGAAGTGACAAGAAATGACAGATTTTTCCATCAACTATTTCATGGCTATTTCATGACTGTAAAGTGACCATATTTCCAACCACTTAATGAGCCATATCTTCTACCAATATTCAAATGAAATGTTACTTCCACATCTAATCTGTTGATGCTGTGGAGTGAATGTTTGTGGCCTCCTTCCTGCACAAAATTCATATGTTGCAATCCCAACCCAGTGGGATGGTATTAGGAGATGGGGCCTCTGGGAAGTGCTTTGTCATAAGGATGGAGCTCTCATAAATGGGATTTGTGCCTTTATTAAAGAGGCTCCAGAAGAATCTCTTGTCCCTTCCATCATGTGAGGATACAATGAAAAGTCTGTCACCTGGAAGAGAGACCTCACCTGATTGCCCTGGCACTCCCATCTTGGACTTCCAACTTCCAGAACTGTGAGGAAAAAATATCTGTTGTTTATAAGCCACCCGGTCCATGGCATTTTGTTATGGCAGCCTGAACAGACCAAGATAGTTGGCAAACCCTGTCAATTCTATCTCTAAAAATATATATATATTGAGAATCCATTCATTTCCTTCCATCTCCATTACATCTGCTTCTGGGCGGCCATCACCTCTCACCTACAGGAACAGTGTAACCTCGTAACTGGGATCCACAGAACCACTCACCAATCCCTTCCCACAAACGTAAACAATCATTCAATTTCCCTGCTTAAAACCCCTCCCTGGCCTCTTTTTGAGGCTAAAATAAAATCTCAAATCCTTATCCAGGATTCGAATGCCCTGCCTGACTTGGCCACAGATTGCTACCCCCTCAACACACACACACACACACACACACACACACACACACACACACACTACCCTCCCACTCACTCATTACAATGCATCCCAAACACCCAAATCTTCAAGCTGTTCTCCCTCCAGGCTTTCCCTCCAGGCTTTGTTCCTGCTCTTCTCTCCACCTAGAGGTAGAGATGATCCACAAATTGAAAAACCATCTGCTACTCTATTTTATGATCTCATATATCTTTTTACTTTAACCAAGAAATAGTATATCCATTGAGAATCCACTTCTCAAAACTAATGGGATAAGTAAGAAAGAAAAATGGGAGGTGGAGAAGGAGTAATACTATAGCACAGCATGCTAATGAGCATGTATTTAGTATTGGATGGGCAAGATAAGGAACAAGAAGATAAGCCCCTACCTCTCCAGTCTCTTTTCCCCCACTTGAGAGAGACTTAAGAACCATGAACAACTTGGAACTTCTCTTCAGGCTAAATTGCTAGCCAATGCATGACTGTGCTCCCTCATTTATAAATTTACACATTTCGAGGCTGTCATATTTAATGTCATTTTCCTGCTGAAATCAAGAATTAGACCACTGGTAAAGAAAAAAAAAAGAATTAGACCACTGGCATAATTGCAATGATTCTTATGGAGCACGAAACTAAATTAGGCATGAATGGGTTTATTCACAAGCATCCACCCTCCTGGAATTATGTTTTAGGGAAATGTATTACTTGACCCTAATTATTGGATCTTTATAATTCTGACAGCTTTCAAAACGAGAATTCTCTAGCTCCGTATTGAGGAACAAAATCTGCATTATTTACTTTCTATAGCTGTAATTGCTGTTTTACTCTTGATTCAAGTTGAAAGAAAGATCATACAAGTGGGGAGCATGAAATAAGAGGGCACACTTCTAGCCTGGCCAGCTCATTGAGTTCCCACTGAAAATGAATGAAGCAAGTACCACCAGGATTCTACAGAGTTCTAAATTTTCAGTATATATTAAGCAGGTTCTCCAGAGAAACAGAAACAGTAATATATATATATATATATATATATATATATATATATATATATATATATATATATATATATATATCAATGAGAAGTACGCTCATGTGATTATGGAATAGAAGGAAACAATGGAATAGAAGGAAAAGTCGATATGCACCCACTGTAGATATTCAGCATTTTCACTCATGCAGTAAGTACTCATTGAACACTTACCATATACAAGACAAATGGCGGCAGTGAATAAGACAAGATAGTGCTGCACTCATCAGAATTCTATTAAAAAAGATACTTTAAAAGTATAATGGCTAACATTTCTTCGCTACTGATTATGCATCAGATCCTCTGATAAATGTTTTATTCACATGCATTGCTCATTTACTCTTCACAAATGTAAATTAATCCTCATATTTTAAAAATTACATATGAAGGAAATGCAGCAGGCTGAATAGTGGCTTCCCAAAGATGTCCCTGTCCTAATCCACAGACCATACGCACATGTTAATTTATGTGGTAAAATGGGACCCTGCAGAAACGATTAACTTAAGAACAGTGGATTCTGGATTCCAGGTGAACCCAATGTAATCACAAAGGTCCTTATAAGAAGGAAGGAGGAGGATCCAACTCTTTAGTAGATGTGAAGACAGAAGCAGAGGGGAGTGGTTGAAGAAGCCTTGAACCAAGAAATGAAGGCAACTTTTAGAGGATGAAACAGGCAAGGAAAGAGATCCTTCCCTAGAGGTTCCAGGGGAAACCCATGCCTACCAACATCCTTGATGTTAGCCCAGTGAAACTTATTTGTCTTTGGACCTCCGGAAGGGTAAGGTAATAAGTCTGTGTTGTGTTAAGCCACTAAGTTTGTGGTAATTTGTTATGCCAGCAAAAGGAAACTAATACACGAAGACAGAACTTCTAGGAGGTGGGCGCAGTAAATCACTGGGTTCTCGATTTGGGCTCTACCTTCCAGTGACTGATTCATGAAATCTTCTATGGGAGCAGGTTATTTTGAAAATGCTCCTCGAGTGCCTCCCATATTCACTCACACTTGAGTAAAGGAGGTAAATGAGAGCCCAGCACTCTCTCTCTTAAAATTTATGCAGGACGTAGAACTTCCAGGCAAAAACAATATTCCGTTGCATACTGGTGATTATTTATAACTTCCCTAAGTTGTTATACCCCCTACCAAATGCCATGAAACATTGTAACTAAGTATACTGAAGATAAAGTCAAAATCATAAAAAGAACCATTTTACAAAGAGGTTTTTACCTCTTTGTAGATTTACGTCTTCACAGATCACAGATCACTTTACCAATACAGGTTTCCCCTGCTTTTTTGTGTTAGCATTAGGCCACTTGGCTTTTATAAAAGACCTAACATCAGTACTTGTTTTCATTAACTGAAAGAAATCGGAAAAGGATTTTCACTTTTACAATGAAAGGTGAAAAGCGAAAATAGCAGTTTGTTTCGCAGCAAGCTGTGTTTGAGCACCATCCCATGCAGCTAGAGAGCCGACCCCCGGCTCCTTCCCCAGGGACCACCATCAAGCCACTGTAGATTTGAACTGTGTCTGTGAGCATCTGTACTTTATCACAATTTATTTTGTGCATCCTTTAGCAAGATGTGACCTAAGGTATCAGAAAAGCCTAAGAGAGGGGCGCCTGGGTGGCACAGCGGTTAAGCGTCTGCCTTCAGCTCAGGGCGTGATCCCGGCGTTATGGGATCAAGCCCCACATCAGGCTCCTCCGCTATAAGCCTGCTTCTTCCTCCCCTACTCCCCCTGCTTGTGTTCCCTCTCTCGCTGGCTGTCTCTATCTCTGTCGAATAAATAAATAAAATCTAAAAAAAAAAAAAGAAAAGAAAAGAAAAGCCTAAGAGAGGTGATTTTGGGGGTTGGGGAATGCTCAATATTTTTTGCATATAAATTGTTATTGCTTCTATGTTGCTCATAGGAATATGCTATTTTTGAATAGTGGGGGAAACTTGCATTCTTTAAGACTTTTTGACTTTTCTGCATTTTATCTTTTGTACATGTCTAAAACTCTCACTTAATCTTTTTGTATATATTTTTTGATATTCGAAAAAACAACCCCGCCAATCTGTATAGGTCCCTCTATACCTCTGTATATCTCAAAGTCCTTACGAATCCATTCATTCTTCCTTTATTAGCTCACATCAGCAATTTTTAAATTCCTTTATAGCCACACATTTTACATGAGATTACAATTGTTTGTCTGTGTCTCTCCTAAAACAACTCTTGTGGGCAGGCAGCAGGTCATATTCATCTTTATATCTATGGAATTCAATAAATGTGTGCTTTCATATGTTCCTGATTGACTGAATGAAACTAAAGGGAGACTAAGGTAAACACACAGAAAATCCACTCTAAAAATCAAAGAGAATATGGAAAATCATATTTAATTGGGAGGATTTTACCAGATGGAGATGGTGGATATGGCAGTGTCAGGGCTATAAGGTCACTAACGCCACCTTTTTTTTTTCCACCTGAACACAAAGGAAGACAGTATTTTCTAGCCTTCTCAATCTTCGTGGGGCCACGTGAGGCCATCTGGGATCATGTGGTTAGTTATGGCCCATGGGACATGAGTCAAAGGAATGTAGGCTACTCCCAGGCTCAGCCCCTAAAGTCAGCCTCCACTTAAGATTTTCTGCTTCCCCAGGCAGACTCACAGAGGGCACCCGCGAGAGAGCGGACTAAGACGGGTGAGCCGTGAGCGCGCGCCACCAGGCATCTCCCGGAACACCGGAATCCCGGTGTGCTCACGGGATCCAGACTGAGACCGGGAGCTCCCAGAGCGCGCGCGGGGCGGCTGGCGGGCCACCTGCACGGGGGAGCGGGCGGACTCGCGGTCGGCACCCGCGAAACAGCAGACTGAGACCCTGAACCGGGTGCGCACGCCACCAGGCTTCTCACGAAACTCCGGAATCGAGGTGTGCTCACCGGGCATAGACTGAGACCGGGAGACCCGGAGCGTGCGGGGCGGCCGGTGGCTGGCGGCATTAGAAACACAAAGGACAGAGACGCGCCGGCCCTGGAAGTGAGGGCAGGGACGCCGGGTGTGGGGCGCACATCCCAGGACGCTGCAGGGTTGAGCAGCACCAACAGTAATAGAGTTAAAGTGGCCAGAACATCAGTGGAGAACGGGCCGCAATCCCTCTGTCCTGTGACAATGCAGCCTCTGCTGCTCTGACCCTCAGAAGAGGCATAGCCGGCCGCCAGGGAAAGCCGCCAGAGAACAAAAGCCTGGAAATACCGGCTCAGAGAGTGCCCATCCCCATCCTCCCTCGCAGGGGACACGGAGACTCTAACCAAACAGGGTTGCCTGAGTATCGGCGCGGCAGGCCCCTCCCCCAGAACACAGAAGGCAGGCTGAAAAATCAAGAAGCCCACAACCCGAGGCGCCTGGGTGGCGCAGTCATTGAGCGCCTGTCTTCGGCTTAGGGCGTGATCCCAGCGTTCCGGAAAGGAGTCCTTCATCGGGCTCCTCCGCTGGGAGCCTGCTTCTTCCTCTCTCACTCCCCTGCTTCTGTTCCGTTCTTGCTGACTGTCTGTCTCCCTCTCTCAGATAAGTAAATAAATAAAATCTTTAAAGAAGAAGCCCACATCTCTAAGATCCCTATAAAACAAGGGGCACGGCCTCGGACCCAGTCAATAATTTGGGCTCTGGACAACCCCACAACCTCTCCTCATTAGAATGACAAGAGGGGGAAGCCCCCCCCAGCAAAGAAAAGACAGTGAGTCTGTGGCCTCTGCCACAGAAGTAACGGATATGGATGTAACCAAATTATCAGAAATGGAATTCAGAGTAACAATGGTCAAGATAATGAGTAGACTTGAAAAAAGTATTAAGGAAAATGTTACTGAGAATATAGAATCCCTAAGGGTGGAAATGAGAGCGAATTTGACAGAAATTAAAAATTCTATGAGCCAAATGCAGGCAAAACTAGAGGCTCTGACGGCCAGGGTCACGGAAGCAGAGGAAAGGGTTAGTGAATTGGAGGATGGGTTAATAGAGGAAAAAATAAAAATAGAAGATGGTCTTAAAAAAATCCACGCCCACGAATGTTGGCTACGGGAGATTACTGACTCAACGAAACGATCCAATGTTAGAATCATCGGCATCCCCAAGGGGGTGGAGAAAAACAGAGGTCTAGAAGAGATATTTGAACAAATTGTAGCTGAAAACTTCCCTAATCTAGCAAGGGAAACAAAAATTCATGTCCAAAAGGCAGAGAGGACCCCTCCCAAGCTCAACCATGACAGACCTACACCATGTCACGTCATAGTGCAATTCGCAAATATGAGATCCAAGGATACAGTATTGAAAGCGGCCAGGGCAAAGAAATTTCTCACGTACCAAGGTAAAGGCATCAGAATTACATCAGACCTGTCTACACAGACCTGGAATGAGAGAAAGGGTTGGGGGAGCATTTTTAAAGCTCTTTAAGAGAAAAACATGCAGCCAAGGATCCTTTATCCAGCAAGGCTGTCATTCAGAATTGATGGAGAAATAAAGACATTTCAGAATCGACAGTCACTAGCCAATTTCGTAACCACGAAACCAGCCCTACAGGAGGTATTACGGGGGGTTCTATAAAAGTAAAAAGGCCTCAAGAGTGATACAAAACAGAAAGTCACAGCCAATACAAAGACTTTACTGACAACATGGCAGAATTAAAAGCATATCTCTCAGTACTCAGTCTTAACATTAATGGTTTAAATTCTTGCTTAAAACGCCACAGGGTTGCAGATTGGATAAAAAGAATTGACCCATCCATTTGCTGTCTACAAGAGACTCATCTCGAACCCAAAGATGCATTCAGACTGAGAGTAAGGGGATGGAGTACCATCTTTCACGCAAATGGACCTCAAAAGAAAGCTGGGGTAGCAATTCTCATATCAGATAAATTGGATTTTAAACTACAGACTATAGTTAGAGATGCAGAAGGGCACTATATTATTCTTACAGGAAGTATTAAACAAGTGGATATGACAATTATAAATATATATGCCCCCAACAGGGGAGCAGCAAGATACACAAGCCAACTCTAAACCAGAATAAAGAGACATATAGATCAAAATACGTTAATAGTAGGGGACCTCAACACTCCACTATCAGAAATAGAGCACCCATGCAGAAAATCGACAAAGAAACAGGGCTTTGAATGCCATACTCGACGAGTTGGACCTCATAGATATATAGAGAACACTACACCCCAGAACCAAAGAATACTCATTCTACTCTAATGCCCATGGAACATTCTCAAGAATAGACCATGTTCTGGGACACAAAACAGGTCTCAGCCGATACCAAAAGATTGAAATTATCCCCTGCATATTCTCAGACCACAACGCTCTGAAATTGGAACTCAACCACAAGGAAAAATTTGGAAGAAACTCAAACACTTGGAGACTAAGAACCATCCTGCTCAGGAATGACTCGATAAACCAGGAAATCAAAAATCAAATTAAACAATTTATGGAGACCAATGAGAATGAAAATACAACAGTCCAAAACCTATGGGATACTGCAAAGGCGGTCCTAAGGGGGAAATACATAGCCATCCAAGCCTCACTCAAAAGAATAGAAAAATCTAAAATGCAGTTTTTATATTCTCACCTCAAGAAGCTGGAACAGCAACAGAGGGACAGGCCTAATCCACGCACGAGGAAGCAGTTGACCAAAATTAGAGCTGAAATCAATCAAGCAGAAACCAGAAGTACAGTAGAGCAGATCAACAGGATTAGAAGCTGGTTCTTTGAGAGAATCAATAAAATTGACAGACCACTGGCAAGACTTATCCAAAAGAAAAGAGAAAGGACCCAGATTATTAAAATTATGAATGAAAAAGGAGAGGTCACGACGAACACCATTGAAATTGGAAGGATTATTAGAAATTTTTATCAACAGCTATATGCCAATAAACTAAGCAATCTGGAAGAGATGGAATCCTTCCTGGAAACCTATAAACTACCAAGATTGAAACAGGAAGAAATTGATTCCTTAAACAGGCCAATTAATTATGAAGAAATTGAGTCAGTGATAAACAACCTTCCAAATAACAAAACTCCAGGCCCGGATGGTTTTCCTGGGGAATTCTACCAAACATTCAAAGAAGAAATAATACCTATTCTCCTAAAGCTATTTCAAAAAATAGAAACAGAAGGAAAGCTACCAAACTCATTCTATGAGGCCAATATTACCTTGATCCCCAAACCAGGCAAAGACCCCCTCAAAAAGGAGAATTACAGACCGATTTCCCTAATGAATATGGATGCCAAAATCCTCAACAAGATACTTGCTAATAGAATCCAACAGTTCATTAAAAGGATTATCCACCACGATCAAGTGGGATTCATACCTGGGATGCAAGCGTGGTTCAATATTCTCAAATCAATCAGCGTGATACATCATATCAACAAGAAAAGACTCAAGAACCATATGATCCTCTCAATCGATGCCGAAAAAGCATTTGACAAAATACAGCATCCTTTCCTGATTAAAACGCTTCAGAGTGTAGGAATAGAAGGTACATTTCTCAATCTCATAAAAGCCATCTATGAAAAGCCTACTGCAAATATTATTCTCGATGGGGAAAAGCTGGAAGCCTTTCCCTTAAGATCAGGAACTCAACAAGGATGCCCACTCTCACCACTATTATTCAACATAGTACTAGAAGTCCTTGCAACAGCAATCAGACGACAAAAAGGGATCAAATATATTCAAATCGGCAAAGACGAAGTCAAAATGTCTCTCTTCGCAGATGACATGATACTCTATATGGAAAACCCAAAAGAAGCCACTCCCAAACTATTAGAAGTTATAGAGCAATTCAGTAATGTGGCGGGATACAAAATCAATGCTCAGAAATCAGTTGCATTTCTGTACACGAATAACGAGAACGAAGAAAGAGAAATTAGGGAATCCATCCCATTTACAATAGCACCAAAAACTATACGTTACCTTGGAATTAACTTAACCAGAGACGTAAAGGACCTTTATTCTAGAAACTATAAATCACTCTTGAAAGACATTGAGGAAGACATAAAAAGATGGAAAGATATTCCATGCTCATGGATCGGAAGAATTAACATAGTTAAAATGTCCATGCTACCCAGAGCAATCTACACTTTCAATGCTATCCCGATCAAAATACCGAGAATGTTTTTCAAAGAACTGGAACAAATAGTCCTTAAATTTGTATGGAACCAGAAAAGACCCCGAATCTCCAAGGAACTATTGAAAAGGAAAAACAAAGCTGGGGGCATCACAATGCCGGATTTCGAGCTGTACTACAAAGCTGTGATCACAAAGACAGCATGGTACTGGCACAAAAACAGACACATAGACCAATGGAACAGAATAGAGAGCCCAGAAATGGACCCTCAGCTCTTTGGGCAACTAATATTTGATAAAGCAGGAAAAAACATCCGGTGGGAAAAAGACAGTCTCTTCAATAAATGGTGCTGGGAAAATTGGACACCTACATGCAAAAGAATGAAACTTGACCACTATCTCACACCATACACAAAAATAAACTCCAAATGGATGAAAGACCTCGATGTGAGACAGGAATCCATCAAAATTCTAGAGGAAAACATAGGCAACAACCTCTACGACATCGGCCAAAGCAACCTTTTTCATGATACATCCCCAAAGGCAAGAGAAACAAAAGATAAAATGAATTTATGGGACTTCATCAAGATTAAAAGTTTCTGCACAGCCAAGGAAACAGTCAGAAAAACTAAGAGGCAGCCCACGGAATGGGAAAAGATATTTGCAAATGACACTACAGATAAAGGACTGGTATCCAAGATCTACAAAGAACTTCTCAAACTCAATACACGAGAAACAAATAAACAAATCACAAAATGGGCAGACGATATGAACAGACACTTTTCCAATGAAGACATACAAATGGCTAACAGACACATGAAAAAATGTTCAAAATCATTAGCCATCAAGGAAATTCAAATCAAAACCACACTGAGATACCACCTTACGCCAGTTAGAATGGCAAAAATAGACGAGGCAAGAAACAACAATTGTTGGAGAGGATGTGGAGAAAGGGGATCCCTCCTACATTGTTGGTGGGAATGCAAGTTGGTACAGCCACTCTGGAAAACAGTGTGGAGGTCCCTTAAAAAGTTAAAAATTGAGCTACCCTATGATCCAGCCATTGCACTACTGGGTGTTTACCCCAAAGATACAGACGTAGTGAAGAGAAGGGCCATATGCACCCCAATGTTCATAGCAGCAATGTCCACAATAGCTAAATCGTGGAAGGAGCCGAG
This sequence comes from Ursus arctos, assembly GCF_023065955.2. Lineage (NCBI taxonomy): Eukaryota > Metazoa > Chordata > Mammalia > Carnivora > Ursidae > Ursus > Ursus arctos. The sequence continues at coordinate 83,974,639 of NW_026622763.1, read as the reverse complement.
ATGCCCTGCAACAGATGACTGGATTAAGAAGTTGTGGTCCATATATACAATGGAATATTACTCAGCAATCAGAAAGAACGAGTTCTCAACATTTGCTACAACATGGACGGCACTGGAGGAGATAATGCTAAGTGAAATAAGTCAAGCAGAGAAAGACAACTATCATATGATTTCTCTCATCTATGGAACATAAGAACTAGAATGATCAGTAGGGGAAGAAAGGGATAAAGAAAGGGGGGGTAATCAGAAGGGGGAATGAAACATGAGAGACTATGGACTATGAGAAATATACTGAGGGCTACAGAGGGGAGGGGGGTGGGGGAATGGGATAGGCCGGTGATGGGTAGTAAGGAGGGCACATATTGCATGGTGCACTGGGTGTTATACACAACTAATGAATCATCAAGCCTTACATCGAAAACTGGGGATGTACTGTATGGTGACTAACATAATATAATAAAAAATCATTATAAAAAAAAAAAAAGATTTTCTGCTCCCCAAGGGGCGCCTGGGTGGCACAGCGGTTAAAGCGTCTGCCTTCGGCTCAGGGCGTGATCCTGGCATTGTGGGATCGAGCCCCACATCGGGCTCTTCTGCTATGAGCCTGCTTCTTCCTCTCCCGCTCCCCCTCTCGCTGGCTGTCTCTATCTCTGTCGAATAAATAAATAAAATCTTTAAAAAAAAAAAAAAAAGATTTTCTGCTCCCCGCCTTTTTTTTCTTCTTTCTCAACAACTCTAGAGGTCACAAATCAAAGACACTGGTATTATAAAATGGAAAGATCTGGGTACCTAAATGTCTGCATGTAGTCAACTGCCTCCCTCCCCACCACTTTCATTAAGAATTGTGATATAAGCAAACATTAAACTTTTATTGTATTGAGCTCTTGAAATGTTGGGATTGTTTATTACAGTAGTTAGGCTCTGGCTTATACAGAAGAGGATGGCTTTCCAGGCAAAGGGAGCCACAGAAACAAAAGTAGAAAGGCAGGAAGAGATATCAAATGGTTGCAAAGTATAAGAAAGAAAACAGTCTCTCTCTCTCTCTCTCTCTCTCTCTCTCCCCCTCTCAAAAATAAATTTTTTTAAAAAGCTTTTAAAAAAAGAGAGAGGAGAGAGAGAAGGGCACCTAGGTGGCTCACTTGGTTAAGCATCTACCTTCAGCTCAGGTCATGACCTCAGGGACCTGGGATTGAGTCCCACATCAGGCTTCCTGCTCAGCAGGGAGTCTACTTTTCCCTCTGCCCCTCCCTCCACTTGTGTTCTCTCACCCTCTCTCCCTCTCTCTCAAAAATAAATTTTAAAAGATCTTAAAAAAAAAAAAAAAGGAGTCAGAAGAAATCAACCCTAATGAAAAACCGAGTCAGATGCCAGGAGGGCTTTGATTGATGAACTAATCTGAAAGAAAATGAAGAGCAATAATTTTCTAAAAGTGACACAATCAAAATAGTATTTTAGGAAGTATAACTTAACAGCAGTGCAATCTGGATAAAACTTTAAGTTCTTTTGATGGTTTGAAATCATGACTCAAGTTAGATTTTCGGAAAAGAGGATTTACTGACTAAAAAGTCAGGCATAGCTGGATTGAGGGGTTCAACAGGACTCTGGACTCTGTGTCTCTTGCTAGATTACTCAGCTTTCCCCTGTAATGGTTTTATTTGCAAGACATGATGTTCCCCAGCAACTCCAATCTTACTTTCTACTGGCATCAAGTCCAGCAGAACGAGATTCTCTTTCCCAACTCAGAAGTGAGTTTATTTTGAGAGACCATGATTAACATGTGCAGCTCAAAATAAACCCTGTGCTCCGGTCCAGAGCACGTGCTCTGGGCTGCAAGAGAACAGAAACCGTTGGGGAGGAAAAGTTTTCCTTTTTTCCCTTCTCTGTTCTTTGGCTGATCTACTAATTAAACTGACATAAGACAGACCAACAGTAGAAAAATTTAATTTCATACATATGGGAGCTCATAAAAATGAGACTCCAAGAAGTAACTGAAGCAGGCAGCTTTTGTACCTTTTAGACAAACAATAAACTTGTGAAGAATCAACAAGATAAAGAAGTTGGGGTTTGGGATAGCACATTAATGAAGCGGTAACAAGGCCTGTTCATACAGCTTTCTCAGACCTGAATTTCCTACCTATTTCCTGGCAATAAGGGTGCTTTTTGGAGGCATCTTCTGGGTGCAGGGAGGATAGCCTTCACATGAGGATTTATTTCCTGCTTTCAGGGGGACAAAGGATGGTCAGGATATCCTTCTGGTACCAGCTATTTAAGTAATTTAAACTCAAAATAATCAATATGCTGGGCACCTGTGTGGCTCAGTCAGTTAAGCGTCTCCCTTCGGCTGGGGTCATGAACCCAGGGGCCTGGGATCCAGTCCCATGTTGGGCTCCCTGCTCTGTGGGGAGTCTGCTTCTCCCTCTGCCCCTCCCTTCACGCGTTCTCTCTCTCTCAAATAAATAAATAAAATCTTTTTTAAAAAATCAATATGCCAAGGCATATTTTGGGGCACCCTGCCCTGAACCCCATCACAACCTTATTATTATCCATCACTCATTGCAACAGTAATGCTGTGTAACTAACAACTACAGAGCTTCAAAAGCCTACAGTGATAAGCATTGTTGCTCACATGCCTGGGATCTGCTGGGAGTTGGCTATAGGAAGGCTCTGGTCCTTCCAAGGGCTTCCATGGCACAGCAGGAGTACAGAAAAGGAATCTGACACATGCAGAGCTTCTTGAAGCTTTGATCCACTTTCTCGTAATTCTATTGGCCAAAGAAAATCACACAGGTTGGGGACATAAATTTCAACTTTATAGGAGAAACCCCAAAGTTACATACTAAAGGATGTAATACAAAGAAGGATGAAGGGCTGGGCCCACTGATGCAAACAATCTACCACACCCATGAACATCCCATGGGCAGAGTGGGAGAGAGATGGTATTCCAAGGAAAACATGAACGCTATTAATGGAAAAAAGTGGTGGATAGATTCTAGTTAGCAAAGCCAACTGATGACCACTTCTGGCAAGATAAAATACAAACTAATACAGAGTTTTTGATAGTGGGAATGTAATGAAAGCGATGTCTGAAAAATGTTAGAAGTAGAATCATTAGTATTTGATGACTATATTTAGAAGTGAGAGAAACTGGCCCACAGATTCACACCTAAGTGGACTAGAGAACATGGCCCATCAGACTTGGGAACGTTGCAGGGGAAAGGGAGTGAAGGAAATGGTAAGTTTGGTTTTAAACACAGTGTACAGATTGGTGAAGAAAAAGAAAATTGTAGTGGAAGGGGGATAAATGGAAGATGCTCATCTAGCTAGTCTGAAGTATAAAAACTTTGAGTCCAGAATTTTCAGAAGTTGTACTTTGAATTTCGTCTCAGGTCTGTATAGCCAACTCTTCATCATACTGATCATTTTTATTCCAAAGATACCTTCTGGTATCTTAGAAGATGAGTTTCTAGAAAAAGCATTACTATTTTGTTTCTATTAACAAGAACGATTATGCTCCACCAGTATCATAATATCCCGAAGAGCCCAATATCATGTGATGTTTTCAGGATAGCAATAAGAAAATATTTAACTCGATTCAATTCAGCCTTCATGTCATGTTTATTTTGTTAGTGTCTGATTCCCTTTAAATGAGAAATCAGGGTAGAGATTTTATTGTGAATTTTTAACCAGAACATCTCTGCCCTATGACCATCAAGAGAAGCGGCAACCTGATATTACCTTTCTAAAAATAGATATCTTTAGTGAAGGATAGCTTTCTGCATTCTACAGTTAATACCCTAAGCAGTTTCTTGTATCAGATTTTCTTTTCTCTCTTCTGCAGGTGCAGTTACAGCCTCTTCTTTTTAGTTCTACCCTCAAAGCGGTAGATCAACTTGCTCCTAGAGAATTTATCAACACAGGTAGTTCAGAGAGATTAAGAGGAAGAACATGGGTTGCAGAATCAGACAAGCTGGGCCACTTTCTAGTTATGTGACTTTAGGGGAATCACTCAATCTTTCTGTGCCCCAGTTGCATCAAAGTACTTCTACCTTTCATGTCTCACCAAAGGGATATCAAGCCCAGATGATGTCTTAATCAGAAAAGTGAATATCAGAGAAATATTTTCATTGGTAAAATTAATGACTTGCTCATCATCATAATCATTAATCAGATATCACTGGGAAAATTAGTGATGTTCCAGATACTTATTGGCTGAAATATATCAGAAGTGCTTCCACACTTAACAAAGAGCTAGCTTTTTTATTTTGTAGTATGAACTGTTTTGTCCTTGCTTGCAAATACATGTGTAATAAATGTCTGTATAAGTGGTAAAATTTTGTCTGAGACTTGCTTTTATTATAATCTGTGATCAAAGTGTGGGGAAATGGACAACCTTCACCCGCCTCAAACTTTTCCATGGTTACTATTATCTGACAAAAAGAATCTTAAGGGTTGTATGTGGCCAAATAGATTAAAGTCCATTTGCAACAGTAGTTATGTTGCGTAAATATTTTTGAAATAAAGTATAAGCAATTAGTTCTAGGTTCAAAAGTCATAAAATGAAGAGATCATGTTTAGAACCCCCCAGTACTACTAATTTTAGATGGTGAACTGATATTTGCTGCTATTGTAATTTTAAGGGACTTTACTTGCCAGCCATTTAAATATATTATTTGTGATCAAAGTTCAGTACAACAGGTAGCATAAATTATTTTAGCTTTTAAGAACGAAGCAAACAATACATATGGTTAAATTCATCCCTTGACTGCATTCTTGTTTAAATTCTAAAATATGGGATCATAAGAATGAGGTATGAACTTAATGGAATAATGGGTTCTTGCACAACTCCCAGGGACCAGAAAAATTGCCCTCCATGATAGGAAAAACGTTCAAAGGTATTAAAAAAGAAAGAACTCTATTTTTCCCTACTGGAATTCAATTACTAAACTCTGGGGATGTTTTTAGTACAACTTTAAATTTTCAATAGTACACTAGGTAAAAGGTGACCTCTAAAGCAATTTTATACAGCTTTTGATCAAAGTATGTATGTCTTATGTACCTTAGACAGATGTTGAGACACATAGATATTTGAGTGAACCTTCAAATCTAATTACCTTCATATTTATGGCTTGTTTTGTATATCATGAAGATACTTTGCTAAATATCCCCAAAGGTAAATACCTTTAAATAGAGAAACTGGGACAATATTTATCAATTCTTTGACTGTCAGTCTCAGCAGGTAATATGCTAGAATTTTCATTAGCTGCAAACACCACATATTGTGGCATAGATAACCTGTATTTCACCCAGAGGTAACTGGGTGAAAATTTCACAATGCAAATGTTATTTTCTCTCTCTCTCTCTCATAAAAGCAAACCACTTTTACCCTCTAGGTAATCAAAGAAAATCCCTGGGATTTCTCCCTGCTGTTTTCTCCCTTTCAGCTACATCTAGCAACCAAGACAATATTCATCATCAATCTATAAATTCTAGCCAGTTTGTGACTGAGACAACAGCAAAGTACAGACCTTAAGCAACCAGCCAGAGTTCAGGAAGCTGGCAAATATTGCATTAGCTGGCAAGCACAGAGTATCTCTTGGGGCTTATGAAAGCTTTGGGGCTGTTTTTCCTGCATGAGCACTCTAATAAAATTTGTTCTGGGGTGCCAGGATTCAAGTGGTAATTTGAATCACAGCAGTAAGCTCCTAGATGTTCTTTACCCACCCTTCTCTCTCTGTGCCACTGGCTGGTATCAAAGGAAAGAACCCTAATGTCCCTGGAACAAGGCAGGCCTGGGCTTGGATTTTCAGGCAGGGGTGAGCTGTTTTTTCACCACACTCCCCCCCGCCCCACCCCCAGCAATGAAGTCTTCTTCATCCACTCAACATTTCCAAGCCCTAGCCCTAACCCAGGCCATAGGTTCTAAAAATTCCATTTTGAAAGACAGACAGTTGAATGTTAGGAGGCTTCAGCTACCCCCAAAATGAGAAGATTAAGAAGAAAATGTTTTAAGGATAATGGTGTTTACTATAAGCCAGGTGATGTACAAACATTTCATTTAGCTTCACCAACAATCCTCTGCAGTATCCCTATTCCACAGAGGAGAAAACTGAGATCTGGGAGAAGCAACCTGAAGGGTTCTAGAGATAGTATTTTCTAGAGTAGGTAGAGCCCACTCACTCTTCTATAGTTTCTCTTTACTTAACATACTCTCCAGCTCTCTCTCCTCTGTCTTCCCTCAAGGTCCCCTATCCCCAATCTCCTTTCCAAAATCAAAATTCAAGATAATTAAAACAGCGGGTAATTACCTCATGAACAGACACAGGGCTTATCTCCACTGCACTATCAGAATCTGATTTACATTTATTTGTTTATTGTTTACCTACACAGACAAGCTCCACAGGGTTAAGAAACACATTTTGGGGGCACCTGGGTGGCACAGTTGTTAAACGTCTGCCTTCGGCTTAGGGCACGATCCCAGCGTTCTGGGATCGAGCCCCACATCAGGCTCCTCCACTAGGAGCCTGCTTCTTCCTCTCCCACTCCCCCTGCTGTGCCCCCTCTCTCGCTGGCTGTCTCTGTCCAATAAATAAATAAAATCTTTAAAAAAAAAAAACACACACATTTTGTTCATTTTTGTCTGTAGCACCTGAAAGAGTATCTGGCATGTAGGCAAGCATAAGAATCCCAATAAATATTGTTGAATGAATGAATGCATGGACCAGCAGATGAATGGAATAGAAAATCTAGAAATGTATCCAAATATATAAGGGAATGAAAATGATAGAGGTGGCATCAGTAGAAAGATGATTATTCAATAAATGGTCCTGTGAAAAGTGTTTAGTCATCTGAGAAAAAAAAGTATCATTATGCCAAAATATGTTTTCAGAGAGATCTAAGATTTATATATGAAAAAAATGAATCTATAAAAATTCTAATGAAAACCATGGAAGAAATTTTCTGTGGTTACCGATTGGGGAACTCTTACCTATTCCTTTAAGACACAGCAGTTCTTTGCCAGTTAATAAAATGGTATTACACTCTGTTGTTGGAAATGTGTATATGTTCACATGTATATGTGTCCCTAGAATAAAGGGAGTGGGGGTCAGCAGATAAGTAAAAACGTGAGAAAAGAGTGATAATTTCTTGAACAAGAGAACAGACGGCTCTCTTTGATTGAAGGGAAGAATGAATGGGCATGACAATACATTTGAGAAGGGGCGTGGGAAGTTGAAGGAGTTCCCGGAAGATGGAGGTTAAGTGCAGGACTGCCAATTTTATAAAAATAAATAATGTTCTTGAGGGGTGCCTGGGTGGCTCAGTCAGTTAAGCATCTGCCTTTGCCTCAGGTCATGGGATGGAGCCCCATGTCGGGCTCAGCAGGGAGTCTGCTTGTCCTTCTCCCTCTGCCCCTTCCCTGCTTATGCTCTCTCTCTCTCAAATAAATAAATAAAATCTTTAGATAGATAGATAGATAGATAGATAGATAGATAGATAGATAGATAAAGCTCTTGATTTAAAAGCATAATTCATGGTCCATATGGTTTCAGTCCATAAGCTGACACTCAACAATATTAGTTTATAACTGTAGATTAATTTGACTAAATATTTTCTGTTAAGATTCCTATCCCCTAAGAAGTATACGCTAGAGAAGCAAACTTCCCAGTTTAAGATGAGGCTTTAGCAGCAATTCTTAGTCATGATAATCAGGTTTCTATAGGAATTATGTCAGATTTATCTACTTAAAGCTTTTTAAAAAGTTGTCAAATTGAGACTAGGTCCAGTTACTATGGCAAAGGACATATATAACTTTTTTAAAATTCAAGTTAGTTAACATACAGTGTAATATTGGTTTTAGGAGAACAATGTAATGATTCATCACTTACATATAACACCCAGTGCTCATCCACAAGGGCCCTCTTTAATGCCCAACACCTATTTATCCCATCCCCTCACCCACCTCCCCTCCCTCAACTCTGTTCTCTACATTTAAGAGTCTGTATGGTTTGCCTCCCTCTCTGTTTTTATCTTACTTTACTTTTCCTTCCCTTCCCCTATGTTCACCTGTTTTGTTTCTTAAATTCCACATATGAGTGAAACCATATGATATTTGACTATCTCTAATTGATTTATTTCATTTAGCATAAAACACTAGTTCCATCCACATTGTTGCAAATGGCAAGATTCCATTCTCTTTGGAGCAATATTCCATTGTGTATATATACCTACCCATTCATCTGTCAATGGACATCTGGGCTCTTTCCATAATTTGGCTATTGTTGATAGTGCTGCTATAAACATTGGTATGCTTGTGCTCCTTCGAATCAGCCTTTTTGTATCCTTTGGATAAATTCCTAGTAGTGGAATTGCTGGGTTGTTGGGTAGCTCCATTTTTAACTTTTTGAGGAACCTCCATACTGTTTTCAGATTGGCTACACCTGTTTGCATTCCCACCAACAGTCAAAAGGGTTCCCCTTTCTCTGCATCCTTGCCAACATCTGTTGTTTCCTGAGTTGTTAATTTTAGTCATTCTGACAAGTGTAAGTTGGTATCTCTTTGTGGCTTTCTTTTTTTAGATTTATTTATTTATTTGAGAGAGAGAGAGAGAGAGAGAGCAGGGAGAAGGGCAAGAGAGGAAGAGGAAGAGAATCCTCAAGCAGACCCCCCGCTGAGCACAGAGCCCAACACAGGGCTCTATCCCAGGACCCTGAAATCATGACCTGAGCCAAAATCAAGAGTTGGACGCTCAACCAACTGAGCCACCCAGGTGCCCACTCACTGTGGTTTTGATTTGTATTTCCCTGATGATGAGTGATGTGGGGCATCTTTTCATTTGTCTGTTAGCCATCTGAATGTCTTCTTTGGAAAAGTGTCTTTTCATGTCTTCTACCCATTTCTTTACTGGATTATTTGTTTTTTGGGGTGTTGAGTTTGATAAGTTCTTCAAAGATTTTTTTATTTTAGAGAGAGAGGGAGAGAGAGAAAGCTCAAGCAGGGGGAGGGGCAGAGGGAGAGAATCCTCAAGCAGACTCCCTGATGAGACTGAGGCAGGGCTCAATCCCAGAATCCTGAGATCATGACCTGAGGTGAAATCAAGAGCAGGATGCTTAACTGACTGAGCCACCCAGGTGCCCCAAGTTTGATAATTTCCTTATAGATTTTTGATACTAGCCCTTTATCAGATATATCATTTGCAAATATCTTCTATTCTATCGGTTGCCTTTTAGTTTTGTCGATTTAGTTTTATTTCCTTCGCTGTGCAGAAACTTTTTATCCTGATGAGGAACCAATAGTTCATCTTCACTTTTGTTTCCATTGCCTCCAAAGACCTGTCTAGTAAGAAGTTCCTGCAACAGATGTCAAAGAGGTTGCTGCCTGATTTCCGCTCTAGGATTTTGATTTCCTCTCTTACATTTAGGTCTTTCATCCATTTTGAATTTATTTTTGTGTATGGTGTAAGAAAGTGGTCCAGTTTTCCCAATATAATTTGTTGAAGAGACAGTCTTTTTTCCATTGGATATTCTCACCTGCTTTGTCAAAGATTGGTTTGGCCATACAGTGAGTCCATTTTCTGTGTTCTCCATTCTGTTCCATTGGTCTATGTGTCTGTTTTTGTGCCAGTACCATACTGCCTTGATGACTACAGCTTTGTAATAGACCTTGAAATCTGGAATTGTGATCCTTCCAGCTTTGTTTTTCTTTTTCAACATTACTTTGTCTATTTGGTGTCTTTTCTGGTTCTACACAAATTTTAGAATTGTTTGTGCCAGCTCTGTGAAAAATGCTGGTGTTACTTTGATGGGAATTGCATTGAATGTGAGACTGCTTTAGGTAGCATAGACATTTTAACAATATTTGTTCTTCCAATCCATGAGCATGGACCATTTTTCCATTTCTTTGTGTCTTCTTCAATTTCATTCATAAGTGTTCTATAGTTTTCAGCATACAAATCTTTTACTTCTTTGGATAGATTTATTCCTAGGTATCTTATGAGTTTTGGTGCAATTGTAAATGGGATCAGTTCCTTGATTTCTCTTTCTGATGCTTCATTATTGATGTATAGAAATGAAACAGATTTCTGCACATTGATTTTATATCCTGTGACTCTGCTGAATCCATGTATCAGTTCTAGCAATTTTTTTAGTTGAGTCTTTCAAGTTTTCTATATAGAGTATCATGTCATCTGCAAATAGTGAAAGTTCAACTTCTTCCTTGCCAATTTGGATGTCTTTTATTTCTTCTTTTTGTCTGATTACTGAGGCTAGGGCTTCTAGTACTATGTTGAACAACAGTGGTGAGAGTGGACATCCCTGTCATGTTCCTGACCATAGGGGAAAAGCTCTGTTTTGCCATTGAGGATGATATTAGATGTTGGTCTTTCACATACGGACTTCATGATGTTGAGGTATGTTCCTTCTATCCCAGCTTTCTTGAGGGTTTTTATCAAGAAAGGATGCTGTATTTTGTCGAATGCTTTTTCTGCATCTATTGAGAGGATCGTCTGGTTATCCTTTCTTTTATTAATGTTGTGTATCACACTGATTGATTTGCGGATATTGAACCACCCCTGCAGCCCAAGAATAAATCCCACTTGATCATGGCGAATAATCCCCTTAATGTATTGTTGGATTCGATTAGCTACTATCTTCTTGAGAACTTTTGCATCCATGTTCCTCAGGGATATTGGCCTGTAATTCTTTTTAGTGGGGTCTTTGTCTGGCCTGATAGAATGAGTTTGAAAGTTTTCTTTCCATTTCTGTTTTTTGGAACAGCTTCAGAAGAACAGGGATTAATTCTTCTTTAAAGGTTCGGTAGGAGCCATCTGGTCCTGGAGTCTTGTTTGTCGGGAGATTTTTGATTACTGATTCAATTTCTTTGTTGGTTATGGGTCTGTTTAAAATTTCTATTTCTTCCTGTTTCAGTTTTGGTAGTTTATATGTTTCTAGGATTTTATCCATTTCTTCCAGATGCCCAATTTGTGGCATATAATTGTTCATAATATTCTCTTATAACTGTTTGTATTTCTGCAATGTTGGTTGTGATCACTCCTCTTTCATTCATGATTTTATTTTTTGGGGTCCTTTCTCTTGTCCTTTTGATAGGTCTGGCAAGGGGGTTATCAATTTTTTTAATTCTTTCAAAGAACAAGCTCTCGTTTTGTTAATTTGTTCTAATTTTTTTTTAATTTCTGTATGATTTATTTCTGCTCTAATCTTTATTATTTCCCTTCTTCTGCTGGCTTTAGGCTTTATTTGCTGCTCTTTTTCCAACTCTGTTACGTGTAAAGTTAGGTTGTGTATTTGAGACTTTTCGTGATTCTTGAGGAAGGCCTGTATTGCTATATACTTCCCTCTGATGACCTTCTTTGCTGTGCTTCCCTGGGTTTTGGACTGTTGTGTCTTCATTTTCATTTGTTTCCATGTATTTTTTATTTCTTCTTTAATCCTGGTTAACCCATTCATTCTTTAGTAGGATGTTCTTTAACCTCCAAATATTTTTGGTCTTTCCAATTTTTTTCTTGTGGTTGACTTCAAGTTTCATAACTTTGTGGTCTGAAAATATGCATGGTATGATCTCAGTCATTTGTATTTGCTGAGGCCTGATTTGTGACCCAGTATGTGATCTATTCTGGAGAATGTTCCATGTGCACTCAAGAAGAATGTGTATTCTGTTGCTTTAGGATGGAATGCCCTGTCTTTTAAGTCCATCTGGTCCAGTATTCCATTCAAAGCCATTGTTTCCTGGTTGATCTTCTGCTTAGATGATCTCTCCATTGCTGTGAGTGAGGTCTTAAAGTCCCTTGCCATTATTGTATTATCACCAGTGAGTTTCTTTAAGTTTGTTAATAATTGATTTATATATTTGGCTGTTCCCAAGTTGGGGCCATAAATATTTACAATTGTTAGATCTTCCTGTTGGATAGACCTCTTTATTATGATATAGTGCCCTTCTTCATCAATTATTACAGTCTTTGGTTTAAAATCTAGTTTGTCTGGGGCGCCTGGGTGGCACAGTGGTTAAGCGTCTGCCTTCGGCTCAGGGCATGATCCCGGCGTTATGGGATTGAGCCCCACATCAGGCTCCTCTGCTACGAGCCTGCTTCTTCCTCTCCCACTCCCCCTGCTTGTGTTCCCTCTCTCGCTGGCTGTCTCTATCTCTGTCGAATAAATAAATAAAATCTTTAAAAAAAAAATCTAGTTTGTCTGATATAAGTATGGCTGTTCCAGCTTTCTTTTGATGTCCATTAACATGATAGATGGGTCTCCACCCCCTCACTTTTTTTTGAGAGAGAGAGAGCAAGAGAGAGAGTGCAGGGGGTAGGAGGGACAGAGGGAGAAAGAATCTTAAGCAGCCTCCACATTCAGCATGGAGCCCAACACAGGGCTCGAGCTCCTGACCTGGGCCGAAATCAAGAGTTGGACTCATAACAAACTGAGCCACCCAGGTACCCCTCACCCCCTCGCTTTCAATCTGGAGGTGTCTTTGGGTCTAAAATGAGTCTCTTATAAGCAGCATATCAATGGGTCTTTTTTTTTAATCCATTCTGATATCCTATGTCTTTTGATTGGAACATTTATTTCATTTACATTCAGAGTAATGAATTTAGTGCGATTGTATTACCTGTAAAGTCGCTGTTCCTATAGATTGCCTCTGTTCTGTTCTAGTCTTTTTTTTTTTTAAAGATTTTATTTATTTATTTGACAGAGATAGAGACAGCCAGCGAGAGAGGGAACACAAGCAGGGGGAGTGGGAGAGGAAGAAGCAGGCTCATAGCGGAGGAGCCTGACTTGGGGCTCGACCCCGCAATGCCGGGATCACGCCCCGAGCCGGAGGCAGACGCCCAACCGCTGTGCCACCCAGGCACCCCTCTGTTCTAGTCTTTTTGCTTTTGGTCTCTCTTTCCTGCTGTAAGGATCCCCTTGAGTATTTCTTGCAGGGCTGGTTTAGTGTTCACAAACTCCTTTAATTTTTGCTTGTCTTGGAAATGCTTTATCTCTCCTTCTATTCTGAATGACAGCTTTGCTGGATAAAGCGTTCTTGGCTGCATATTTTTCCCATTTAGCACATTGACTATATCCTGCCACCCCTCTCTGGCCCGTCAGCTTTCTGTGGACAGGTCTTCTGCTGACCTTATGTGTCTACCTTTGTAAGTTAAGGACCTCTTGTCCCAAGTTGCTTTCAGAATTCTCTCTTTATCTTTGTATTTTGTAAGTTTTACTATGGTATATATTGGTGTTTACCTGTATGTATTGGTGTTTACCCCTTTTCCCGGTCTTCTTCTTCTGGGACTCCTATGGTATGGATATTATTGGGCTTTGTGGAATTGCTGAGTTCCCTAAGTCTATACTTGTGACCTAACAGTTTTCTTTCCCTCCTCTTTTCAGCTTCATTATTTTCTGTGATTTTATCTTCTATATCACCTATTCATTCCTCTGCTTCCTCCATCCTCATTGCAATTGCATCCATCGATTTTGCTTGTCCATTATAGCATTTTTTATTTTGGCCTGACTAGTTTTTAAGTCTTTTATTTCAGCAGCCAGGGTTTCTCTGCTGTCCTCTCTCTTTCAAGCCCAGCCAGTATTCTTATGACTGTTGTTCTAAATTCTTGTTCAGATATATTGCTTATATCTATTTAGAGCAAATCCCTGGTTGTGATTTCTTCTTGATCTTTTGGGAAGAATTTCTGCATCTTGTCATTATGTCTTTCTGTCTTTTGCATATTAAGAAAGCTTGTTACAGGAGGGAGTTAAGATGGCGAAGGAGTAGGGACCCCTTTTTAGCCAGTCCCCTGAGTCGACTTGCATAGGTACCAGACCAGCCTGAACATCCACGGAATCAGCTTGAGACGCAGGAAGATACATCTGGATCTCTACAAATAAACATCTCCAGCGCTGAGTATTGAGGTACAAAGCAGGAAGCTGTGACACCGCACACAGATATCGTAAGATAAATGGAAGGGGGAGGGAGCCGCTGCGTTCGGGTGCCGGGAAGCGGTAGCCACCTGCACAGGGGGAGTGGGCAGGCTTGCGGACCGGCACCCACAAGAGAGCAGACTGAGACTGTGAGCCAGGGAACACGCGCCACCAGACTGAAATGGAGCTCCGGTGTGCTCACTGGAACCAGACTGAGACCGGGAGCTCCGGGAGCACACGGGGGCGGCTGGCGGCTGGCAGCTGGCGGTGTTACAAACACAAAGGACAGAGACGCGCCGGCACTGGAAGTGAGGGCTGGGATGCCGGGTGTGGGGACCACATCCCGGGATGCTGCAGGGTTGAGCAGCACCAACAGAAACAGAGTTAAAGTGGCCAGAACATCAGTGAAGAACAGTCCACGATCCCTCTGTTCTGAGACAGAGGCTGAGATTTGGCCACTATTGCTCTGACTCTCAGAAGAGTCACAGCAAACCGCCAGGGAAAGCCACCAGAGAACAAAAGCCTGGAAAGACCTGCTCACAGTGTGGCCACTCCCATCCCCCCTCACAGGGGACACGGAGACTCTACCCAAACAGGGTTGCCTGAGTATCGGTGCGGCAGGCCCCTCCCCCAGAAGACAGGCTGAAAAATCAAGAAGCCCACATCCCTAAGATCCCTATAAAACAAGGGCGCACGGCCTGGGTCCCGGTCAATAATTTGGGCTCTGGACAACCCCACACCCTCTCCTCATCAGAATGACGAGAAGGAGAAATCCCCCACAGCAAAGAAAAGACGATGAGTCTGTGGCCTCTGCCACAGAACTAATGGATATGGATATAACCAAATTATCAGAAATGGAATTCAGAGTAACAATGGTCAAGATGATGTGTAGACTTGAAAAAAGTATTAACGAAAATGTTAATGAGAATATAGAATCTCTAAGGGCGGAAATGAGAGCAAATCTGGCAGAAATTAAAAATTCTATGAGCCAAATGCAGCCAACACTAGAGGTTTTAACGGCCAGGGTGAATGAGGCAGAAGAACGTTTCAGCGAATTGGAGGATGGGTTAGTAGAAGAAAAAGCTAAAATAGAATCTGGACTTAAAAAAATCCACGCTCAGGAATGTAGGTTACAGGAGATTACTGACTCAATGCAATGTTCCGATGTCAGAATCATCGGCATCCCCGAGGGGGTGGAGAAAAACAGAGGTCTAAAAGAGATATTTGAACAAATTGTAGCTGAAAACTTCCCTAATCTAGCAAGGGAAACAAACATTTGTGTTGAAGAGGCAGAGAGGACCCCTCCCAAGCTCAACCACGACAAACCTACACCACGTCACGTCATAGTGCATTTTGCAAATATTAGATCCAAGGATACAGTATTGAAAGCGGCCAGGGCAAAGAAATTTCTCACGTACCAAGGCAAAGGTATCAGAATTACATCAGACCTACCTACATACCAAGGCAAAGGTATCAGAATTACATCAGACCTGCCTACATACCAAGGCAAAGGTATCAGAATTACATCAGACCTGCCTACATTCCAGGTCTGAGAGAAAGGGTTGGGGGGGGGGCATTTTTAAAGCTCTTTCAGAGAAAAACATGCAGCCAAGGATCCTTTATCCAGCAAGGCTGTCATTCGGAATTGATGGAGAAATAAAGACCTTCCAGAATCGCCAGTCATTAACCAATTTCGTAACCATGAAACCAGCCCTACAGGAGATATTAAGGGGGGTTCTATAAAGGTAAAAAGGCCCCAAGAGTGATAGAGAACAGAAAGTCACAATCGATAGAAACAAAGACTTTACTGGCAACATGGCATCATTAAAATCATATCTCTCAATAATCAGTCTCAATGTAAATGGCCTAAATGCTCCCATAAAACACCACAGGGTTGCAGATTGGATAAAAAGACATGATCCATCCATTTGCTGTCTACGAGAGACTCATTTTGAACCTAAAGATACATTCAGACTGAAAGTAAAGGGATGGAATACCATCTTTCACGCCAATGGACCTCAAAAGAAAGCTGGGGTAGCAATTCTCATATCAGACAGATTGGATTTTAAACTAAAGACTATAGTTAGAGACACAGAAGGGCATTATATTATTCTTAAAGGATGTATCCAACAAGTGGATATGACAATTATAAATATATATGCCCCCAACAGGAGAGCAGCAAGATACACAAGCCAACTCTAAACCAGAATAAAGAGACATATAGATCAAAATACGTTAATAGTAGGGGACCTCAACACTCCACTATCAGAAATAGACAGAGCACCCATGCAGAAAATCGACAAAGAAACAGGGCTTTGAATGCCATACTCGACGAGTTGGACCTCATAGATATATAGAGAACACTACACCCCAGAACCAAAGAATACTCATTCTATTCTAATGCCCATGGAACATTCTCAAGAATAGACCATGTTCTGGGTCACAAAACAGGTCTCAACAGATACCAAAAGACTGAAATTATTCCCTGAATATTCTCAGACCACAACGCTTTGAAATTGGAACTCAACCACAAGGAAAAATTTGGAAGAAACTCAAACACTTGCAGGCTAAGAACCATCCTGCCAGGAATGATTCGATAAACCAGGAAATCAAAAATCAATTTAAACAATTTAAGGAGACCAACGAGCATGAAAATACAACAGTCCAAAACCTATGGGATACTGCAAAGGCAGTCCTAAGGGGGAAATACATAGCCATCCAAGCCTCACTCAAAAGAATAGAAAAATCTAAAATGCAGTTTTTATATTCTCACCTCAAGAAGCTGGAACAGCAACAGAGGGACAGACCTAATCCACACACGAGGAAGCAGCTGACCAAGATTAGAGCAGAAATCAATGAATTAGAAACCAAGAGTACAGTAGAGCAGATCAACAGAACTAGAAGCTGGTTCTTTGAGAGAATCAATAAAATTGACAGACCACTGGCAAGACTTATCCAAAAGAATAGAGAAAAGACCCAAATTAATAAAATTATGAATGAAAAAGGAAAGGTCACGACCAACACCAATGAAATTGGAAGGATTATTAGAAGCTTTTATCAACAGCTTTATGCCAATAAATTGAGCAATCTGGAAGAGATGGAGGCCTTCCTGGAAACCTATAAACTACCAAGACTGAAACAGGAAGAAATTGATTTTTTAAACAGGTCAATTAATTATGAAGAGATTGAGTCAGTGATAAACAACCTTCCAAAAAACAAAACTCCAGGCCCGGACGGTTTTCCTGGGGAACTCTACCAAACATTCAAAGAAGAAATAATACCTATTCTCCTAAAGCTATTTCAAAAAATAGAAACAGAAGGAAAGCTACCAAACTCATTCTATGAGGCCAATATTACCTTGATCCCCAAACCAGGCAAAGACCCCATCAAAAAGGAGAATTACAGACCGATATCCCTGATGAATATGGATGCCAAAATCCTCAACAAGATCCTGGCTAATAGAATCCAACAGTACATTAAAAGGATTATCCATCATGACCAAGTGGGATTCATCCATGGGATGCAAGGGTGGTTCAACATTCACAAATCGATTGGGGTATTAGATTTTCTCCAGAAAGAAAAATTCAGAAATCATATGATTCTCTCAATAGATGCAGAAAAAGCATTTGACAAAATACAGCATCCTTTCCTGATTAAAACCCTTCAGAGTGTAGGGATAGAGGGACATTCCTCAATCTCATAAAAACCATCTATGAAAAGCTTACAGCAAATATCATTCTCAATGGGGAAAAGCTGAAAGCCTTTCCCTTAAGATCAGGAACACGACAAGGATGCCCACTCTCACCACTATTATTCAACATAGTACTAGAAGTCCTTGCAACAGCAATCAGACAACAAAAAGGTATCCAAATCAGCAAAGAAGAAGTCAAAATATCTCTCTTCACAGATGACATGATACTCTATATGGAAAACCCAAAAGAATCCACTCCCAAACTATTAGAAGTTATAGAGCAATTCAGTAATGTGGCGAGATACAAAAATCAATGCTCAGAAATCAGCTGCATTTCTATACACGAATAATGAGACTGAAGAAAGAGAAATTAGGGAATCCATCCCATTTACAATAGCACCAAAAACCATACGTTACCTTGGAATTAACTTAACCGGAGACGTAAAGGATCTATATTCTAGAAACTACAAATCACTCTTGAAAGACATTGAAGAAGACACAAAAAGATGGAAAAATATTCCATGCTCAGGGATCGGAAGAATTAACATAGTTAAAATGTCCATGCTACCCAGAGCAATCTACACTTCCAGTGCTATCCCTATCAAAATACCAATGACATTTTTCAAAGAGCTGGAACAAATAGTCCTTAAATTTGTATGGAACCAGAAAAGGCCCCGAATCGCCAAGGAACTGTTGAAAAGGAAAAACAAAGCTGGGGGCATCACAATGCCGGATTTCGAGCTGTACTACAAAGCTGTGATCACAAAGACAGCATGGTACTGGCACAAAAACAGACACATAAACCAATGGAACAGAATAGAGAACCCAGAAATGGACCCTCGGCTCTTTGGGCAACTAATCTTTGATAAAGCAGGAAAAAACATCCGGTGGGAAAAGACAGTCTCTTCAATAAATGGTGCTGGGAAAATTGGACACCTACATGCAAAAGAATGAAACTTGACCACTCTCTCACACCATACACAAAGATAAACTCCAAAGGGATGAAAGACCTCGATGTGAGACAGGAATCCATCAAAATTCTAGAGGAGAACATAGGCAGCAACCTCTACGACATCGGCCAAAGCAACCTTTTTCATGACACATCTCCAAAGGCAAGAGAAACAAAAGATAAAATGAACTTGTGGGACTTCATCAAGATAAAAAGCTTCTGCACAGCCAAGGAAACAGTCAAAAAAACTAAGAGGCAGCCCACTAAATGGGAGAAGATATTTGCAAATGATGCTACAGATAAAAGACTGGTATCCAAGATCTACAAAGAACTTCTCAAACTCGATATGCTAGAAACAAATAAACAAATCACAAAATGGGCAGAAGATATGAACAGGGAGCCAGGAGTTAAGATGGCGGAGGAGTAGGAGACACCGTTTTCAGCCGGTCCTCTGAGTCGAGCTGGATAGGTACCAGACCAGCCTAAACAACCACGGAACCAGCCTGAGACGCAGGAAGACGCATCTGGATCTCTACAAATGAACATCTCCAGCGCTGAGTATTGAGGTACGAAGCGGGGAGCCATGAAACCGTGCACAGATATCGGAAGATAAACGGAAGGGGGAGGGAGCCGCCGTGTTCGGGCGCCGGGAAGCGGTAGCCACTTGCACGGGAGAGCAGGCGGGGCTCGCGGTCGGCACCCACAAAACAGCAGACTGAGACCGTGAGCCGGGTGCGCGCGCCACCAGGCATCTCGCGGAACACCGGAATCCCGGTGCGCTCACTGGATCCAGACTGAGACCGGGAGATCCGGGAGCGGGCACGGGGCGGCTGGCGGCTGGCGGCATTAGAAACACAAAGGACAGAGACGCGCCGGCCCTGGAAGTGAGGGCTGGGACGCCGGGTGTGGGGCGCACATCCCGGACGCTGCAGGGTTGAGCAGCACCAACAGAAACAGAGTAAAGTGGCCAGAACATTAGTAGAGAATGGGCCGCAATCCCTCTGTTCTGTGACAGAGGCTGAAATTTGGCCGCTGCTGCTCTGACTCTCAGAAGAGGCACAGCAAACCGCCAGGGAAAGCCGCCAGAGAACAAAAGCCTGGAAATACCGGCTCAGGGAGTGCCCATCCCCATCCCCCCTCGCAGGGGACACGGAGACTCTACCCAAACAGGGCTGCCTGAGTATCGGCGCGGCAGGCCCCTCCCCCAGAACACAGAAGGCAGGCTGAAAAATCAAGAAGCCCACAACCCAGGCGCCTGGGTGGCGCAGTCATTGAGCGCCTGTCTTCGGCTTAGGGCGTGATCCCGGCGTTCCGGAAAGGAGTCCCTCATCGGGCTCCTCCGCTGGGAGCCTGCTTCTTCCTCTCCCACTCCCCTGCTTCTGTTCCCTCTCTCGCTGGTTGGCTGCCACATAAATAAATAAATAAAATCTTTAAAGAAGAAGCCCACATCCCTAAGATCCCTATAAAACAAGGGGCACGGCCTGGGACCCAGTCAATAATTTGGGCTCTGGAAACCCCGCAACCTCTCTTCATCAGAATGACAAGAAGGAGAAGCCCCCCCCAGCAAAGAAAAGACAGTGATTCTGTGGCCTCTGCCACAGAAATAATGGATATGGATGTAACCAAATTATCAGAAATGGAATTCAGAGTAACGATGGTCAAAATGATGAGTAGAATTGAAAAAACTGTTAACGAAAAGGTTACTGAGAATATAGAATCCCTAAGGACAGAAATGAGAGCAAATCTGACAGAAATTAAAAATTCTATGAGCCAAATGCAGGCAAAACTAGAGGCTCTGACGGCCAGGGTCGCAGAAGCAGAGGAACGGGTTAGTGAATTGGAGGATGGGTTAATAGAGGAAAAAATGAAAATAGAAGATGGTCTTAAAAAAATCCACGCCCACGAATGTAGGTTACGGGAGATTACTGACTCAATGAAACGATCCAATGTTAGAATCATCGGCATCCCCGAGGGGGTGGAGAAAAACAGAGGTCTAGAAGAGATATTTGAACAAATTGTAGCTGAAAACTTCCCTAATCTAGCAAGGGAAACAAACATTCGTGTCCAAGAGGCAGAGAGGACCCCTCCCAAGCTCAACCATGACAAACCTACGCCACGTCACGTCATAGTGCAATTCGCAAATATTAGATGCAAGGATACAGTATTGAAAGCGGCCAGGGCAAAGAAATTTCTCACGTACCAAGGCAAAAGCATCAGAATTACGTCAGACCTGTCTACACAGACCTGGAATGAGAGAAAGGGTTGGGGGAGCATATTTAAAGCTCTTTCAGAGAAAAACATGCAGCCAAGGATCCTTTATCCAACAAGGCTGTCATTCAGAATTGATGGAGAAATAAAGACATTTCAGAATCGCCATTCACTAACCAATTTTGTAACCACGAAACCAGCCCTACAGGAGATATTACGGGGGGTTCTATAAAAGTAAAAAGGCCCCAAGAATGATACAGAACAGAAAGTCACAGCCAAAACAAACAAAGACTTTACTGGCAACATGGCAACATTAAAATCATATCTCTCAGTAATCAGTCTTAATGTAAATGGTTTGAACCATCCCATAAAACGCCACAGGGTTGCAGATTGGATAAAAAGAAATGACCCATCCATTTGCTGTCTACAAGAGACTCATTTCAAACCCAAAGATGCATTCAGACTGAGAGTAAGGGGATGGAGTACCATCTTTCACGCAAATGGACCTCAAAAGAAAGCTGGGGTAGCAATTCTCATATCAGATAAATTGGATTTTAAACTACAGACTATAGTTAGAGACGCAGAAGGGCACTATATTATTCTTAAGGGAAGTATTCAACAAGTGGATATGACAATTATAAATATATATGCCCCCAACAGGGGAGCAGCAAGATACACAAGCCAACCCTTAACCAGAATAAAGAGACATATAAATAAAAATACATTAATAGTAGGGGACCTCAACACTCCACTATCAGAAATAGAACACCCTGGCAAAAACTAAGCAAAGAATCAAAGGCTTTGAATGCCATACTCAACGAGTTGGACCTCATAGATATATATAGAACACTACACCCCAGAACCAAAGAATACTCATTCTATTCTAATGCCCATGGAACATTCTCAAGAATAGACCATGTTCTGGGACACAAAACAGGTCTCAACCGATACCAAAAGATTGAAATTATCCCCTGCATATTCTCAGACCACCACACTCTGAAATTGGAACTCAACCACAAGGAAAAATTTGGAAGAAACTCAAACACTTGGAGACTAAGAACCATCCTGCTCAGGAATGACTCGATAAACCAGGAAATCAAAAATCAAATTAAACAATTTATGGAGACCAATGAGAATGAAAATACAACAGTCCAAAACTATGGGATACTGCAAAGGCAGTCCTAAGGGGGAAATACATAGCCATCCAAGCCTCACTCAAAAGAATAGAAAAATCTAAAATGCAGTTTTTATATTCTCACCTCAAGAAGCTGGAACAGCAACAGAGGGACAGGCCTAATCCACGCACGAGGAAGCAGTTGACCAAAATTAGAGCTGAAATCAATCAAGCAGAAACCAGAAGTACAGTAGAGCAGATCAACAGGACTAGAAGCTGGTTCTTTGAGAGAATCAATAAAATTGACAGACCACTGGCAAGACTTATCCAAAAGAAAAGAGAAAGGACCCAGATTATTAAAATTATGAATGAAAAAGGAGAGGTCACGACGAGCACCATTGAAATTGGAAGGATTATTAGAAATTTTTATCAACAGCTATATGCCAATAAACTAAGCAATCTGGAAGAGATGGAATCCTTCCTGGAAACCTATAAACTACCAAGATTGAAACAGGAAGAAATTGATTCCTTAAACAGGCCAATTAATTATGAAGAAATTGAGTCAGTGATAAACAACCTTCCAAATAACAAAACTCCAGGCCCGGACGGTTTTCCTGGGGAATTCTACCAAACATTCAAAGAAGAAATAATACCTATTCTCCTAAAGCTATTTCAAAAAATAGAAACAGAAGGAAAGCTACCAAACTCATTCTATGAGGCCAATATTACCTTGATCCCCAAACCAGGCAAAGACCCCATCAAAAAGGAGAATTACAGACCGATTTCCCAAATGAATATGGACGCCAAAATCCTCAACAAGATACTTGCTAATAGAATCCAACAGTACATTAAAAGGATTATCCATCACGATCAAGTGGGATTCATACCTGGGATGCAAGCGTGGTTCAATATTCGCAAATCAATCAGCGTGATACATCATATCAACAAGAAAAGACTCAGGAACCATATGATCCTCTCAATCGATGCAGAAAAAGCATTTGACAAAATACAGCATCCTTTCCTGATTAAAACCCTTCAGAGTGTAGGAATAGAAGGTACATTTCTCAATCTCATAAAAGCCATCTATGAAAAGCCTACTGCAAATATTATTCTCAATGGGGAAAAGCTGGAAGCCTTTCCCTTAAGATCAGGAACACGACAAGGATGCCCACTCTCGCCACTATTATTCAACATAGTACTAAAAGTCCTTGCAACAGCAATCAGACGACAAAAAGGGATCAAAGGTATTCAAATTGGCAAAGAAGAAGTCAAAATGTCTCTCTTTGCAGATGACATGATACTCTATATGGAAAACCCAAAAGAAGCCACTCCCAAACTATTAGAAGTTATAGAGCAATTCAGTAACGTGGCAGGATACAAAATAAATGCTCAGAAATCAGTTGCATTTCTATACACGAATAACGAGACCGAAGAAAGAGAAATTAGGGAATCCATCCCATTTACAATAGCACCAAAAACCATACGTTACCTTGGAATTAACTTAACCAGAGACGTAAAGGACCTATATTCTAGAAACTATAAATCACTCTTAAAAGACATTGAGGAAGACATAAAAAGATGGAAAGATATTCCATGCTCATGGATCGGAAGAATTAACATAGTTAAAATGTCCATGCTACCCAGAGCAATCTACACTTTCAATGCTATCCCGATCAAAATACCAAGGACATTTTTCAAAGAACTGGAACAAACAGTCCTTAAATTTGTATGGAAACAGAAAAGGCCCCGAATCTCCAAGGAACTGTTGAAAAGGAAAAACAAAGCTGGGGGCATCACAATGCCGGATTTCGAGCTGTACTACAAAGCTGTGATCACAAAGACAGCATGGTACTGGCACAAAAACAGACACATAGACCAATGGAACAGAATAGAGAGCCCAGAAATGGACCCTCGGCTCTTTGGGCAACTAATATTTGATAAAGCAGGAAAAAACATCTGGTGGGAAAAAGACAGTCTCTTCAATAAATGGTGCTGGGAAAATTGGACAGCTACATGCAAGAGAATGAAACTTGACCACTATCTCACACCATACACAAAAATAAACTCCAAATGGATGAAAGACCTCGATGTGAGACAGGAATCCATCAAAATTCTAGAGGAGAACATAGGCAACAACCTCTACGACATCGGCCAAAGCAACCTTTTTCATGACACATCCCCAAAGGCAAGAGAAACAAAAGATAAAATGAATTTATGGGACTTCATCAAGATTAAAAGTTTCTGCACAGCCAAGGAAACAGTCAGAAAAACTAAGAGACAGCCCACGGAATGGGAGAATATATTTGCAAATGACACTACAGATAAAGGACTGGTATCCAAGATCTACAAAGAACTTCTCAAACTCAATACACGAGAAACAAATAAACAAATCAAAAAATGGGCAGAAGATATGAACAGACACTTTTCCAATGAAGACATACAAATGGCTAACAGACACATGAAAAAATGTTCAAAATCATTAGCCATCAAGGAAATTCAAATCAAAACCACACTGAGATACCACCTTACGCCAGTTAGAATGGCAAAAATAGACAAGGCAAGAAACAACAATTGTTGGAGAGGATGTGGAGAAAGGGGATCCCTCCTACATTGTTGGTGGGAATGCAAGTTGGTACAGCCACTCTGGAAAACCGTGTGGAGGTCCCTTAAAAAGTTAAAAATTGAGCTACCCTATGATCCAGCCATTGCACTACTGGGTATTTACCCCAAAGATACAGACGTAGTGAAGAGAAGGGCCATATGCACCCCAATGTTCATAGCAGCAATGTCCACAATAGCTAAATTGTGGAAGGAGCCGAGATGCCCTTCAACAGATGACTGGATTAAGAAGTTGTGGTCCATATATACAATGGAATATTACTCAGCTATCAGAAAGAACAAGTTCTCAACATTTGCTACAACATGGACAGCACTGGAGGAGATAATGCTAAGTGAAATAAGTCAAGCAGAGAAAGACAACTATCATATGATTTCTCTCATCTATGGAACATAAGAACTAGGATGATCGGTAGGGGAAGAAAGGGATAAAGAAAGGGGGGGTAATCAGAAGGGGGAATGAAACATGAGAGACTATGGACTATGAGAAACAAACTGAGGACTTCAGAGGGGAGGGGGGTGGGGGAATGGGATAGACCGGTGATGGGTAGTAAGGAGGGCACGTATTGCATGGTGCACTGGGTGTTATACACAACTAATGAATCATTGAGCCTTACATCGGAAACCGGGGATGTACTGTATGGTGACTAACATAATATAATAAAAAATCATTTAAAAAAAAAAAAAAAGAAGATATGAACAGACACTTTTCCAATGACGACCTACAAATGGCTAACAGACACATGAAAAAATGTTCAAAATCATTAGCCATCAGGGAAATTCAAATCAAAACCACACTGAGATACCACCTTACGCCAGTTAGAATGGCAAAAATTGACAAGGCAAGAAACAACAATTGTTGGAGAGGATGTGGAGAAAGGGGATCCCTCCTACATTGTTGGTGGGAATGAAAGTTGGTACAGCCACTCTGGAAAACAGTGTGGAGGTCCCTTAAAAAGTTAAAAATTGAACTACCCTATGACCCAGCCATTGCACTACAGGGTATTTACCCCAAAGATACAGACGTAGTGAAGAGAAGGGCCATATGCACTCCAATGTTCATAGCAGCAATGTCCACAATAGCTAAATCATGCAAGGAACCGAGATGCCCTTCAACAGATGACTGGATTAGAAGTTGTGGTCCATATATACAATGGAATATTACTCAGCTATCAGAAAAAACGAGTTCTCAACATTTGCTGCAACATGGACAGCAATGGAGGAGATAATGCTAAGTGAAATAAGTCAAGCAGAGAAAGACAATTATCATATGATTTCTCTCATCTATGGAACATAAAAACTAGGAAGATCAGTAGGGGAAGAAAGGGATAAAGAAAGGGGGGGTAATCAGAAGGGGGAATGAAGCATGAGAGACTATGGACTCTGAGAAACAAACTGAGGGCTTCAGAGGGGAAGAGGGTGGGGGAATGGGATAGACTGGTGATGGGTAGTAAGGAGGGCACGTATTGCATGGTGCACTGGGTGTTATATGCAACTAATGAATCATCAAAATTTACATCAGAAACCAGGGATGAACTGTACGGTGACTAACATAATATAATAAAAAAAATTTAAAAAAAAAGAAAGCTTGTTACAGTTCCTACTCCTGAGAGTAATACTACATTAAGAAGGAGTCACACACTGTCCAGGGCCTGGCATTTCAGGAAGTGTTTCTGGTGTATGCTGTGTGCACTCTGCTTTGTGTTTTGGCTGCTCTTTTCCACAGGTCAGTCCTTCAGTCCTCTACAGCGTTCCTCCTTGTTCGCAGTGGGGAGAGTTTTGACCTTTAACAAGGTATACTTTAATTTACTTGTTAAGATAAGCCTAAGAGGGGAAAAAAGGCCTGATCCAAGGAAAAGGAAGAAAAAGCAAATAAAGAGACAAAAAACTATAAGCCTGATTCCAAAGAATAAGAAAGAAGGAAAACAAAACAAAACAAAATCTTGATCCAAAAAAATGAGGAAAGGAAACAAACCAATGAATAAACAAAAAAACTATAAGCCTGATAAGAAAAAAAAAGAAGAAAAAAAATAAGATAAAACATAAATATCAAAAATTAAAAATTAAAAATATTTTAAATTTTTTAAAAAAGGAAGCCTATTTCCACCAGAACTGAAGCTGACACTTTGGAGACTCAATGGTCAGCAGATTTGGTACATTCAGGGGCCTGTGTTGGTCTTCTGAGGGAGAGGCCCGCTGCACTGGCTCACCAGCGGGCTCACAGTCAGATCTGCCCCAGTAAAGATATCAACGCTGAGCGCAGGGGGGTGGGGTTGATGTAAACGACTTCAGCCTCCACTGCAAGCGCTCTGTTTCTCTCTGAAGTCCGACCATTCTGGTGGCCAGGGGGTGGAAGATGCTGTCACCCTGCCCTCTCCTCTCTGGAGAGAGGAACTCACAGCTGCCACTGTTCAGGAGGCCCTCACAGAATAGTGAACAATCTCCTGTGTCCCAAGCTTTCATCAGATCACTGCCCTCAACCTGTCTGTGCCCGGCTGGTGGCATACCCAATGCCACAGTTCTCCTGTATTCTCTCTGGCCCATGGATGGGATTCAAAACTCCAAATCTTAAAGGGTCTGGCAAGGTGTGGACCCACTGCCCTCCCCTGGAGGAGGGGCTTGCAGCGTGCCCTGCACCATCCTGTCCCAGAAAAGCAGTCGCATGGCGTGTGCACGGTGGCTGGAGTCCATTGTGATGCACAGGGAAAAGCTGTGACCAGGCTATCCTCCCACTGCCCAGGCCTCTGGCCCCTGTTGTCGAAAGGCTGCTCAATGGCTCCAACAGCCCTTTTGTCATTGGAGAGGCAAAATACACTCTTCCAAATGTACTCCAGGGAGGGGAATGTTTTCTCCTAGTGAGACCCAGGGGATGCCCTCACCACAATTTATTGTTCAAACCCTACGCACCACTCCCTCCTCTCTCTCTCTCCCTGACTTCACTCTGCAAAAAGGGATCCCTCCCCTTCGCAGCACCGTGGCTTCTCTCTCCCCCAATTCAAGCTCTGAACCTTGCATCTGCCATGTTCTCTCCCTCCAACTGTGCAGATTGCTTTCTTAATCCTCCGATTGGTTTCCTAGTTGTTCAAAATGATCTGATGTTGATCTAGCTGTGTTCAAGGGACAAGGCAAGCTCAGGGTCCCCCTACTACTTTGCCATCGTAACTCTTCCCCCCTCCTGTTTATCACAAAGGACATATATTCTTGGAGAAATCTTACCATAAAGGCTTATCTTACTCTGAGTAAAAATCATCTATGCAGAAGAATAATTCTCTCTCTTTTTTAAGATTTTATTTATTTATTTACTAGAGAGTGAGCAAGCGAGAGCACAAGCAGGGGGAGTGGCAGGCAGAGGGAGAAGCAGGCTCCCTGCTGATGCGAGAATCAATCCCAGGACCCTGGGATCATGACCTGAGCTGATGGCAGACGCTTAACCGACTTAGCCACCCAGGCGTCCCATGCAGAGGAATAATTCTATATAACACAAGCAAATGGCTTAACAATCATCCTTTTGATACTGTCCAGGATTCACATAACAGCATGACCCATGCTTAGATTTCTTTAGTCTAAGACTATAATGCATTAAAATGTATATAAAACTTCTCTACTTGATTAGATCTGTTTGGCTTTTCATCAGAGGACATACATACTTCTAATGACCTCTCTAGATAAAATAAAGAACAGAGCAGCCCTAGAATATAAATTTTATAATCTTTTTCATATTGAGCAATGATTTGTTTAAAAATGTGTATCACTAATAGTTATTATAGATGTGGCCCAGAGGGGAGAAATTTAGAAGCAAGATTTCCAAGCTTGAAGTTTAAACAAATCCATTCTTAATCCTGACAATTAGATTTTCTGCAAAAATTGTGTTGGCTAAAGATACTTACTTTTTTTTTTTAAGAAAATGTTCCAAAATATAACATAACAACTAGTTTTTCCCTCTGTAAGGGAAAAAATATATATGTATTTCAGACAAATTTAGAAAACAAATCCCAGGGGCACCTGGGTGGCTCAGTTGGTTAAGCTTCCAGCTCTGGGTTTCAGCTCAGGTCATGGTCTCGTGGGATGTGGGACTGAGACCTGCGTGGGGCTCTTTGAGGAGTTTGTTTGAGATTCTCTCCCTCTGCCCCTCACCTAACTCATGCACGTGTGCTCTCTCTCTAAGCTTTTAAAAAAAATTCTAGATTCAGTTTTGTTGTTGTTCTAGATTTTTATATTTAAAAACAAAATCAACCCCCCGAAAAAAAACCCCAGGCAAAAAAAATCAGAATAAAATTTCAGTGAATATACCCAGCAAACATCTGTGTGTGCAATTAAATACTGTTTGTTACTGAGGCACAAAACCTCAAACAATATACAAGTGTTCTAGGAGGCAGATTCAGTTTTCTTAACGTGTCATCAAGATATCCTTCAAATATAAATTAAAATATTCTAATCACTCTATTTGTATACATTTATAAGCAGACATCTAGCAACTCAAGTTAGAGAAGCCGGCGTTTCTATCGGTCTAGAAAAGGGCCATGTGGACCTGATATTTACTGATAGGTATCAGGACAGAAACATAAGCAGCCCCTATTCCTCAAACACCCCTAATTAAGAGACACTACATACACGGTTGTTAAACATACAAGATAGTGTATCTTTGTATAAATCAAATAAGTACTATAAAAGAGAGGGAGAGGTAAATACAGTTAGAAGCTCTTTTTTCCTTCGTATACTCCAAAGGATTAAAGATTTTAATATTTCAACTGGATAGCTGGGGGTAATTTTTTCATCTTTTTTAACCTTGTAATTCTGTGTTACTGTTTTTTTCAATGTTTTTAGGAGTTTCTCTGCCTTTTTTTGTACTCCAAAATATGAATATTTCTTACAGATGACAATAAGTTATCAATTTTTGAGTGCTTCTCATAATCCTGTCATTGTTCTAGCCACTTTGTCTTCATTTTCTAAAAACTACTCCCAACAACTCCATGATATAGGTACCATTATTTTTCATTTACATGTGAGTAAATGGAAGTTAGGATATATCTCCTATATCTCCTAAATCCATGCTGCCTAGCAGATGACCTGTCTCAGCCTGTGTACAAAGGAGCCTTAAGAAAACTGAAGCAAGCCAGAGAGGTTTCCCAACAAGCTGTTCTTACCACATTTTCCTTTGCTTCTGTCTTCATCATGAAATAATCTCTCAACTTTAGCCCATTCTTGGCTCCACTTCCTGGACTTACTGCTGTCTGACAAGAAATCCTGTGGGGCGCCTGGGTAGCGCAGTCGTTAAGGCGTCTGCCTTCGGCTCAGGGCGTGATCCCGGCGTTCCGGGATCGAGTCCCACATCGGGCTCCTCTGCTGGGAGCCTGCTTCTTCCTCTCTCACTCGCCTGCTGTGTTCCCTCTCTCACTGGCTGTCTCTCTGTCACATAAATAAATAAAATCTTAAAAAAAAAAAAAAAGAAATCCTGTGACATTTCTGTATTCATTGTTAATAGCTAAATGAATTTGAAAGCTTCCAGAAAGTTAGACGACCGATCTGTCCCTTCATGGTCTAGAATCTTGTGTTCTCCTTTAAGATATGAAAACTCTGTTCCCCTAAAGGTGAACAAAGTTTAAATTTTAACATTCTCAGTGATTGTATGTACCAGACTGGAACACTTAGCCAGAATTATTGCTCAGTTTAGAACCTGGACAGATGAAATTCTTTTGCACCTTAGTTTATATTTGTTTCGTTACAGGATTTTTTTCTCTCTCGGGGCCCATGGTTCTTGAACACACTGCTTCGAAGAATGAAGACGTAGACCAGACAGAGTGGTAGGCAGCAAAGCAAGGTTTATTGAGCAACGGCAAAGTGATAGTACGAAGCTCCCAAGGAGGGAGGGGACCAAAGAGGGTTGCCACCAGAGTTTCTAAGTCTAGGGGGTTTTATGGGCTTGTTGGTAGGCTGTTTTAATCTGATTAACCCTCCCTTGCACCTGTCATCCGATCAGGGTTTTGTCACATGGGAAAGGGTGGAGGGCTCCTTCCAGGGTGGTGTAAAATTTGCAAATAACACTACAGATAAAAGACTGGTATCCAAATTCTATAAAGAACGTCTCAAACTCAATACATGAGAAACAAATAATCAAATCAAAAAATGAGCAGAAGAATGAACACTTTTCCAAAGAAGACATACAAATGGCTAACAGACACATGAAAAAATGTTCAAAATCATTAGCCATCAGGGAAATTCAAATCAAAACCACACTAAGATACCACCTTATGCCAATTAGAATGGCAAAAATTGACAAGGCAAGAAACAACAAATGTTGGGGAGGATGTGGAGAAAGGGGAACGCTCTTACACTGTTGGTGGGAATGCAAGTTGGTACAGCCACTTTGGAAAACAGTGTGGAGTTCCCTTAAAAAGTTAAAAATAGAGCTACCCTATGATCCAGCCATTTCACTACTGGGTATTTACCCCAAAGATATGGATGTAGTGAATAGAAGGGCCATATGCACCCCAATGTTCATAGCAGCATTGTCCACAATAGCCAAATTGTGGAAGGAGCCGAGATGCCCTTCAACAGATTTCTGGATTAAGAAGATGTGGTCCATATATACAATGGAATATTACTCAACCATCAGAAAGAACGATTACCCAACATTTGCAGCAACATGGACGGGACTGGAGGAGATTATGCTAAGTGAAATAAGTCAAGAAGAGAAAGACAATTATCATATGGTTTCACTCATTTATGGAACATAAGAAATAGCAGGGAGATCGATAGGAGAAGGAAGGGAAGAATGAAGGGGGGGTAAACAGAAGGGGGAATGAACCATGAGAGACCGTGGACTCTGGGAAACAAACTGAGGGCTTCAGAGGGGAGGGGGGTGGGGGATTGGGATAGGCCGGTGATGGGTATTAAGGAGGGCACATATTGCATGGTGCACTGGGTGTTATACGCAAACAATGAATCATGGGACACTACATCAAAAACTAAGGATGTACTGTATGGTGACTAACATAACAATAAAAAATGATTATTAAAAATAAAAATTTTTTTTAAAAAGGTGGTTTCCTCTTGGTGGGGGAGAGAGGGCGGCGGGGGATGCGGGGGGGGGGGGTGTGGGCACTTGTCCCTGCCTGCTTTTCTTCCAACTATCCATCCTCAGTATTAGTTTTAAAACTACCTAGTGTTGATTACAAACTCTGGGATAAAGGAAAGAAAGGGCAGCATTTTCTCAAATGGTATTAGTAATGGGGCGCTTTGCTGTTCTCTCTCTTGCTTTCTCTAAAATGGGAAGAACAAGCTTTAAAAGAAATGAAGAGTAGAGACTTAAAGCTAACACTGATAACACTTGCTCACTCCGGGGTCTGGCCACAAGACAAGGATTGTCTAAAGTGGCCAATAAAGATATTGGGCTTAATATTGGAAACTAGAAAAAGCAGCTTTCCAAATGAATGATAGCTAACTAAATTAGTAGGAAAGGTCCCTGGGTTTTGTTTTCCTAGCAACTTGGGAAGAGCATGGCCTCTCGTAAGTGTGAAGGCAAGGAAAAACAGCAATGGGTTTACTATGAACTAGGCTCCTATTGCTGCCAGACTGGATGCTTCCCATATTTTGCCCTGTTTTAGCCTCACAATAACCCTGTGAGGTAGACACTATTAATACTCCTTTTTTACAAATAAGGAATCAGAGACATGGAGAGAGAAACTCAGAGAAAGGTTTCCAACTTTGGTCTTGATCTGTGGAATGCTATATGCCCATGACTTTTTCACGATCCCATAAAAATAAAGTTGGGGGAAAAGAAGCAAATCAAGTAGTCCACCCAGAGTGTGAACTCCTTATCCTGGACTATTACCTTACTTCTACATTTCTCATACTCCGTCTTGTATTTTAAATCATCTTATACGAGTCTTATTTTCATAAATGCATTCCAAGATCTTTGCAAGCTGATATTTGATCTTGTACAATGTACTCTCAACATGAGGAGGAACTCAACAAGTATTTACTGAATAAGAGAGTGAACGAATGAATGAACTTTGCTTTCCTATGCCTTGTATCTATTTCCTACCACATCAAACCTAAATTCCTTGGTATGATATTTAGTGATAACAAAAATACTGGCCAACTGAACTGAACTGGACGAGAGTAACAAAACTGAATGGTTACAATGCAGCAAATCTATGTGCAATACCCTTTACATAAACACAGAGCATTTAATCCCCACAATGACAGCAACCTGTAAGGAACAGAGATTTAGGATTAAATCCAGGTAGTCTCATGCCTAAATCTATAGTCAGCCCTGTGTCCCAGGCTGCCTCCCAGCGATTACCAATCTGCTGAACCTGAGTTCCTACTTCTTCCCAAGATACATCCTCCAGTTCTTTACTGTCCTTTGTTTCTATAAGCCTTCCTAATTTTGTTCTAAACTCCTCCAGTGTCCGGATCTTTCTTTCCCTTTTGTTAACTCCCAGACCTTCAAATTCAAGGTATATGCACTAACTGGAACATTTCCTGATTACTCTGGCCCTAATTTACATTCAATTAATAAAAGCATGCCATGCAAACTCTCACATAAAAAACGTGAGTTATTCCTGCCAGGGAGATATAAATGACTCAAAGCATTCTTGAAACATTTGGCAATTTGACTAAATCATCTCTGCATTCAGAAGCACTTTTGTTCTTATTTCACAAAATGAAACATATTAACTTTATGAAATATACTAACTTTACAATGTTGAAACCTGGTGGACACATCCTAACCAAGTTGAGATATTAAAATTAAGGTGGTTCAAATTAACCTCACCAAGAATGGGACAAACTAGCACCAGGGATGTTCTGATGCAATATACTGAGAAGGACATTACATTATTTAGGTACCCATTCTGCCATGAGGAAACCTCAAAAACCAAACTATTTCTAAAAATACCTGGCTTTTACTCTTCAAAAAATGTCAATGTCAAGAATTATCAGACAAAAGGAGCTGTGCCAGGTGAAA
Source organism: Ursus arctos (assembly GCF_023065955.2). Classification (NCBI taxonomy): domain Eukaryota; kingdom Metazoa; phylum Chordata; class Mammalia; order Carnivora; family Ursidae; genus Ursus; species Ursus arctos. The sequence goes on along the minus strand of NW_026622763.1, from coordinate 83,941,180 downwards.
GAGTATTAGGGAGACAAGATAACAAAATATTCTGCACTGGACTTGTCAAAAGTTCAGAAATAGCCGAAAGCAAAACCAGTGAATCACTGAAGTAATTAGTGAAAGTTTCTTCTGCACACACGAAAAACAGTTCACAAATGGGAAGGACTCGAACCAAAAGATGGAATGAGGCTCAGGGGTATATCGTTATAAATCAGCTTAACAGTAGACCCCACTGATCCAGTGTCACTTTCCACAGTTTCAGTTGCCTGTGGTCATCTCCCAGGTCCAGAATCAGACCCTTCTCCTTCAGACATTAGTAGCTTAATTCTACATCACAATCCCTCCTGTCATTCACTTCACCTGATCTCATGACACAGGAATTTTAGCATCTCATATTATCACAAGAAGAAAAGTGAGTACAGTACAATAAGATCTTTCGAGAGATCACATTCACGTAACTTTTTTATAGTATATTATTATAACTACTCTATTATTGTTGGTAATCTGCTATGCCTAATTCATAAATTAAGCTTTATCATAGTGAAAGAGGACTTCAACTGCCTCCATTTTGACCTCAAACTTTCTAGTTGGGTTCTTCTTTTCAGCTTGTCTCTAGGCTCAGGCGGAAGACCCTGGGAGCAAAGCATCTCCTGATGGGAATCCAAACTACCCCCTCAAACAATAAGGACTGCCCTGAGCCGGTAAGACCCCACCTGTGATTGACTCTAAGAAAATGATCATTTGACTTAACACTGCTACCTGCAAGTACCCACCCTCCTTTGCCCCACATTTTCCTTATATAAACCTGGAAGTATTTTCAGCATTTTGGAGACAGTCTTTAAGATGTTAGTCAGCTGTCTTCCTGGTATTGGTCTTACTGAAATAAATTACTTTCTTGTTTCACCACCACTAGTTTCTCTGACTTTGAATGTTGTCAGCGGTGTGTGGCTGAACCTGTTCTGTTTGGGTATATACAGGTCTATATAGGATTTGGTGCTTCCGTGGTTTGGGGCATACATTGGGTGGGGGTGAGGGGTTGGGGGGGGGGTCGGGTCTTGGAATCCTCAGCAGATAAGGGGGTGGGGACAACTGTATCACCATACAGTGATACAGGAAGCCAGTGATTATTCTTCACAGTGATTATTTATTAGTTATAATATTAGAACTTTCTTAAATGAGAGGGAACTGGTCTTCATATCAACCTTGGGGAAATAGTTCAAGGTTTGCCAATGATTTCCAGAGATACAAGGAAGAGATGACCCAGATAAGTTAGTCTTGCAAAATAAGCTAAATTCAGTGATACAAAATGTTGGAGTTTGGAGCCAATGGCAAGAGAGAATTCTTGAGATGTCTTCAGTGCAAAAAAGATGGTTTTCTTAAAACACAGGAATAGGACCCGTGGGCAGAAAGAACTGTACTGGGGTTGTGACTGATGACTGATTATATACTTTCAAACTGGGAGGGGGTTAGGGCTAGCATAGTCCTAAGGAATTTTGGAAGCAAGGTTTCCAGGAGCTTGACGGGGCTAGCTATTGCTAGGGAAAGGTCATTTATTACTGTTTAGTAAACCCTCAGGAGACCCTTCAGATGAGTATCAGTGGGCCATATGCTTGAAGGATGATTGCTCACATGTATCTTGGGGGGTAGAGATAAAGGAAGTTTCCAAAGGAATTTTTAATATGTTAAAGAAGACTTATAGGATCCTGGAGGGTTGGGATAATGGTAAGCTAAGACTGCCTTTTGCCCTGAGCAAAGTTTTTGTTTAGTTTAGTTTTGTTTTTTTATGGAATGCTTCACGAATTTGTGTGTCATCCTTGCACAGAGGCCGCACTAATCTTCTCTGTATTGTTCTAATTTTAGCAAATGGGCTGAGGAAGCGAGCAATGCCCTTAGCAAAATATTAATGTTGGGGCAGCTGAACTCCCAGAGGAAGGTCACTCACACCTGTTTCAAGGACTTGCCAATGGGCTGGAGGCAGTTTGGAAATTTAATCTCTTTCTTTTTCTTTTATTTACCACATCATTCAGCTTTGTGACTGAATTGGTCTTGTCTGCTCAGGCCATTTGCAGGCACATGTCCATTTTTTATTCTATCAGATTTAATTATAATGAAAGGATATATTAGAATATTTGTTGAAAGAATATGGATGGTAGATTATTTAAGAATTCTTTTAAAAGATATTATTTATTTATTTGAGAGAGAGAGAGAGGGAGAGAGGCAGGGGCAGAAGGAGGGGGAGGGGGACAGCGGGAGAGGGAGAAGCAGACTCCCCACTGAGCAGGGAGCCCGATGTGGGGCCCCTATTTATTATTTTTTAAAGTAAACTCTACTCCCAACGTGAGGCTTGACCTCACGACCCCAAGATCGAGTCGCACTCTATCGACTGAGCCAGCCAGGTGCCTCAAATCCTAATATAACATTCTTAAATAGGGGCTCCTGGGTGGTTCAGTCCATTAAGCATCTGCCTTCAGCTCAGGTCATGGGATCAAACCCCACATCGGGATCCCTGCTCAGTGGGGAATCTGCTTCTCTCTCTACAGCTCCCCCTGTTTGTGCTCTCTCACTCACTCTCTCTCAAATAAATAAATACAATCTTTAAAAATAAATAAATAAATAGAATATTACATCAGGGTTAAACTTCTACTTTGGATAACTGTGCTATAGTTATTAAAAGAACTCCTTCACTCTTAGGAAATATACACTAGGAGTGAAGGGGCATGATGTATCCAATTTATCCTCAAATGACTCCGAAAAGAATACATATATGTGGCAAATGGGGCAAAATGTTAACAATTGGAGAATCTGAGTAATGGCCATATGGGAGTTAATTGTACTATATTTGCAACTTTTTGTGACTTTAAAACTATTTCTGAATAAAAAGCTAAAGTAATTTTGATGAAAAATTAATAAGATGACCAAAGTGCTCAAAGAAATTTAATTTGGAAAAAATGTAAAAAAGAAAGACACTTCCTCTAAAGGTGGGAGTCTTGGGGTTTCTTACACTGTTGTATTTCCTAGGGATTTTGGCAATAATTCTAAAAGTAGGGAAATCTTGAGTTTGTCTACACAGTCACCCCTGGTCCTGCTCAGAGACTAGAAACATAGCCAGGCATATGATTGGTGCCACAAAGAACTGCTTGCTTCAGATACCTCCCCCACAGTTCTGCCCTGGCACCGCTAATTCCCCTTGATAGGTAAATGAATTTTTATCTTTTTCAAATCGTCTGCATCTGAAATTTCACTATTAGAGCCAATTATTTGAATTAGAAAAAAAAATCTAACTTTTGTCAAATTGATTATCAAAGGCCATTAGTAAAAGTCACCATCACCTGAAAATGTGAGTATGTAAGTGGAGGAGAATAAAAAGAGCTAACACTTACAGAGAGTTGTATGCAGAGGCTTCAGCAATGCTGTCCTAGTCCAGGTCACAGATGTGGTCCGGTGGGGTGGAGGATGCAGAGCTTGCCAAGGCAAGGCTTGAGGACAAGAGGTGGCTCCTCGTCACTAACTGGGCTTCCTGGTCAAGGACATGAAGATATAGTTCTTGGGCTGCCTGGGTGGCTCAGTCAGTGAAGCATCTGCCTTCAGCTCAGTTCATGATTCCATGGTCCTGGGATGGAGCCCCACATCGGGCTCCCTGCTCAGTGGGGAGTCTGCTTCTTGCTCTTCCTCTCCCTCTGCCGCTCTACCTCTCTACCCCTGCTTGTGCGCGCTTGCTCTCTCTGTCTCAAATAAATAAATAAAATCTTAAAAAAAAAAAAAAGATAAAGTTCTTGGAGGAGTTCTATTCTTCTCCCTGCCTGTTAAGGAGTCTGAGATCATCAACTTTTTTTCTGGGTGTAACTCTCTTTAAAGATTAGGCCCATGCAAAAGGACATCTGTGCTGGCCAGTGGATCGAGTTCAAGGTGTTTGTCACCATCCGGAACAACAACAGCCAAAGCTGGTTCTGGTGTGCTCCAAGGAGACAGCCTCTGCCATGTACGGGGCCATAGTCCTGGCCCACCTCTCTATAGACACAGGGCAGTGAGGTTACCAGGAGATCAAGAGCAGCAACCCCACACCATCCCTTGAAATGTGACAGGTCACTGTGTCTCTGTGCTGGCATGCCTCATCCCTGCCCCCAGAAGCACGGACATCATCTGGGCCCAGGAAGCTGCTGAAGATAACTATTATCGACAACTGCTACACCTAGACCAAAGGTTGCACTGCCGCCTGGAACAGCTTTGCCAAGGCCACCTTTCATGCCATCTCTAAGATCTACATCAATCTCACCAAGACATCTCTAGAAAAGGACCCTGTTCACCATGTCTCCCTACCAGTTCACTAGACCTTCTAGTAAAGACCTACAGCAAAGTCTCCGTGTAGAGGATCCAGGCTCCAGCTGTTGCCACCACACAGTGTTTTTATACAAGAAAATTAAAGTGAATTAATTAAGCCTGTAAAAAAAAAAAAATCACCCATGAGATGGGTTAACTAGACAGAAACCTGGACTGCATCATCAAATGTTACTGCTGCTGCGGTTATTCTCACACCACACTGAGACACGCTCAAGTAGTATTTTATTATTACCATTTTTCAGAGGCTCAGCAAGACCATGCAGAAAAAGGTCTCTTATTGCGCCGTACTGGCAAGTAACTCGATGAGCCAACTATCATCTTGAAAAACCAACAGTCTGAAGCTAGTAAGTACCCTGGCACAGACTCCTAGTGGTGGAGGTCCTAAGACCCCCAGGCATCGAGTCTAGAATTTTGGCAAGCCTGCCTGAAGCCCTGTGCTCCCCCAGTCAACTAATATTATTCACATGCTTCTGTTTGAAATTAACTTCCTTTTTTTAACTTCCCAATATTTTGCATTCAGTTAATGTGTTCTTGATTTCTAACGCAAAATCTCGTTTTCAGGCCTTCATAACTGTCCTCAACTTTTAGAATGGCCTGGAGGTCCTGCCTTACCTCCTTAGAATTCCACCCAGCAAACTACTTCAGAGTTCAAAATCCTTCCGAGACCTCCTATCCCCAAAATACCAATTCCATTAATTTGAATAGCTCCCACTATCATTGCGTTGAAATGTAAATTATTAAACAGTATTTGGTAACTAGAGGAAAAAGGGAATGGCAAAACAGGAATTCAAAAACTTGGTTGGCTACGACTCAGAGGGGAGTGTTGCAGCCCGGGGCGACGCTCCACCCGTTCTCCCCGGAGGAGGCAGGCTCGGCGAGGTCGCAGCAGTCCCCGTTCAGGCTTCCGGCTCTGCAAAAGCTCGCGGGGCGGTTTTCGCTGGGGACGACCCAGTAGGAGCGTCCCGCGGAGAACTGGCCCGCCGGCGCCAAGCCCGGGAGCCTCCGAGGAGTCGTGTCCGTCGCCGCTGCCGCCCTAGCCGCCGTCCCAGCCATGGCTGCACGCGTGTTCCGCAGCTCCCTGCGCTGGTGGGGCTGCCGGGGTGCCTGGCTTTCGCGGCCGGCCGCGAGGTGAGCGCCGGCGGAGCTCTAGCTGAACCGCCCGCCCGAGCCGCGGGGCGGTGGTGGGCCGGGGCAGGAGAGGGAAGGGCGGGAGAAGAGAGGGGGGAGGGACCCCCCGGGGGCACCGACCGCAGCGGCGCGCGAGGGGCGGGGCCGGGCGGTGGGCGCGGGAGACGCCGGGGGTAGGGGCTGGGCCTTGTCCTGCGGCGCCGGAAGATGGGATGGGACCCACGTCGAGGAGGGCGCATGCAGGCCTCGGTTGTGACCCCCGGAGTAGCGCGAAAGCCCAAAGCGGGGTTCGCCAAGGCTCACTCTGGCCCCAACCCGGCTCGTGAGATTCTAGGACCGGCCGCGGGGTTGCGGGGGAGGGGCGTCTTACCGGGACTCGGGCTCCTGCCTTTGGGCCTAGAACCGTGGCGAAAGGCGGCGGCGTAGTGCCCCAGGCGGTCTCAGGGTTGTGAACCTGGAGGAGGGACTCCCGCCTCGCGGGTGTGGAGAAAGTGGCAGGCGTCTGCGATGAAGCGTACTTTCAAGAGTGCCCCGGAGCAGGCAGCCCAGGACAGCAAAGACCTGACGTCCGCCCCATCAGACAAGGGCATTGAGATTTATTTAACAAATCCTTTAATTAATTAAATCCAGAAAAGTTAATCGTTTCTAAGTGGCTCTGTGATGATGAAGGTAGTGTTTATGAGATCAAAAGCTTTAGATACTGGCTGACACATCAAATCCATTCATCGGGTAAACTGGAAGCATCCAGGATTCACTATTGAAGGAGTATGACATGAATGATAAATTAGCTTGTTACAGCATTGGTGGAGCTCTCAGATGTGGAAAAGTACCTCTTCCTCCTGAGGACAGTTGGGAAGACTTTACTGAGGAGGTGACTTGACTTCAGGATGCACATACTTTTCTGAGCTCTTCCCCAGAACTTCGTAAGACTGTGATCCTCAAATTTTTGTTATCAGGACTCTTTTATTCTCTTAAAGTTAGAGGACCCCCAAAGATCTTCGTGTGTGTGTGTGTGTGTGTGTGTATGCGCGCGCGCGCGGGGAGGGGGGGTTGTATCTATCCATATGGATATCGATAGATAACTACAAAACAAATTTTACAAATATTTAGTTAATTAAAAGTAACAATAGAGATATGGTAAGTGAAGTAAGACAGACAGATACCGTATGATCTCATTTATATGTGGAATCTTAAAAGAGCAAACGAAAAAAAGAACTCATAGATACGGAGAACACATTGTGGTTGGGGGGCAGGGTGTAGAAATGGGTGAAGGGGGTCAAAAAGTCCAAGTTTTCAGCGCTAAAGTAAGTCATGGGAGTTGAATGTACAGCATGATGACAGTAGTTAATACTGTATGTATATTTCAAATTTGCTAGAAGAGTAGATCTTAAAAGTGATCATCACAAGAAGAAAAATTATAAGTATGTGGGATGATGGATATTAACCAGACTTATTGTGTTGATTATTTCACAGTATATACAAATATTGAATCATGTACATCTGAAACTACATATTATGTGTCAATTATATCTCGATAATAAGTAAAAAGTAACAATAATAAACCCATTACATGTTGTTATAAATACCATTTTTGTGAAAAATAGCTTTTTCAAAAGAGAGACATCATTTACATTGGCTTAGTAGAACACATCCCAATTCTCGTATCTGTTTCTGCATTAGGTCTATTGGGATAAATTACTTTGGTTGAAGTATAGGAAGAAAATCTCATAATAGAGAATTTTGGAAAAAGGAGGACCCGAGGGACCCTCTGAATAGGTCAGGGACTGTAGTTTTATCATAGCAGGCTTCTTAATGTACAAATGAGTCACTCAGGGAATTTGTTAAAATACAGATTCTGATTCACTAGATATGGGGTGAGGTCCGAGATAGTGTATTTATAACCAGTTCCCAAGTATTGCTGAAGGTGCTGGTGGAGACTGTCTCCCTTTTATAATGTAAATGATTTTTAAAAAAATAATAGAGCCTGGCCTCTTAAATTAGTAGAAGTTTATTTTTGTTCAGTACAGGTTTCCTGATCTTTATAAGGAAAAAAAGGACCAATTTATTCAGTAAGTTTCCTTGGCCTTCAAGAAATGGATGTTCCAACATACTGGCTGTCAACTGTTTTGATTTTCTTCCTCATATTCTCTCTTGAACACTTTTGACTGACCTGAAACCCTTTATTCTTCCTGGCATTTCTTTCACTTTCTAGGGTCTTGGTATATTTTATTTAGAAATATTCCAAAGGTTTCTTTAAGGTACTATGGGATATAAAATTTTAAGATAGAGGCAGACTGGAATATAAATTCCACCCTGTTAATTGCTAATTATGTTGACAGATGATTTAGAGTTTGAGAGCACCGGTTTCCTAGTCTCAGCACATTTTTTTCCTAAGGAAAAATTCCAAGTATGGAAAAGCTCTATGGACAAACGTGTGCATTATAGTTTTATTTCTACTAGCAGGAAATTGGAACCAATCATTTTGTTACAGGATTTCCTTTCCTTTAGTGCTCACCATTCTTGGTCACGCCGCTTGTAAGAATGAAGAGGTAAACCAGACCTGCAGAGTGGTGGGCAGGAAAGCAAAGTTTACTGAGCAGTAGTAAAGTTTATTAAGTGATTATACAAAGGTCCTGAAGAGGGAGGGCACTTCAAGGGGAACTGCGAGCGTTGCGGCCACTGGAGTTTCTAAGTCTAGGGGGTTTTATGGGCTTGTTGGAGGGCTGCTTTAATCTGATGAAGCCTCCCTGCGCCTGTCATCGCATCGGGTTTTTGTCACATGACAAAGGGTGGAGGCCTCCTTCCAGGGCGCTGTAAAATCCTTTTAAGGGTGTAAATTCCTCTTAGGGTGGAGGCCCGTTGTCCCTGCCTGCCTTTCTTCCAACTATCCTTCATCAATTTCAATTATGGGATAAAGTAAATTTTGGCCTATTTGATGTAAAGGTATAGTGGTATGCAAAACCCCTATAGGTCTTGGTGCTGTTACCTCCGACTTGATCTACTGTTCTCACTCAGTCCACGTTTGGCCTCCTTGCTCTTTCTAGAACACACCAGATACCATCCTGCCTGACACATTTTGCTTTAAGTGCTTTCTTGTCCTAAGATGCTTCTACTCCAGAAATCTGCTTGGCTGTCACCTTGAGGTGTTTGCTCAAATCTCATTTTTCTAACTTCACCTACCCTGATTGCACTATTCCATACTGCAGCCATTGTCCCTGCCTTGTCCCAGACACACACTCTGATCCTTGCTCCACTTTTCTTTTCCATAGAATTTATCACCTTCTCCTTTATTCTGTAATTTGCTTCTTTAGTGTGTTATTTATCATTATTCAGTCTCCCTTTCTTGAAATGTGAGCCTGAAAACAAGGATCTTTATTTATTTTGCACACTCTTGTAGCCCAAGGTACCTAACAGTGCCTGCTACATAATAGGTACTCAGAAAGTGTGTGTTGACCAAATGAATGAATGAGCCATTAAAAATAACGATTTGAATGACTGAGTAGTAACCATGAAGGCAAAAGGCAGACTTGAAAGTATTAAAAAAAAAGATTGTAGTATTACATGTTCACAACCAAAGATTACCATTTAAAAAGTATCTCAAATTATATTAATAAACTGCACTAAAAGTTGGGGATAAAAGATAAACCTAAAGCAAAATGACTGAAAATGCTTATTAAGTGTATTACTTAGCTTTGTGCCATAACAAAATACCATACACCGGGTGGCTAAAACAACAAATTTATATCATAATTCTAAAGACTGGATAACCCAAGATCAAAGTGCTGGCCAGTTCAATTCCTGGTGAGAGCTCTGTTTCTTGCTTCTGGATGGCTGCCTTCTCCCTATGTCCTCACATGGCCTTTCCTTGCTGCGTGCACACAGGGAGAGCTTGAGCTGACTCTCTTCCTCTTATAAGGCCACAAATCCTCTGAGATTAGGACCCCACCCTTATGACCTCATTTAACTAGTTACCTCCTCAAAGCCCTACTTCCAAATGCAATCACAGTGGGAGTTAGAGCTTCTGGCGTGTATTTGGGAGTGACACGATTCAGTTCATAGCATTAAATAAAAATACATAAGCTAAGCAAAATAATTCATTACCGTGGGAAAAAAAAGGTTGAGACAGACTAATTGCCAATAAACAAACTGTCTTTTAAATAAAAACGGAAGAAGGAGAGGAGGGGAAAAGGAAAGAGAAAAGAAAAAAGAAAAAAAAAGTGTATATCTTACACACCTGCCACTTCAAATTGTATGATTCTGAATGAAATATTAATTCTGGAAAAAATGTTAATATTATCTTAAACATCATAGTGACGTGAAAACTTATCAGTATTATTCTGTGGTGGTATTTGAGTTTTATGTAATATGATTCACATCATGTGACCACACTGTTTTACCTCAGCTCAGACATGTGGTCGGTCATAGCCATGATGTCCTCATTATGGGTTTGGAAGTGAAGAGTGAGTTGAATAAAGACAAACTACTTGATCTCATCGAGATGGGATAGAGCCTATCCAAAGTGGTAATGCTCAAATTTGAACAGGTCTGTCAAATTTCAGAGTTTTTCTACCTACCTCTGTAGTGTGTCTGCGGGGGAAGAAAACCAGTGTTTTTCCATGTTGTTCAATAGAATTATCCTTCCATGTTGTTCAGTGGTACTAATTTGGATATGAAGAGTAACAATTCACTTAATTTTCTTAATGTATATGTATATTTTTAAGATGTTCTCATTCCGGAGGGGAAGACCGTCTAGAAACTCCTTCTGCTAAAAAATTAACAGACATAGGAATTAGAAGAATCTTTTCTTCAGAACATGACATTTTCCGGGAAAGTGTAAGGAAGTTTTTTCAAGAAGAAGTGATTCCTTACCATGCAGAGTAAGTGGCCCATTTTCCTTTAAAGTAATATGCATAAGGGGGACAATGAGAACCACTTCTAGAATGGTGCATGTTGTTCTACAGAAAATATACTGTGTTAATTGTTCTATTAACATTTTGCTCTCTTAACTATTGTACTATAATACTTAACTATTTAACTATAAACTTAAGAATTCTTAAGAATCCTGAGATTAAGTTAGTCTAAAGCTATTTAAATAAATTTTATAATATACAATTAAAAATAAGAAAATTTTGAAAATTTGCAGCTTATTCTAAGGTACTTTAGGCAATAATTACATCAAAACATACATGATAAACTCTTTTCTTCTAAAATTCCTTGAGGTATCTGTGTTTACCTTTAAACAGTATCTTCAAAAATATACCTCATACTTACTAACTATATCTAACTACCACTTAAAAAAAATAAAACAAGGGGCACCTGGGTGGCACAGCGGTTAAGCGTCTGCCTTCGGCTCAGGGCGTGATCCCGGCGTTATGGGATCGAGCCCCACATCAGGCTCCTCTGCTATGAGCCTGCTTCTTCCTCTCCCACTCCCCCTGCTTGTGTTCCCTCTCTCACTGGCTGTCTCTATCTCTGTCAAATAAATAAATAAAATCTTTAAAAAAAAAAATAAAAAAATAAAACAAAAACAAAAGTTCTCAGATTCTTTATCTCTGACTTGCCATCTCTTTCCTCGTTATGCCATTCTCATTTTTAAAGAAGAAAAGCAGAGGTTCCACAGTTTTATGCGAAAATCTAGTCTTTTCAGAAGATCATTTGACAGTTCAGCTGCAAGATGCTTCTGTTCTTCTATTGTTCCTACTTAAACTTAAGATTGCCTGCTCTTGTCACCTTTTGTATATGCTCATCCCCGTAAGTTCAGCACTTTAAGGAAATAGAGGGCAATTGCCTTTACAGGACAGTTGGACAAATTCCCATGACTGTGGCACAACTAAGATTCCATCCTAAGAGTACCAGCTGAGAGGAACTGTATCCATGAATATCAGTGGATGTAATTTGCAGGCCCAATGAATAGTCGAGACAGGAGAGAAGTGGCAAATAGGGAGAAGTAAGGAAGAGAGCAAGAACGAGGAGAAACAATGAAAGAATCAGATGCAAATAGAAAGTTATGGCCCATGTCAATGATAATTACCTCAAATTAAGGGAACATTCCGGCACACTATCATTCATAAGTTCAAATTATGACCATGAAAATAATATGAAAAAAGTTCTTCTGATTTTAAAATGTCTGCTGTTTGCAGATGGGAGAAAGCTGGAGAAGTGAGTAGGGAACTTTGGGAAAAAGCTGGAAAGCAAGGACTGCTCGGTGTCAATATTGCAGAACATCATGGTGGTGTTGGTGGGGACTTGTATTCGACAGCTGTTACTTGGGAAGAACAGTAAGTATGCAGACATTTGAAGTAGAGTCTCATTTGTTAAAGCACGCTGCTCACTTTTCTGAGAAGATGGTAAATTACACTTTCTAATCTTTTAATATTGAAAACAGTGTAAAGTGTGAATGAATAAAACCCTCATATAGGCTTGTGCATTTTTTTTAATGTGGGAAGATAGGAAAATGCACTTTTAAATTGTTAAAATAGGTGCTGTTGAAAGTTAAAGAGATCCCTTCATTTTTAATTGCTTCATGTTTACTTTTCTTCTTTTAAAAAGCTATTTGAAAAAAAAGTGGAAAGATATTTCCGTCAAATATACTTAAAGTTTAATGTATAAGAAATAAAGATTTCAGTTGATGAATGGGCACAGAATTTGAACCAACAGTTCATCAAAACAAAATTCAAATGGGTTCTTTTAGATGAAAAAAGCTCATCCTTAACTACCAATCAAATGCAAATTAAATTAACCTGGAGGTATCATTTTGCGTATTTGCAAAAGTTGGTGAAAATTCAAAATCATAATATGCATTGCTGAAAAGGTTGCAGTGAAAATGAGATACTCATACTATTAGTGGCATTATCAATTAGGACAATCAATAACTGGTGATTAAAAATGTGGATACACATAAAAAAATGAAAATATTTCTGCTTTTTGATCTAGGATGCCACTTTGGGGAATTGATCTTAAGGACGTAATTTTATAGGAAAAAAAGGAGCTGTGTACAGAAATCGTTGTTATGTTAGATAATAGTCCTCCAAATGTGGAAGCAATCTAAATGTCTGGTAGTGGGGGAATGACTAGGTAAATTACATTACGTAAACAATTTTGAATATTTTACAGCTATTTCACATTATTGTTGTGACAACTGTGTTAAAAAAAAAGGACTTTTTCATGTCACATGATTAAAAAAATAGTTAAGTACAAATTCACACCATGACTGCAACTATATTAGAATATATCCTTACGGCAAAGGTAATGTGCCAAAATGAAAATAGTTGCTATGTTAGGGTAATACAACTGTAGGTGATTAATACTTTTAAGTGTTTTGTCTTTTAATTCGTTAAGTAAGTATTCATGGAGCTCTGTTAGATTACTATTAATTGTGCTAGAGCCAGAAATTAAAGGATTAATAAAAACAAAGAGAAAATCTTGCAGGAACTTCCTAGGTTTGTCTGGACAGGCTATTACCACACAATGTGATAAGACTTAATAATTTGTTGTTTAATTGAAAATCAAAGAAACTGAAAGCAGAACAAAATAACTATTTTGTGCTTTATATTTTCTTCTTTTCTTCTCTTTAAGAATATATTCGAATTGTTCAGGCCCAGGTTTTAGTCTTCATTCAGATATTGTCATGCCCTATATTGTAAAGTATGGCTCAAAAGAACAGATTAAGCGCTTCATCCCCCAGATGACCAGTGGGAAGTGTATTGGTGCCCTAGCAATGACAGAGCCTGGAGCTGGAAGGTAAATCAGCATTCATTTGGTTTTAAATTTTTGGAAGCAGTGCTGAACAGCAAATATTTTCTTAGTACTCACTTCATACAAACTTTTGAACAATATGCAAGGAGGGTTACAAAGATGAACACAAACATAATTTACAGCCTTAAGTAACTTCAAACTCCAGTAGGAAAATAAGGCCTTATCATATATGAATAATAATAAAACATCATAATATATGCTGTTCTGAGATATTAATGTGGGGTAATGCAAATAAAATGGTAGGATATGACTTGAATTTGGAGCATGATGAATTTTGGATGTGATGTGACGTTCACGTGGAAATGTCCAGCAGGCTATTAGAAATAGGGATTTGGAACTCTGGTGGTAGGCTGGGGTGCAAAGAATTGGCGCAATGGGAATGAGTAAGATCACTTATTCAGTCATTCGAAGGTTACTTACTAAGTGCTTTTAATTTGCGAGTTACACAGTGGCAAACAAAACAGATGTGTTAGTTGTGCTTACTGAGGAGAGTGACAAGAAACACATAAATAAATAGATCCCTAATTATAAATTATGATAAGTACTGTGAAGGAAACAGGGTGCTATCCTGGAGACTAGCATATGTGTTTGGAGCATGTGTGTTTGTTAGGAAAGGGAAAAATGAATTTAGATATGAGTGTGAGAGAAGGCCTATAAAAAGTGGTCACACATAAACGGAGATATGACAGCTTTGTAATAATATAACCTGAAGTCTGGAATTGTGATGCCTCCAGCTTTGTTTTTCTTTTTCAAGATTGCTTTGGCTCTTCAAGATTGCTTTGGGTCTTTTGTGAATCGGTACAAATTTTAGGATTGTTTGTCAAAGTTCTATGAAAAATGCTATTGGTATTTTGATAGGGATTGCAGTAAATCTGTAGATTGCTTTGGGTATAGACATTTTGACAATATTTGTTCTTCCAGTCCATGAGCATGGAGTACTCTTTCCACTTCTTCATGTTGTCTTGAATTTCTTTCACCAGAGTACGGGTCTTTCAACTCTTTGCTTAAGTTTATTCCTAGATATTTTATTATTTTTGCGCAGTTGTAAATGGGATTTTTTTTTTAAGATTTTATTTATTTATTTGACAGAGAGAGAGACCGCCAGCAAGAGAGGGAACACAGGCAGGGGGAGTGGGAGAGGAAGAAGCAGGCTCCCAGCGGAGGAGCCTGATGTGGGGCTCGATCCCAGAACACCAGGATCACGCCCTGAGCCAAAGGCAGACACTTAATGACTGAGCCACCCAGGCGCCCCTGGGATTATTTTCTTAATTTCTCTTGCTGCTGCTTCATTATGAGTGTATAGGAATGCAGCAGATTTCTGTACATGGATTTTGTATCCTGCAACTTTACTGAATTCATTTATCAGTTCAAATAGGTTTTTGGTAGAGTTGTTTCGGTTTTCTGTATATAGTATCCTGTCATCTGCAAATAGTAAAAGTTTGACTTCTTCCTTACCAATTTGCATGCCTTCTCTTTCTCTTTGTTGTCTGATTGCTGTGGCAATACTATATTGAGTAAAAGTGGTGACAGTGGATAACCTTGTGTTGTTCCTGACCTTGGGGAAAAGTTCTCGTTTTTTCCCCATTGAGTATGTTCACTTTAGGTTTTTCATATAAAGCCTTTATTATGTTGAGATATGTTCCCTCTAGACCTACTTTGTTGAGAGTTCTTATCATGAATGGATTTTATACTTTGTCAAATGCTTTTTCTGCATCTGTTGAAATGATCGTATGGTTTTTATCCTTTCTCTTATTGATGTGATATATCACATTGTTTGATTTTGAATATGGAACCACCTTTGTATCCTGGGAATAAATCCCATTTGATCATGGTGAATGATTTTTTTAATGTATTGTTGGATTTGTTGGGGTTTTTTTTAAGGTTTTTTTTACTCATTAGAGAGAAAGAGAGAGAATGAGCGGGGCGGCGGGGGGGGGGGAGGCAGAGGGAGAAGCAGATGCCCCACTGAGCAAGGAACCCAATGTGGGGCTTGATCCCAGAAACTGGAGATAATGACCTGAGCCAAAGGCAGACGCTTAACCATCTGAGCCACCCAGTGGTTTTGCTGGTATTTTGTTGAGGATTTTTACATCTATGTTCATCAGAGATATTGGCCTGTAGTTCTTTCTCCTTTTTTGTGGGGGTCTATCTAGTTTTGGTATCAGGGTAATACTGGCTTCATAGAATGAATGTGGAAGTGTCCCTTCCTCTTATGTTTTGGAATAGTTTGAGAATAGTAGGTTTTAACTCTTATTTAAATGTTTTATAGAATTTGCCTGTGACGCTGACTGGTCTTAAACTTTTGTTCGTTGGGAGGTTTTATTTATTATTGATTCAGTATCATTGCTGATAATTGGTCTGTTCAAATTTTCTAAATTTTCCTGCTTCAGTTTTGGTAGGTTATATGTTTCTAGGAATTTATTCATTTCTTCTAGGTTATCTAATTTGTCGGTATATAATTTTTCATAAGGTTCTCTTACAATTGTGTTTTCTGTGGTGTTGGTTGTTATTTTTCTTTTCATTTGTGATTTTGTTTATTTGGGTCATCTTTTTTTTTTTTTTTTTTTTTTTTTTTTGATGAGTCTGGCTGGAGGTTTGTCAATTTTGTTGATCTTTTCAAAGAATCGGCTCCTGGTTTCATTCATCTGTTGTATTGTGTTTTTTATTTTTAGTTTCTATGTCACTTATTTCTGCTCTATTATTCCTTCCTTCTGCTCGTTTGGGGTTTTGTTTGTTCTTCTTTTTCTAGCGCCTTGTGAGGTTAGGTTGTTTAGTTGAGATTTTTCTTGCTTCTTCAGGTAAATCTGTACTGCTGTAAACTTGCCTTTTAGAACCACTTTTGCTGCATCCCAAAGATTTTGGGCTGTTGTGTTTTCATTTGTTTCCGTGTACTTTTTGATTTCTTCTTTGATTTCTTGGTTGACCCATTCATTGTTATTGACCTCCATGAATCTGTGCTCTTTCTAGATTTTTTTCTCATGGTTGATTTCCAGTTTCATAGTGTTATGGTCAAAAAAGGTGCGTGGTATGACTTTGATCTCCTTGAATTTGTTGAAACTTGTTTTATGGCCTAATAGGTGATGTGTTCTGGAGAATGATGACTGCCTTAGGTCCAGGGTATTCTGATAACAATTCTGTGATTGTGGGCAAATCTCTGAGCCTCCATGTCTGTGTCAGTGATAACTTATTTAATAGGGTTATAGTGAGGGTCTGAATTCTTGGTAATACTAAGTGGTATATTTTAAAACCATTTTTAATATTTCATATTCACCATTCAGAAGTTTTTTTAAAACCACAGAGTTGTATCATTACCTTTATTACCATTGATATGTCCCTATATAGAAGAATTATTTTAATAAGCCATGTACAGACTTTAGGAACTAATATTTCATACTGACTTATGATAAAAGTTATGTTAGAATACAATAGCACGCAGCTTTAAAATGTTCTTTATAATCATCTCTCCTTTTACTGAAAGCCAAACTATATGTTTTCATCATTTAACTCATCTTTTAAACAGGTGGCCTTGTTTCCAATGTCAGGTGTCCCCAGGATCACCTCCAGGTTCAGTGATTTGCGAGGAGTCACAGGATTCAGCTTCTAATTGTATTCACCACTGTAATTTATTTCAGTGAAAGAATACAAAGAAAATCAGCAAAAAGAAAAGCCTCATGGACTGAAATTCATAGAAAACCAGGAGCAGCTTCTAAGAGCTCTCTTTTAATGGAGTTCCGCAGGACTTGTTTAATTCCTTTAGTGGCAAGTTGTGAGAATATGTGTGGAATGTTATCTACCAGGGTGGCTCATTAGAGACTCAGTGCCCAGAATTTTATTGGAAGTTGGTCACATAGACACTGTTCACCTAGCATGTGACAAAAGTTGAGATTCCCAGAAGAAAAACAAGTGTTTAGCATAAACCATTATTTGTTCAAACAGTTTAGGTATAGTGCATTACTCTTATCTGTTCTGGGAATGGTGGGAACCCTTCTCCCAAATTCACAGATGCCAACCAAAAGCCAAACTTGTAATCAGGACTTTCTAAGGCTAGCAGCCTGAGACCTCTTTATTTGTTTGTCAGAGAGAGAAAGAAGCACAAGCAGGGGGAGAGGCGGGCAGAGGGAGAAGCAGGCTCCCCGCTGAGCAAGGAGCCCAGTGTGGCACTCCGTCCCAGGACTCTGGAATCATGACCTCGGCCAAAGGCAGACCTTTAACTGACTGATCCGCCTACGTGTCCCGTTTTAGTGCCTGTTCTGGGCAAAGCAGTATGCTTGGTGAAGGGTATATTACCTTGATATACAGCATGTCCTCAGAAGGTTTGAGTCTGTGAGTGAGGTGGGCAAGAAAGATAAGATCTTTTTAATTAATCACCGAAATTCAAGATGAATGCTCTAAGAGAGTGTGCTATTTTCCTATGTTTTCTGTAACAGATTACCACAGACTTGGTGGCTTAAAAAGAAATTTATTCTCTCACAGTTCTGAAGTTCAGAAATCCAAAATCATTACACATCGGCCCAAATCAAGGTGTCAGCAGGGCTGCCCTCCCTCTACATGTTCTAGGGCAGAATCCATTCCTTGTCTCTTCCATTTCCTGGTGTCTGAGACATTCCTGGCCTGTGATCTTATCGATCCAACCTGCCTCTCTGATAACATTGCCCCTCCTCTTCCGTCTGCCTCTCTTTCACAAGGACATTTGCATTTAAGGTCCATCCATCAGATAATCCAAGGTAAGCTCCCCATCTCAAGATCCTTAAATTAATCACATCTACAAGACCCTTTTTCTATATAAGGTAACACTTCACAGGTCCCAAGGATTAGGATAAGTGATGTAGATTCTTTATACATGATGGTATTCGTTGTAAGACATTTACAAAAATTGGAAACTACCTAAATAGATTGTTTTAAAAAATCATGATAAACCTATACAATGTAATTCTATGCCGATGATAAAAATGATCTTATAGAAAAGCATTAGATATTATTTGGGGGTCAAAAGCATACGTATGGCTCCAGTTTTATAAAGATACATACATGTTTGTATCTGTTTCCATTGAAAAAATGATGGAAAGGTGTATTTTAGAAGTGTTTATTCCGGGAGGTAAAATTGTTTTCAATTTTTTTTTTTTGGTCTGGAATATTGTCTGTACTTTTCATATTTCAATTGTGAATCTTTGTTTATTTTATCTTTTGAAAAATAATCTATCCCACTTTTAGAGCAGTCTTGTTAGAGGAAGCATTTGAGACATAGTCTTTTAAATAGCTAAGTTTTACACTTGATCTTAGCCAAATGGCAAAGAAGTGATTAAATAGCTAAGTTTTGATCAATAGAGATAGGGGAAGGAACCAGGGTGAACGGAGGCAGATAGGTACATGGTGGCAAATAATCTCTAATATAGTGGGCTTTGAGATGTCATCTGAGTCTAATTTGGAGGTCTTGAATGCTACTTGGAATTTTTATGCTCTATAAAAGCTGGCTAGTTTATGTAATCTTAACCATATACATTTGTATAAGTGGTTTAGAATATGATACATCAGATGTGATTTTTCAGTGCATTTGTGTGAACATCTCTAATATTAGTCAATTTTTATCATGGTATAAACAGTTGGAATGATCACATTATAGACATACTTATGTAAGATCTTTTTGATAATTCAGTTTTTACCAACAAATGAATTTCTTTTCATTATTCTTCACTTTTTCCAATTACAGTGATGTGCAAGGAATAAGAACAAATGCTAAAAAGGATGGAAGTGACTGGATTCTCAATGGAAGCAAGGTGTGTAAAGAGAGGCTTCCATAGCCCTTCTATCCTGAGTCATGCCATGAGTTAACAGTGTCTCAACGCTTACTGATTGTTATTGATTCTCTCAGATCTTTGGACTCATGGGAAGATTGAGTTTACGTAAGCTGTTTTGTTTTATAAGAAATTTGCAACATTTGTACTACATGAGATCTGTGCCTCTTCTATGTTCCATTTGGCATGCTCCCCTTGCTAATATGGCAGATGTCTTAGCTTCCAAACAGCCCTTATCAAGCCACAGAAGAGGAAGGAAGGGCTTGTATTGTCCAAATATGAGACACACAATAGTTAGTAAACTTGATAGTCATGAAAAATTGGGGATAAGATTTTCTTATAAATATCAAGAAGAGTTTCCAAAGTTCTTAGGAGAGAAAGATATCTTTGATAGAATTTGAGAGCCCTTCAATCCTTCTGAGAGTCACATCAACCCAGATGGAATTGGAAAGCCTTCCAATTAAGGTGACAGGCAGGCTTAGGAGTAAATATGTCCCTTAGAATCTAATATTACTGATCGCAGAGGATTTTATTTACCTAAAGCTGAGTCTGGTATAAATTCAGCAAATATTTATTGTTGACCAAGTGTTAAGTGAAGGAAAGATGTTTATCATTTACACTAAGGAGGTCTTTCCAAAAATTGTTTCAAAGCCTGTTGAAGAACTAATTATGTGTGTTTTCTTTGAAATGTTTTTAAAAATTTCTAATTAGTTTTAGACTAATACCGTCGCATTTACAAAATCACAAGTTTGAGTGTTACACTGTCAAATTGCTGTAAAATTTTGTAGACACTCTTGATTTCCGTGCTTACACTGTCAAGGACTAGCAGCAGTTTGTGGGCTGACGTTGGTCTGAAGAACACATTTTGAGTAGCCCAGTTCTAAAGACCATTCCATAGTCTAGTTTCATAGTTGTACAGAAAAACAGTATCTGTGGTGTCAAATAAATTTGGAAAATGTGTGCAACTTCCCACTCTTTGATATGCTGATATACGTTGTGAACCTCTAAAAGTTGGATATAGTATGTCTTATGCCCTAGGAAATTCTCTTCATAGGTTATCTTGAGTCACTGGTATTTTTCCAAACATACTTTAAGAATTTTAGTCTAGCCTCAGAGGGGAGGGGGGTGGGGGAATGGGATAGACTGGTAATGGGTAGTAAGGAGGGCACGTATTGCATGGTGCACTGGGTGTTATACACAACTAATGAATCATCGAGCCTTACATCGGAAACCAGGGATGTACTATATGGTGACTAACATAATATAATAAAAAATCATTAAAAAAAAAAAAAGAATTTTAGTCTAAATTATTTGTCCTAAGGATGATAATAAGTATGTGCTGATTCCAGTCTATGATCACTTAACTGCCCACCAAGGGCCACGGAAGACTAGGCTATTTGGTCAAAAGTGGAATGGGAACCCATTCTCCTATGACTCCAGCTTTCTACACAAGTCTTCTGTGCGAACCACCCAGGAAAGCACCACTGACTGTTTCTAGATCTCTATTAGACATAACAAAAAATTGAAAGGAAGCAAAAGTAAAGGAATAAGTAAGTAAATATAGTACATCAATAAGATGACCTAATATGCACCCATTAAAGCATCGATATGAAATTTTTAATGGTTTAGAAAAATAATTACATTAAGTGAAAAGACCATATTAACATTTAAGTGAAAATGCATATAGATCTCAACTATGTTAAAAGAAAAAATACCAGAAAGGAAATTCATAATGCTATCTTTATGATGGACTCATGGAGGATTTTTCCCCTTTTCCTTTATCACAATATTACCATCTATGTAGCATGTACAATGAGCTTATGTTATAAGCATTCAGTAACAGAAAATAAAAAAATAAAAAGTGATGGCCCTCAGTAGGGATAATCCCAGCCCTATTAAAAATTTTGTCATGATTAGGGAAAGAAATTGAGAACGTCCTTTTACAAAGAGAATTCTGTTATAATTTTATACAAAGAGATCAGTCATGCTGGAAATACTCACCTTCTGTCAGACTATTGCAGAAATGATTCGGAATCTATTAACCTTTTTTCGTAATTATGTCCAAGAAGAACTGTTGGAGAACTCCATTTGATTTTACCAAATTGAAATCAGTATTAAAGTGAACAGTTTTTGCCCTGTAAACAGTTCCTCCCTTCCTTTCATCCCATTGTTTGTCTTTCATCTATAATAATGTCTGTTGATAGATGTCTGAGGCCATGGATTTAGCGCATACAGGCACTAATCCCTGGACATGTGATTCAAAACACACAAAAAGGCACTATTTCGGCAATTCAACTATGGCACCTACACGGGTGGCCATTATGAAACTGGGAGACCTTGAAGGTTTTTGAGCAAGGGGTGTGATGGAGCAACATTGTAGAAAAAATAGTTTTGCCATGATGTATACAATTTATTTTCAAGAGTACATTTTTCTCATTTATTCAGCAAATACCCTTGAAGGCCTTCTATATGCCAAACACGACTCTAGGCACTGACAGTAGGTATATGAGTAGGAGATAGTCCCTTCCCTCAAGGATCTCCTCGTACAGAGAGATGTTGAGGGTCTTTGATTGCTGTGTCACTTGTAACCATGTCCCCCTTCACTTACTATCATGTAGACAAGGGTAATATCATTGGCTTATTTCCCATTATTTCTTTGTGGATTTTTTTAAATTTTATTCATTCATTCATTCATTCATTCATTCATTTGAAACAGAGACAGAGAGAGCACAAGCAGGGGGAGAGGGAGAGGGAGAAGCAGCCTTCCGGCTGAGCTTGGAGCCTGACATGGGACTCGATCCCAGAACCCTGGGATCATGACCTGAGCCCAAGGCAGACGCTTAACCATCTGAGCCACTCTGGTGCCGCTTCTTTGTGGATTTTAGAACATAATTCTTCTTATAGTGTAGTGCCATTTAAAACAGATTCCTTTTTCTCATCTGCAACTTCTTTCTAAAATGCCATTTATCAGATGCGTGGGTGGTTTAGTTGGTTAAGCAACTGCCTTCGGCTCAGGTCATGATCTTGGAGTCCCAGGATCGAGTCCTACATCAGGCTCCCTGCTCCATGTGGAGTCTGCTTCTCCCTCTGCCCCTCACCCCTCTCGTGCTCTCTCTGTCTCTTTCTCTCTCAAATAAATAAAATCTTAAAAATAAATAAAATACAGTTTATCATTTTATCATTTTTATAGATAATTAATTCTGTTTTAATTTGGAAAGGTCATAATAAGCTCTGTTCATTATTATTTATAAATCATGGATTAATTGTGGAATGAAAATGTACTGGCTTCATTCTTTGAAGCATTGGGCTCTTTTCCTTTTGCTCTTTAATAACCTCATGTAGGTTATTAACACTGCAGATATTAACACTGAAGATACTTGGGTAGAGTACAAAGAGAGGCATAAAGCCTGTCTTGTCTGGTTTAGTCTTCTTGAATATACTATTCTCCAGTTATGACTTATACGTGGACCTGATTTATTGTGGAACATCACAGTATATTTGGGGTTTGCAGGTATTCATCACCAATGGGTGGCTAAGTGACGTTGTGATTGTAGTGGCCGTCACAAATCGTGAGGCTCACTCTCCTGCCCATGGCATTAGTCTTTTTCTGGTGGAAAATGGAATGAAAGGATTTATCAAGGGACAAAAGCTACAAAAAATGGGACTAAAAGCCCAGGTAAGTCACAGTATAAATTATTAATTATAAATAATTGAGTTTACTCAATTATGCCCTATAGAACTATGTAGTTCTATAAGCTTGATATATGTATATCAGATCATACCTTCTTATGCCAAATTCCTAAAATACGTTTTTCAGAAATGGTAAGAGATTTATTCCATTTATCTAACTGTATCTCTTTCTGTTGCTCAGCAACAGAAGTGAATCAAGATATTTTGAGTATCTGCTTCAGAAATGGCAAAATAGGGGCGCCTGGGTGGCTCAGTCGTTAAGCCTTTGCCTTCGGCTCAGGGCGTGATCCCAGCGTTCTGGGATCGAGCCCCACATCAGGCTCCTCTGCTATGAGCCTGCTTCTTCCTCTCCCACTCCCCCTGCTTGTGTTCCCTCTCTTGCTTGCTGTCTCTCTCTCCGTCAAATAAATAAACAAAATCTTAAAAAAAAAAAAGTAATGGCAAAATTAATTGTATGTTAATAGACCTTCTATTAAATTGAAGAAAATTATGAAATAAGAGCAGAAAATATTTTTCTATTATTTGACAATTATCTGGTAGTTTTTTCATTACCAAAAAAGAAAAACATGTTTTACTTAATATGCATTAGAAACCCTTAGCTCTTGGTACATACAGAACTGGACAAGATTGGAGCTAGAATGACAGTGTGTTATAGTGAGAAAGTCACAAGTTTTCGGAATCATGTGGATTTGGGTTTGAATCCCTGGTTTACCACATCCTCGTTGCAGTTATTAATCGCTCCAGCTTGGCTTCCAGTTTGTTTTGTTCTTGGTTTTGTTTTCTTAAATGGAAATAGTCATCACCTCGTTGGTTTGTTGGGAGATTTAAATGAAATAATTCTGTACTTAATTGTGTGATCCCTTAGGATACTGCAGAATTATTCTTTGAAGATGTCCGGTTGCCAGCTAGTGCCCTACTTGGAGAAGAGAATAGAGGCTTCTATTACCTCATGCAAGAGCTTCCACAGGTCAGAATTATTAAAGATTCCATCTTTTGATTAGTTAATGAATTAAATAACATAGAACTATATAAATTCATGTGTATAAAACTTGTGATACAGCCAGTCACTTGAGTATAACTTGAAGTTGTAAAAAAACAAAAAAACAAAACAAAACAAAAAGCCCCTGAGTTTTGTAGGCTGGATAGGTAAATAACTAAACTCAGAGATACCCAATCAAAGCTTATAAGTGAGTAGGGAAATTAGGTATTTCACAACTGTGATACCCTTTTAGAAAGATTTTGCTTCTTAACTACAATTCAAGAATTCTTAGCTCCCTATAAGGAGCTGTCAGCCAAAACATTTGGCAGGATTTTTTTGTAATACCTGAGAATCAAAGGGGAAAGTTGTTGAGTTCATACCACATAAGGTCAGCCCACAGACGTGTGTTTTTGGAGTGTGCTAGCTGAGCGATCATTGAGCCTCACGTGCCAGCATATGAGTGTAGGTGCGTTTGCCACAGCCTGGGCTAAACATGAAACTGGGGACAAGGCTAGAAACACTGCCACCGAGATAGAATATAGAAATCACCAGCAAGATGGATTTAAACTGTGGATACTTTTGCACTAATAGACAGAATTTAACCTGTACCCTTCAAGATGTTGATTTTCACAGAGCTATCTATGAGGACATGTAATGTGCAGAGATCAATAAATAAAAATGAACAATTTCATATTTCTCTTCTCATAGATGAATGATGAGAAGGAATGAAATAAATTACGTATATATCTATATATAGTAGAGACAGTCATTTATAAAAATAAAGGATTTGTGGGGCGCCTGGTTGGCGCAGTCCTTAAGCGTCTGCCTTCGGCTCAGGGCATGATCCCGGCATTCTGGGATCGAGCCCCACATCAGGCTCCTCTGCTGGAACGCTGCTTCTTCCTCTCCCACTCCCCCTACCTGTGTTCCCTCTCTCGCTGGCTGTCTCTCTCTGTCAAATAAATAAATAAATAAAATCTGTAAAAAAAATATATTTTTTTAATTAAAGGATTTGTTTTAGAGAATTATTATGGATATGTCAAAATATTCTTATTAATCTGTGGAAGCATTTTCTTATAGAATTAAATTAATTTTTAGGAGTTTAATAAAGATTATTTATGAGATTTATCATCATTGAAATCTTGTGAAAATCACTTGTGGAATTAGAATGATTCATAAGACCTAATTTTGGCTTATAGGAAAGGCTAGTGATTGCTGACCTGGCAATTTCAGCCAGTGAATTCATGTTTGAAGAAACCAGGAATTACGTTAAAGAAAGAAAAGCTTTTGGGAAAACAGTTGCACATATGCAGGTATGTCGTCATAGTAACATAAATCTAAATATGAATATGGAGTAATTCTCATAGAGGTAGTATCAGAATCCATGGAGGTGGATGAGACCGTTGAGGGAAAAAGTAGAGAGTAAGACAGGTTCTAGGACAGAGTCCTGAGAAAAATGCAGGATTTACAGTTGGAGTAGAAGGGGAAGAACCTGCAAAGACAACAGAGAATGAATGGCTAGAAAGAAAACAGCAAATCAAGCAAGTAGTGTCCCAGAAGACAAGAGGAAAGAAGATTTCCAGTAGGCAGGAGTAGGGCCAAAGGCACTTAGAGGGAAACTAAGATGAAGGTCAAGAGTGACCATTGGAAGGTGAATAGATAAAGAAGATGTGGCGCATATATCTATATCTATATCTATATATCTATATCTATATCTATATCTATATATAATATATATTATATATATATATATAAAATGGAATATTGCACAGCCATCAAAAAGATGAAATCTTGCCATTTGCAACGACGTGGATGGAACTAGAGGGTCTTATACTAAGCGAAATTAGTCAATCAGAGAAAGACAATTATCATATGATCTCACTGATCCGTAGAATTTAAGAAACAAGGCAGAGGATCATAGGGGAAGAGAGGGGAAAAATGAAACAAGATGAAACCACAGAGGGAGACAAACCATAAGAGACTCCTAATCATAGGAAACAAAGTGAGGGCTGCTGGAGGGTAGGGGGGAGGAGGATGGGGTAACTGGGTGATGGACATTGGGGAGGGTATGTGTTGTAATGAGCACTGGGTATTACATAAGACTGATGAATCACAGACCTATATCTCTGAAACATGTAATACATTATATGTTAATTAATTGAATTTAAATTAAAAATAATTAATTAAAAAAGTGCCAATTGGACATAGTGATAGGGAAGTTATTTCTTAAGGGCCGTTAATGGACTAGTATGGGGTGGTGCCAGACCAGAGTTGTTAGAGGAGTAAATGGAAATGAGGAAGTAAAGATTCTGACAGCAGGCAACTCTTTCCTGAGTTCAGCTGTGAATGGCAGTTAAGAGAAAGATGGTTGCTAGGGGGTAAGAAGAGGATGTGGGGGGCGGAATTTTGGGGTCAAGAGACATATTTGGAGATTATTAAGTTTTCATTATTATTATTAGGATGAGAATGCTGGAAGCACATTTTAATTCCTAGAGAAAGGATTTAATTGAGAGAAAGATTGTAGATATGAAGAGGATAATCAACTGTCTAGGATATTTGAGAAAGTCTTAGGTTGTGGGTGCCAAAGCACATGGAAAGATAGGGCTTCCCACCCCCACAGCAGAGATGTTTCCTCCATCAGAGGAAAGGACAGGTATGGGTTCATTCAGATACTTAGCTCTGTTGGTAGAAAATTGCAAAAGCTCTTTTATGAAGGCTTCCATTTCCCTTAAGTAATATAGGGAAACTCAGTTCTTGAAAAATAGGTGAGTGAAGGGGGCGTGGAGGTGTCCAAGGAGAGGAAGATTTGAAATACCCCTTCAAACTGAGAGACTGAACTAACTAGAAAAATATAGCAAGGCTGCTAGCAGTACTGAGGACTCAGATGAGGTTAATGATCATGGGTTTATGATGGGTACCTTCTGCTTTTTTGTGTATTAGATTTACTAAAAGGGTTTAGCTATCCAGGATCAAGCATAGAGTAGCTGGATGATTGTTTAAGATTGGGTTTTGCAAGGAAGTTTAAGGTATTTGCCAAAGAACTCAGCATTTGGTGGCCATAACTAACCATGCCAATCAAATATTAGACTCTAGTTTCTTCTTCAATGAACGGTTTATAAACAAGGCAATCATAAAATTCATTCAACATTTTACCAGCAAAAAACCTGGAGTTGGAAATCTACTTGAGCAATTTGAAGTAGAATGACCTGTTAGATGATGGGCTTTGTAAAGGGCAAGGCAGAAATGAAACACTTTGGTAGCCTTTTAGGACCGGCATTACAGAAATTAACTTCCGGCATGGTTAAGTCCTAGCTCAGCTACTTGGATCTCTGTGGTCTGGTCAGGTTGTACGATCGCTCTCCAAAGCATTTTCTTATTTGCAAGATGTGAATAATATCTGGAGCTACCTTATAGAATTACTGTGAAGATTAGATGGTACGCCCAAAGTGCTCAGAATGTGGCCTGGCAAGGTCACCACTCCCTGAGGTTTGCTATTTTCCCCTTATGTAATGTCTTCCTCCATTTTGTTCCAGTGAAGGGAACCTATTTATCAACTTCTAGCTCCTGGTCTAGACCTACTCCAGGCCATTTTGAGAATTATTTGCTACCTGTGTGTTCATCAAGTTAATTTTTTCCAGGGTGCCTGGGTTGCTCAGTCAGTTAAGCATCTGCCTTCGGTTCAGGTCATGATCCCAGGGTTCTGGGATCGAGTCCCATGTTGGGCTCCTTGCTCATCAGGGAGCCTGCTTCTCCCTTTCCCTCTGCCTGCTGCTCCCTCTGCTTGTGCTCGCTTGCTCTCTCTCTCTAACAAATAAAAAAATGAAATCTTTAAAAAAATTTTTTTAAATGGTATTGACTTGCCTAAATTATGATTTCCTTTAGCGTAAGGATTTTATATTTTATATTCCTTTTCATTTATGTATCATTAATTTACACATTGCAGTGATTCTCAGTGATTGCCCTCTTCCCCCCAGGCATTTAGAACTTTCGGGAAGTGGGGTACACAGCAATGGGGGGGGGGTGTGTTTTGTATTTGGTGCTCTGGAGGCTGGTATTGTTAAATGTCCTGTGATTCAGAGATAGCTTAGTAGAGCAACTAATTGTCTCACTCAAAATGCCAATGTTCTCCCTTTGAGTAATAGTGATATACAGAATTTATTCCTTTTTGTTCTACTGAGCAAATATGTATTGATTGCCCTCTAAAGGTTGTATGCTGAAATGTAATTTGAATAGGTCTGATTCTTCAAATACACACTATAGGCTCCTCCCAATATGAAGTATTACTCTGTGACTTTCCGAACTTTACCCAAAGTACATCAGAGGCATACCTAGAAGGTATTGCCGGTTCTGTTCCAGAGTATTGCAGTAAAGCAAGTCTAATGAATTTTTGGTTTCCCAGTGCATATAAAAGTTACGTTTATACTATACTATCATCTGTTAAGTGTGCAAAGCATTATGTCTAAAAAGTGTACGTCCATATGGGGTGCCTGAGTGGTGCAGTCAGCTAAGCGTCCGACTCTTGGTTTCGGCTCAGGTCTGATCTCTCAGGGTCATGAGCTCGAGCCCCACATGGGGCTCTGCACTCAGCTTGGACTCTGCTTAAGACTCTTTCTCCCTGGGGCGCCTGGGTGGCACAGCGGTTAAGCGTCTGCCTTCCGCTCAGGGCGTGATCCCAGCGTTCTGGGATCGAGCCCCACATCAGGCTCCTCCACTGGAAGTCTGCTTCTTCCTCTCCCACTCCCCCTGTTTGTGTTCCCTCTCTCGCTGGCTGTCTCTATCTCTGTCAAATAAATAAATAAAATATTTAAAAAAAAAAAAAAGACTCTTTCTCCCTCTCCCTCTGCCCCTTCCCCTTGCATGTGCACTCTCTCCCTCTCTCTCAAATAAATAAAAAAATCTTTAAAAAAATAAAGGGTATGCATATCTTTATTAAAAAATGTTTTATTGCTAAAAATGCTAGCCATCATCCAGCCTTCAGTGAGTGGTAAGCTCTCTGCCGATGGAGGTTCTTGCCTCTATGTTGATGGCTGCTGACTGATACGGATGGTGGCTGCTGTGAAGGTTGGGTGGCAATGCCTTTTTTAAAAACAACAATGAACTGTACGTGTTGTGGTAGGTGCTGTGTATTGTGTAAGACTGATGAATCACAGACCTCTACCCCTGAAACAAAGAATACATTATATGTTATTAATAATAATTTTTTAAAAAGACAACAGTGAACTTTGCCACAACAGTTGACTCTTCCTTGAACAATTTCTCTGTAGCATACAATGTTGTTTGATAGCATTTTATCCACAGAACTTTCAAAATTAGAATCAGTCCTCTCAAACCCTGCTGCTGCTTTATCAACTAAGTTTCTGTAATTTTCTAAATCTTTTGTTGTCATTTCCACAATCTTCACAGCATTTTTACCGGTAGATTCCATCTCCAGAACAACCACTTTGTTTGTTCATCCATAAGAAGCAACTCTTCCTCTGTTAAGTTTATTATAAGATGGTAGCAATTCAGCCCCATCTTCTGGCTCCACTTCTGATTCTGGTTCTCTTGCTGTTCCCACCACATCCAGTCACTTCCTCCACTGAAGTTTTGAATCCCTCAAAGTCATCCAGGAGGGTTGGAATCAACTTCTTCTAAAACTCCTGTTAATGTTGATATTTCAACCCCTTCCAATGATTCATGAATGTTCTTAATGGCATTTGGAATGGTGGATTCTTTGGAGAGCGTTTTCACTTTACTTTAGCCCAGATCCATCAGAGGAATGTCTATCTATGGCGGCTGCAGCCTTACAAAATGTATTCCTCAAATAATACAACTTGAAAGTCAGAATTTCTCCTTAATCCATGGGCTACAGAATGGATGTTTTGTTAGTAGGCATGAAAACAACATTAATCTCATTGTCTATCTCAGTCAGAACTCGGGTGATCAGGCGCATTTTCGATAAGCAGTAATATTTGAAAGGAATTTCTTTCTTCTGAGCTTATCAGTGGGCTTACCATGTTCAGTAATTCAGCCATGTTGTAGACAGATGTGCTGTTATCCAGGCGTTGTTGTTCCAGTTCTAGACCACAGGGAGAGTAGTTCTAGCATAATTCTTAAGGCCCTAGGATTTTCAGAATGGCCGGTGAGCATTGGCTCCAGCTCAAAGTCACCAGCTGCATTAGCCCCTAGCAAGAAAGTCAGCCTCTCCTTCGAAGCTTTGAAGCCAGATACGACATCCCTTTTCTAGCTATGAAGGTCATAGATGGCATCTTCTTGCAAGATACGGCTGCTTCATCTACGTTGACAATCCACCGTGTAGTGTGGCCACCTTTGTTAAGGACCTTAGCTGGGATTTCTGGATAACCTGCTGGAGCTTTTGCATCAGCCCTTACTGCTTCAGCTTGCAAGTTTCTGTTATGGAGATGGCTTCTTTCCTTCAACCTCGTGAACCAACCTCTGCCAACTTCAGACCTGTTGAAATTCCTCACCTCTCTCAGTTTTCACAGAATTAAGGAGAGTTAGGGCATTGCTCTGGATTACGTTTTAGCTTAAGGTAATGTTGTGGCTGGTTCGATCTTTTTATCCAGACCACGAAAGCTTTCTCTACATCAGCAATAAGGCTGTTTCACTTTTTTTTCTCTCTTACGTTTTCACTGGAGGAGCACTTTTAATTTCCTTCAAGAACTTTTCCTTTGCATTCACAGCTTGGCTGCCTAGCACAAGAAACATAGCTGTCAGCCTGTCTTGGCTTTGGACATGCCTTCCTCAGGAAGCTTAATCATTTCTAGCTTTTGATTTAAAATGAGAGGTGTGTGATGACTCCTTTCACTTGGATATTTAGAGGCCATTGTAGGGTTATTAATGGGTCTCAGTTCAGTATTTTTGTGTCACAGGGGAATAGGGAGGCTCAAGGAGAGGGAGAGAGGTAGGAGAACGGCTGGTCAGTGGAGCGATCAGAACACGCACATGTATCGATTAAGTTTAGCACCTTATATGGGCGTAGTTCTTGGCGCCTCAAATCAAGAAGAACAGTAACATCAAAGATCACTGATCACCATAACAAATATAATAATAATGAAAAAGTTTGGAATATTGTGAGAATTACCAAAATATGACACAGGGACACAAAGTGAGCAAATGCTATTGGGAAAATGGCACAGGTAGACTTGTTCAACACAGGGTCACCACAGACCTTCAATTTGTAAAAAATGCAACATCTGCAAAGAGCAAGAAAACAAGGTATGCCTGTAATAGCTTTTGCTTCTGAAATCCAGCCACCACCAATTTCATGCCTTTAGCTCTATCATGGATACTATAAAAAGTGAACCTTGTGGGGCCTGGGTGGCACAGTCGGTTAAGTGTCTGATTCTTGGTTTTGGCTCAGGATTCTGAGATCAAGCCCCGTTTGGGGCTCCATGCTGAGCACAGAGTCTGGTTAAGACTCTCTCCCTCTGGCCCTCCCCATCCTGCACATGTGCTCTCTTTCTCCTTCTCAAATAAATACATAAATCTTTTTTAAAAATTAAAAAATAGGGATCCGTGGGTGGCTCAGTTGGTTAAGCATCTGCCTTTGGCCCGGGTCATGGTCCCGGGGTCCTGGGATCAAGTTCCATGTCAGGCTCTTTGCTCAGCAGGGAGCCTGCTTCTCCCTCTGCCTGTTGTTCCCCCTGCTTGTGCTCTCTCCCTCTCTCTCTGACTTAAAAAATAAATAAAATCTTTTTTAAAAATTAAAAAATAAAAAGTGAACCAAATAAGCATAATTTCCATCTCCTTGCAAATCTACATCTCCTTTTATGGAATTCATATTAAATTACAACAAAGATGACTGTGATGTTACCCAGATTATCTATAACTCAGGATGTTAAGTCTGATTTGACATTTGACCACGAAGGAAATAGGAAATTGGTATAATGTTTTCCTATAGGAGAAAAATAAATATATGTATTTTATTATATATTTAGTATATATATTATACTAAATAAATGCATATATTTTGATAGCAAAAAGAGAAGGGATAGTTCTAATCCTTTTCAAAGCAAGTACAGTTTTATTATTGCTTCCTTTCAAAGGTAGTTTACCAAAATGTCACTAGGTGGCAGTAGCATTGCTTCTACCAGTATGCTAGGGCTGCCTGTAGTATGGTTTTCCGAGTAAATATGTATGTACTCAGATTTCTGAGATATTTCTTCTGATCTTTGTTTTATCAAAATAAGTATCTTTGAGTAGTATTTTCATATTCAATCTAGGAATGTATTCAAAGAAGAACAACCAATACATTGCTTACACCTCCTATTCCAGAGCTGGGTACACTATTGTTCTAGTTATTAAAATGAAGTAGAAGACCTTTAAATATCATATTATACTTAGCCAAATGGCATTTTCTGATCATTTAACTATTCAGTTTCCTTCCTTTCTCTCTGTTATCCTTGAATTTTGAACATTTGGGGCCTCTCTGCCATTTGGATATATTCCACCAAAAAAATCATATTCTTTTTGGATGGAGACCTATCATATTTAAGTGGCAATTATAGGATTTTCATTTCCTCTCATACGTACTCTCCATATTTGATGTCAAATCTTATGGTTTTCCAAAGACTAAACAATAAAGTGATAAAATTCAGATATAAATAATGAGAGTGACTCATTTATTGCACTGTTTCCATGTGCCAGACACTGTGCTAAATGGATTGTCTCATTTTTTCTTCACACCTCTCTATATCATAAGCATTATATTTACCCTCATTTTACAGATAAGGAGATTGAGGCATGGAGAAGCTAATCAATTTTCCCAAGATAACACAGATACTATAGCTCCAGAACCTATTCTCTTAACTTACACGCTAGTTTGCTACCCAGAAATTTAAAGTAGATAGACCTTTTTTCTTTCCCCACTTCCTTCAGCCATTGGCAATGAAGTGGAAATTCAGTGTTGTTTTCTAAGACAAGCTTTAGTTATTTCCTGTGTGGTATGCTCTTGATTCTAAGAGCACAGAATATTACAGAAAAGAATAGGAGAGGAAAAAAATAGCACTTCTTTACATTCCTCCAAAAAGTAATTACCCAGTTCTTAAGACCTTGAGTGGGGGGTTAATTAACTATAAAATTAAATGGCAAAACTAAGATGTTATATTTTATA
The DNA here is from genome assembly GCF_023065955.2 of Ursus arctos. Taxonomy (NCBI): domain Eukaryota; kingdom Metazoa; phylum Chordata; class Mammalia; order Carnivora; family Ursidae; genus Ursus; species Ursus arctos. The sequence goes on along the minus strand of NW_026622763.1, from coordinate 83,908,401 downwards.
TTTGAGTCATAGCATATTAGAGTACAATTAATGGTGTTGTTTACATGGAATATGGGCTAGATAACCTCTCCAAAGTGGATTCTAGTTCCATAATTCTATGATTCAAAGTTACGTCATTCAGAACTCTGAAAGATACTCTGAGTCACTCAGTAAGTTTCAAGGATTTTCTTTTTAAATGCTAGCTGCAGTATTATCTGTTAGCGATTATTAATGAATGTTCAAAAATGTTGCTACAAGGGTATTGATCATTCACAAGAAGCACCTTGCTAATAATGCGTGGTACAATTACTCGCCACCATCTATTACAGAGTAATTTCTAGAAGCATGAGGCAATGTCTGCAGTGAAGAGCCAAGGCAGAATCCGTGTGGTAACACCCAATGTGATGCCAAGAATATGCAAATATTTAGGGGGTGCCTGGGTGGCGCAGTCGTTAAGTGTCTGCCTTCCGCTCAGGGCGTGATCCCGGCGTTATTGGATCGAGCCCCACATCAGGCTCCTCCGCTAGGAGCCTGCGTCTTCCTCTCCCACTCCCCCTGCTTGTGTTCCCTCTCTCGCTGGCTGTCTCTCTCTGTCAAATAAATAAATAAAATCTTTTAAAAAGACATTTATATAAGAAAAAGAATATGCAAATATTTAATCTCTTTATCCCCCAGATTATGTATTCTTGGAGGCCATTAATTTCTTCAAACCTGTGGACTTCCTTAAATGAATTAAAGCAAGAGTTCTAAATGAGCCCATCCTGATCTGAAATTTAACTTCAGCTTCTGGAAGCTCCCAGCATTCCCAGAGAAATAGCTCTTGTGTGAGGGAATGGGGCTTAGATTCTCTCGCATTGTAAATAGTGCATAAATTCTCAAGTGTGCCATCACAGTGGGGAGAGGGCAAAAGTATCTTAAGAGTTGTCAGATTCTTAGGGCGCCTGGGTGGCTCAGTTGGTAGGACATCTGACTCTTGATTTTGGCTTGGGTCGTGATCCCAGGGTCGTGGGATGAAGCCCCACATTGGGCTTTGCTCCCAGCAGGGAGTCTGCTGGGGATTCTCTCCCTCTCCCTCTCCCCCCTGCACATGTGGGCGCCCCTGCGCATGTTTTCTCTCTCTCTCTGTCTCAAATAAAAATAAATAAATTCAAAATAAAAGAATTGTCAGATTCTCACTTATTTTCCAACTGAAGTGTTATATATAGTGTCATTGAGCTAAACCGGGAATAGGCTTAGAGGGAATATATACTCATCTGTTTTCAATGTATAGAACAGTATTTCCCCACTTTTTTTCATTTCTTCTTCCATCTTTAGGTTTTCTCTGAGTAATCTTGGATGTGTGGGGTGGAAGTGGGAAACTTTGTGCTGATTAGATGGTAGAGATTTGGCCTAATTAAATGAATAGAAAGGGAGATAAACAACATAAGGGAAAGAGTGAGAGGGAAAGAAGGTTTTGATGTGACCCAGCATGTTCTGAAACAGAGGCCAGGATACAGAGGTGGAAAAAGTGTGGCGCCAACCTTCCTACTGCTTGGTTTTGGAACCAGTAGGTGCCAGTCATAGTGTCTGTTTCTACAACAGGATTGAGTAAAGCCAAGGGAAAGGCAGTCCGTTGGGTTTTTAATTCGCATGGTAGTTACACTGATACACCTCTGAGGAATCTGTCCCTCATAGCTCCTACTCCTCCTGACACTCAGGTCTTGCTTGGTCCTGGGTCTTGGTATATTCCTTTCTACTCTTTTCTGGAAATGGAGAGTACCCAAATTGTCCCCACCACAACGAAGCTAAAAGGTTCAGTTTTGTGGTTTGAGAATTGCTATAGCCAGTAGGAATGGCAGGGCCAGCATCCTCTTGAGAATCTGTCCCTAAAGCCTTCCTTTTGGGGACTCAGTCATGGCTTTGAACTTGCCAGTGCATAGGTGAGGCACATTAATTTCTAGTTTGAGTTTAACTGTGCCACCTTTGTCACTAACTTCACGCCTTTATTAGCCACAGCAAAGGTCTCATTCATGAATTCCATAGCAGAATGATCAAAACTCTGTTTCTATCTGAATTTCCACAAGGAAGACAGAGCCAGCTGACCATAGCTGGGCCTTGAACCTAAGAGGTCAACTAGAATGGGGTGTATTTGGGGGGTCACCCAAAGTGGAAGGCTAGTATGTCAAATCCAAGCCAGTTTCCTGAAGGAGGTTCAAGAATTGGTGCCAAAGAGACCAGATGTAAGCTCAAAATTCAAGGTATGAGAGCCAAGAATCTGGAATATAAGAAAATTTTATTTACGTGAAAGCAATCAAAAACAGTTGAGAAGAGAATGATTTCAAAGGCTACTATAGGTTGTCTATGGCCAGCAGGAGAAAGTATAAAGTATTAACATTCCAGATCATTCAGTTCAAGTTAGAGACTAGCTATTGAGAGGGATAAGAGGAAGGGCTGGAGAGAGATGGAAGAGGTTGGACAGTACTGGACGTCGCTGTCTTGAGTGCTCTGATGCTGTTACTCTGCTACATTCCGTAGATCTAGATCAAAATACTTCGCAATATAAAATAATGTCTAATAAATATTTTTTTTTAAAGATTTTATTTATTTATTCGACAGAGATAGAGACAGCCAGCGAGAGAGGGAACACAAGCAGGGGGAGTGGGAGAGGAAGAAGCAGGCTCATAGCAGAAGAGCCTGATGTGGGGCTCGACCCCGGATCGCCGGGATCACGCCCTGAGCCGAAGGCAGACGCATAACCGCTGTGCCACCCAGGCACCCCTAATAAATATTTTTAATGTTGTCCTTCCAGCTTGTTACTTTATTATTTTACTCCAAGACAAAGAAGCAGAATAGAGAAATGTTTATACTTAATTTCATTAACAGAGACTAATTATAAAAAGAAAAAAAAAGACAAATTCTTCATGGATTTAGATTGGGGAGGAAAATAGGTGTTTTCAACAGCTGTATTAAAGGACTGTACCACCAGATGGTGCTCGCCTATTAAAGGCATGCTGGTTTTCAAGCAGTTTCCCTAAATGGTCTAAATTTTTTAATCTAAAACATGAGATGTTATTTATGTAGTTTATCTCTTTTTGCATCTTTTAATACACGATTCCCTAGCAGTGAATATAGTGGGTTCTAAATTTAAGCTATTTTGTTTAACATATGCTTCTTTTGGAGGAAAAAAAAAAAAAAAGAACGAATAATTCCACTTTCGTTTTGTTCTAAAGATCTTCTATTATATAATTTTTGATACGCTAGGTGACTAAAAAATATGCTCTTTTTCTATGCTTAATTTTTTTTTTTCCTTTCATTTCCTTTACACTCAAGGCAGTGCAGCATAAGCTAGCAGAATTAAAAACACACATTTGTGTAACCAGAGCTTTTGTGGACAGCTGTCTTCAGCTGCATGAAAAGAAACGTCTGGACTCTGCTACTGCTTCCATGGCTAAATATTGGTATGCGCGCTTCAGTCATTAAAATGTGGTGTTTGCACAGACTGTTACGGAATGCTTCCAACTTTAAACTCAGCCTTGAGGATCTTAAAGGAAGAAGGCTGTGAAGATGAAAGAAAAAGTGCTGAAAGGTCCCTTTGAGCCTATTGTGCTAAAAATTACTCAGGTTGATTTAACTTTTAGCTTGCTATTGAATATAAGATGTTAACATACTGAAGTCGGCTGACTGAGGAGTTCATTCAAGTACTAGTTTGATTTCAAATTATCTGACAAGTGGCGTTATAAGGAGACCAAACAAGGACAGTAAGTCTTAGAGTCCTGAGATTGAATCCCAATGCTTTCATTAAATAACTATAATTAAATTTAATTCTCTCTGGGCCAACATTTTGATATCTGTGAAATGAGTAGACTGGACTGCATATTTCTATTTAAAATGTCCAGATCTAAGAAAAATTTCTGAAAAATTGATTGTCCCATCAAAAGTTGCACATGCTCTGTTAAATGAAAGGGAAAATGTCCTATTAGGCTTGGAAAGACTTTTCATTGGTATTAAAGATGAGTTAATTGAAAAGAGACTTCTGTAAGGCTTTTGTGTACTTTAAGATACAAGAACATAGTTTAAATCAGATTCTGGAAATGGGTTTGGTTTCCTCTGTTTTAAAAACAAACATTCTCACATCTCATTAGCCCAAAAATAACCTAGAAAAAATTCCTGTCATTATTCATTAACTTGTGTTCAGTTCAATCAGAAATAGAATGGAGAAATAATGCAGGGTAGTTCTTTATGTAATGATTCCAGAATAATGAAACGGCCAGGTTGAAATTAATACTAGGAACTTGTACTTTGGGGGAGACATCTTACATTTACATTTACAGCAAGTTCTCTGACTAATTGAAAAAAGTATAAAAAAATTTTTAGATGTTTTTAGAAAAAGAGATATTCAGATAGCTATTGACCTTACTGTTCTTTGAAAACACTGAGTTTAAAGACATACTGTTACTTCACATTGATGCAGAGGAAGCAACTAGTTATAGCCCAGTAAATATTTCACTAAAATACTTGCCAAATACAAAAATGTATAGAATTCTAAATATTGTTGCCCCCTGAGCCTTCTCTGTTAATCATTATATTGTTACTGTTATATTAGGAACATCCTCACCTGTTCTATGCCTTGAGTTAAAAATTGTTTTAAATAAGAAAATGTGGCTATGCTTACTTTTGCTTTATGTTTCCCACTATTGAAAAATAGGTTGAGGGGTGCCTGGCTGGTTCAGTCAGTAGAGCATGCGACTCTTGATCTCAGAGTCGTGAGTTCAAGCCCCACGTTGTGGGCAGACGTTACTTTAAAAGGAAAAAAATAAGAAAAATATGTTGAAAAGCATTTTGAACTTACATTTTTATGTTACAATGAATAAAATCTCTACCAGTTATCTTATGAATTTTAATGATAGTTAAAATTACTGTGCTAAGATCAAGACTATTTCTCAAGTATTTCATATACTTTGGGAATAATAATACCCAAATAATCTTTAAGAAGTTTCCTATATGATAGTGCTACCTTAATAATAGTCTTCCCTCTTAGGTTTTTACTTTTACTTTCAGTTTATTTCTGAAAATCCCTAAAAAAAAATTTGCACAGTTACCGAAATTCAGAATTGCAACCTTCACGTAGAAGTGACATCTTTGGAGAAAAAGACATATTACAAGGCAAAAGGAAATAGATAGCTGTATAACTATATAATTAACTTAGATCATACAAAGAATTTAAATAAATTAGGCCAAATTCAGGTTTTTACTTTATCCTTTTCAGGCCTAAAGTAGCCAACACCTAATTGTCTGTGCTTTCCACATTTTATTTCTAGCCTTAACAAAAACCCAGCAGAACTAATTGATGATGAAAGTATTCATTATGTGAAAATTGCCCAGAGATTTATTTCATATATAATTTATGTCAATCTTTTCCGGTTGGCTAATATGTCTAATTGTAATTGTTCGACAAATGTATGTATTTAAATAGTCAGAAATAATTTGTTTCCCGATTGTGAAGCATCTTGTGAAAATCTATTTCAAATCTTCCTTTTTTGCTTTTCATTTTGGTCATCTAGGGCAACTGAATTACAAAACCGTGTGGCTTATGACTGTGTCCAGCTCCATGGAGGTTGGGGCTACATGTGGGAGTACCCAATTGCAAAGTGAGTATGATGTGAAGAAAAAGGAAAATTTCTTCACTGTACTTTGTACATTGAGTGTAGTGGAAAAAAGATGCAAAATCTTTGTGTTTGTCATCTGCCTACAAAGTGTGTTCGAGCAGATGAAACGGCTTCATGTGTTCAGCTCACTACTAGGAATTTACCATTTTTAAAGAAAGTGAAAGGTCCAATATAGTAAAGTTTGGCTTTTTTGAATCATTATACAGGATTAATATCACTTTCTTTATAATCGAATGATACTGTATTTTATTGGTTAACCGTAATTACACAGGTTATTTTGACTCTTTTACTCTGACAGTAGGTGCTGCAACAAAACACCTTTAAACGTGTGTCTTAGATACATGTGTTTTCGATTACGACAGGACAGAGTTCCAAAAGTAGTATTGTTGGTTCATAAGTGTGCGTATTTTAAATTTTAATACATTGCCAGATGATTTTCTCTAGTTAGTAGCAACTCATACTCAAATGAAAAAAGTTTGAGGATAACTTATCTTCCTAAACTGTGAATGTTCTTGCTTTTTAAACCTTATGCTAATATAATGGGTAGAAAATAGGTTATTATTCTTCCTTGAATTTGCATTGACTATTAATTATTTTATTTTACTGTAGTAAGAACATTTAACATCAGAAATACCCTCTTCACAAATTTTTAAGTATTCCGTACTATATTATTAACTCTAGGTACAACATTGTACTGTAGACCTCTAACGCCTATTCATCTTGCTCGACTGAAACTTTATGCCCATTGATTAATAATTCCCCATTATCCCCTTCCTTTGTTCCTGGCAAACATCATTCCTTTCAATTCTATGAATTTGGCTATTTTAGATAACTCATAAGTGGAATCACATAGTATTTTTCTTTCTGTGACTGGCTTATTTCACTTAGCAGAATGTTCAAGTCCATCCAAGTTGTCACACATTGTAGAATTTCCTTCTGTTTTAAGGTTGAACAGTATTCCATTCCATTTTCTTTATCCATTCATCTGTGCATGGACATTTAGGTTGTTTCCACATCTTGGCTATTGTGAATAATACTGCAATGAACACGTGAATGCTAATATTTTTTGGAGGTCCTGATTTCAATTCTTTGCAATAAATACCTAGAAGTGGGATTTTAAAATCATATGGTAGTTCTATTTAATTTTCTGAGGAGCATTCATACTGTTTGCCATAGCAGCTGCCCCATTTTGTATTCCCTCCAACAGCATGCAGGGGTTCCAATTTCTCCACGTTCTTCTCAACACCTGTTTTCCTTTGTTGTTATTGGTTTTTTTTGTTGTTGTTGTTGTTACTAGCCATCCTGTTTCCCTTTGGGTTTTTTTGTTAATAGCTATCCTCACAGGTGGTGTGAGGTGATGCCTCATTGTGGTTTTGATTTGTGTTTCCCTGATGATTGGTGACAGCGAGCGTTTTTTCATATACCCGTTGGTCCTTTATATGTCTTCTTTTAAAATATCGCTTTTTATTTTATTTTTTTAAAGAATTTATTTATTTATTTTAGAGAGAGAGAGAGAGTGTGTGAGCACGCACGCACACTCCCCACCCCACCCCACACACACACACACACACACACACGTGAGCCCGGGGAGGGGCAGAGGGAGAGAGAGAGAGAGAGAGAGAGAGAGAATCTCAAGTCAGCATGAGCTGGACAGTGGGCTTGATCTCACGACCCAGAGATCATGACCTGAGCCAAAATCAAGAGTGAGACACTCAACTGACTGAGCCACCCAGGCACCCCTAAAATACCACGTTTTAAAAGTAAAAAAAAATTGGCACTTCAGAAAAAAACGTAAATATGAGAAGGATCAAAGTTTTCATATCTTAAATACTTGATTATTCATTTTGCTCTAGAAAATTTTCCTCTTACTTAGCAATATTTTCAGTTTAAAAAACTTTCTCAAAGGAATTTTACTATATGGAGAGAAGTCCGGTTGAGTTCTGAATCTGAGAATGTGAATGCTATGGGCTTCTAAAAACTTCGTCTATTCTAATTTTAATCTAAATACAGACTCTCTGAAGGGTAAAATTATCAAACTGGTATTCAGACTGATTTTCAAATTTATCATTTTGGCAAACATAATTGAAAACATTTGATATACTTATGGTCTTTAATGAGGAAAATTAAACATTTTAGTTAAGTTATATTAAGAACAGAAGCTCCAGCATAGATATAATCTACTAATTTTCTGTAGTCATTGGGGCAGTTCAGAAAGCTTTAATCATAGGGTGTGTATAATTTATAACCTTTTATAAAAACTCAGCAGCAACTAGGGCTTTTCCCTTCTTTCGGAATGTAGATATGAAGTAACTAAGTTGTATATATATATCTATACACACACACACACTCATATATATACCCATTATATATTATATATATGTATTTTTAATAATATATATTTATATATATACACACACTCATATATTCTCTCTTTCTCTCTCTCTCTATATATATATACACACACTTTTTTTTTTTTTTGGTCAATCCTGGACTTGGATTTTGGTATATCCTTTCAGAACTACTTCAAATGAGCCTTAATCAAAAGCAGATTTATTTTTTTTATCTTTGTATAGTCGTGAAATCAGAAGTAAACATTGAGTTATGCTAGCACAAATTAAATCATCCTGAAATTTTTTCTGTGCATTTCCATGTTTTATTCTCAATATTCACAATGGTAAGAAAATCATAATGCATATCTATATTCTTCTACTTGACTGTGCCATTACAACTGCTGCTGGAAAGGTCGACATGTATTGGCTCAGTGTTTGTCTAGTCTAGTTCAGGTTCCAGGCATATGAGGTGAAGAGGAGTCACCCATCCACATGGCCCAAGATCAGAGTACAGAGTAAGTCTTGCTCTCTGTTTTCTTAGAGGCCATTCCTTCAGGTCAGTAGCAAGTAAACATTGTAGCTTGATGGCTTACTTGAAATGCCTGGTTTCAATTTGAGAGACTTATATTTCCTTTCAGGAGTAATAATCCCTTTCTTGGCTGGTCTGTTAGTTCAAAGATTGTATGAACTTTTAAACTAGACTGCTGTTTCTCTTCCCCAGAGACGTGAGGAAAGAATTTTTCATGAGTTAGGAAGAGAGAATAATAGATAATATCAAAAGGCTGATTAGACACATTAGGCAGTATGTGGTTGCAGTGCACGGACTTTGATTTGAGAGAAAAAATCATCCTGATTGTGTTTCTAATATCCTCGGATTAAGCTGTATTGTTTGTCTGTGTATGTGTTTTGGGGGTTGTTTGGGGTTTTTTGTTTGTTTTGCATTTTTCTTTTGTTGCTTTTTACTTGTTTTTTATTTGTTTGTTTTTAAATAACTGGTCTTAAGCATGTGAACTTGTTTCAGTCTTACTCATTGGACTTGGAGCCTGGGAGAAGTGAGGCTTATTGAGCTTTGCCATTTCAAGGCTCCTCGGTACTGTTAGGAAGAATAGCCTAAGACAAGCTTCATCACTGTGCGGTTAAACGTTCCTTCTGCTGCCTTTCTCTGTTAATTTTAGTTGATGACTTAATTGAATTAGTAACCTATAAAAGGTTTACTGATCTCTGTCATTACCTACTCCATTGGAACTTCTTCAATGCGGAGAAGAAAAAAAAAAAAACAGTTCAAAAATTTCTAAAAGCATTGCTGAAGTAGGCTGAAATTCTAGGTAGGTTCTCTACATGCAAGTGCTGGATTTTGTGGACAGCAGGGGAATCTCTTCAAAAGAAAAAAATATATTTGAAAATGCGAATGTCTTCATATTTCAAATTTCATCAAAAAGTAGGTATTGAAACTCTAAAGTTCCTTTGTAATACACCAAATCAGTAACTATTTACTGAGTGCTCACTGTTTGCCAGGTAGCATGATGAATATGGAGAGTCTAGAGTTGGTCATGTTCCTAGAGAGCTGGCACATTTAATTTGTCTCAAATGTTAAATTAAAAACAAAAAACAGGAGCGCCTGGGTGGCTTAGTTAAGCAGCTGCCTTGAGCTTGGGTCGTGATCCCTCCCGGGGTCATGGGATCAGGCCCCACCTTGGGCTCCCTGCTCAGTGGAGAGCCTGCTTCTCCCACTCCCTCTCCCCGCCCCCATGCTCTTACTCACTCTTGTTCTCTCTCAAATAAATAAAATTTAAAAAATAAGTAAATAAAAATTTTAAAAAATTAAAAAACCAAAGAACATTCTATGCTTGAAAAAAAAAATGCCTTTGAATTTGTCTACTAGGAAAGTCCAAAGCTCATAACTAGTCCTGCATGCCTAGACCAATTAAAATATTGTGGTATAGGGGCGCCTGGGTGGCACAGCGGTTAAGCGTCTGCCTTCGGGTCAGGGCGTGATCCCGGCGTTATGGGATTGAGCCCCACGTCAGGCTCCTCCGCTATGAACCTGCTTCTTCCTCTCCCACTCCCCCTGCTTGTGTTCCCTCTCTCACTGGCTGTCTCTATCTCTGTCAAATAAATAAATAAAATCTTTTAAAAAATAAATAAATAAATAAATAAATAAATAAATAAATAAATAAATAAAATAAAATAAAATATTGTGGTATAATAAAAAAGATACTTGCCAAAGTGGCAAGATACCTACCTTCTCATTCCAGCCTGCCAATTAATTATCTGTTATGTGACCAATAAATAGTAACCATTCATTAGTACATGTATAACTGCTCTGCCCTCAGTTCCTTTACCTGCAAAACAACAGTAATATTTATCCTCCCTGGTTCCAGTATAAAGGATAAAGGATACGAGAGGATAAAATGAGATGAGAAAAGGTAAAAACAACTATACAGTTTCACGGCTGCTATCATTGCTACCAAAAGTGAATTCCTGGTAACATTTTTTTTTTCGTGGCAGTAGACTTAGGCACTCAGTATTTTAATATAGTGGTTATATTAATGGTTAATAGCCAAACCATTTCCAAAACATAAGTTACTTGTTAACTTTGTGGGAAGTAATATTCCCTAAAGCATCAGTTACACGCCTGATGGCAGCATTGGTGGTGGGAATCTAAAGGGATGTTAGAAAATAGGTACTTTCTTTTCTCTTTTGTTTCCTGTAAAACCAGTAGATTTAAAGTTTTTTTAAGGGAACATTAAAAATAACAAGAAATTAAGACATTCTGTCCATTCCAAACCTGAAACAGCCTTTTTTAGAATGCTAGAATGCTATTACATGTGCTAAATTTTACAAAATTATATCAGTGAAACATACTAATAAATGTTATTTTGAAATTGTAATCTCATCAAGCAAACTAAAGCTATACAGATGATCAGTATCTTTTTTTTTAAGATTTTATCTAATTAATTTATTTGACAGAGAGGGAGAGAGCACAAGCAGGCAGAGTAGCAGGCAGAGGGAGAGGGAGAAGCAGGTTTCCTGCTGAGCTAGGAGCTCTGTCCGAGGACCCTGGGATCATGACCTGAACCCTGAGCCAAAGGCAGTCGCTTAACCAACTGAGCCACCCACGCACCCCTGGATGATCAGTATCTTAATAGAATCTTATAATTATACAAATCTAGGTTGAATGCCATAGTGGAAAAAAACGGAATTTATAAAGAGCTTTTATTGTTCGGATTTCATTAAATAAATACTTTAACTAATAGTTACCTGGTAAGACAAAATTTGTAATTTCCAGTATTTTTATTTACTCATTTAATGCTCTTCTGATTTATTTAGAGCTTATGTGGATGCCCGAGCTCAGCCAATCTATGGTGGTACCAACGAAATAATGAAGGAGCTGATTGCAAGAGATATCTTCCGTGACAAGTAGAGGTCTGCCCACATCCTGGAATCCTATTACAGCTAATCTGGTTTTAAATCTACTCAAGATAAAATGCAACCTGGCAAGGGAGGAAACGCTAAACATGTTTTTATATACTTTCTCTATAGAAAAAGAAATCAAATATGAGATTAATACAATGGTAGGAGAAACTTTGAATTCAAAGATTCTAAAATTCTTTAGTACAAGGTTTGACTTTTAATTTTTTATGTAGCTAAAAGGCAAAACTTTTCTGATTCTAGAAACTTCGGTGTTTGCTACTCCCTAAAATTCTAATAAAAGCATAATTGCTTTCAAATTGAGGCAGCAATAGTTTTGTTACTATTAGTATTTATAGTAACAGTAATAGTTACAGCACATTGACTTTGAAAGGGAAGAATAAATATACAATGTAAATGCTTTCTATCACCCTGTCCTAAGCCTCTGTTTTTAAGCAGTGGAATCATTTCTTCAAACAAAAGTTTATGCAGAGTCTCTGTGAAATGCTGATGAATGAAGAGCTGCTCTAGGGGAAGCAGGAAGCTTCCTGCCTTACTGCCTGGGAAACACTAGGACTCAAGCTGAGCATTTGCCCGACCCCACCCAACTGGAGAATTTGGGCGCTTCTCTCACCTACTAACACCTGGGCTTTCAGCAGATTGCATCCTAGTTTCATTTATAGGAGAACACAGAATAATTTATCATCCTTTAGTTTCAATATATTGGTGTACTTTATAGGTATCAAAACAGTGACTTTTATTTGGGAACAGTGTACTTTTAAAAACTAACTTGTGTGGGGCGCCTGGGTGGCACAGCGGTTAAGCGTCTGCCTTCGGGTCAGGGCGTGATCCCGGCGTTATGGGATCGAGCCCCACATCAGGCTCTTCTGCTGTGAGCCTGCTTCTTCCTCTCCCACTCCCCCTGCTTGTGTTCCCTCTCTCTCTGGCTGTCTCTATCTCTGTCGAATAAATAAATAAAATCTTTAAAAAAAAAAAAAAAACTAACTTGTGTTATAAGCCAAACTTGTGTTATAAGCCAAACTTAAAAAAATGATGGCAGATGAAACTGGCAAGATCCCTGCTAATAAGTGAATAAACAAGTAAGTTGCAACAAATAAAGTAAGAAGTAAATAAATAAATAAGAAAATGTCAATCATGATAAGTGCAATAATAACAAAGTAATGATTTAAAATAGAAAAGCGAGGGAGCACCTGACTGTTTGGCTCAGTCTGTAGAGCATGCAACCCTTGATTTTGGGGTGGTGAGTTTAAGCCTCACATTGGGTGTGGAGATTACTTAAAAATAAAATCTTTAAAATAAATAAGATAGGAAAGTGAGGAAACATTTGACACTTAAAAGAAATTACTATCAAAAAACAAGCCATTAATTTGTAATCTGCTAGAATCATTTCAGTACTTTTTTTTTCTGCATATACCTGTGAGACAGTGAATAAAGACACTTTTAATGGAAACAAATAGAGGTATTCTTGATAAACTTCGAAAACTTAAACATTTTATTTGGTGCTGTTGATATTAAACATTGTTTTTTAACGGAACCGTTACAACTGGGTAGAGCGGAGAGAAGAGAAAATACTTTGATACCCTTCTTTCCTAGAATGCCACACCTTTGATTGGCTCTTGGGTATAAATTTGTATGATTGCCACGTGGAGTTCTTGTTCATATGTATTAAATACCGTGCAAAATGGGTTAAAATAAATTTTTATTAGATTACAGTCTTTGTAGTTTTCACTTCCCCCCTATTACCAGGAAACCAATATGGGATTAGACAGACTGACCCAGTGCCTCTCAGCCCCTTTTCCCTTCCTTTCTCAATCTTACAGAAACTATATTTTAGGAACATACACATAAACAGTACTTGGCATAGTAGGAAAAGCCTACTATGTGGAGATGGACAGACCTGGATTTGAATAATGACTCTGCCTTTTAGGAGCCACTGAATCTTGGGCAAGTTCTTTTAATGTCTCAGGATTCTTTCAGGTGCAAATGAAAAAAAGAAACCTAATTCATACTACTGTGAGCACAAACTTGAGTGTGCTAGCTTAAAAGATTGTGGAGGGGCAGTTGGGTGCCTCAGTTAAGTGCCCAACTCTTGATTTTGGCTCAGGTCATGATCTCAGGGTCGTGAGATCGAGCCCCTCATTCATGCGGTGTGTGGAGCCTCCTTAAGATTCTCTCTCTGCCCCCCCCCCCCCCCCCCCCGCCAAAAAATAAATAAAGATAAAAGGATTGTGGACTAGTTCAAACAATCCAAAGAACTATAGGGACTAGAGTCCCAGAGGCTTGGTTCCCGGGCTTAGAACTGCCAGCACTTAAACTATAATCACCTATTCTATTTTTTTTGCAAATAGATCTAATGGACCCTGTAGAGAAATTTCCTTGCACAGTCTGTAAAAATGACCTTGGGTTTTCCCCGGGGCCTACAGCCTTCAGCACAATGTCATTATAAGGTAGGGGAAAGGTGCATTGTGATTGACAGTCTCATCAGGAGTAAATACACAGACTGGAGGAGGCAGTTCCTGAAGCAAGAGTGGTATTATCAAAAGAAAGGGAACAGAAAAGTCTGCTGGAAAGACCTAAATCATACACAAAGCTATTGCAGTCCACTAGGGCTAGGAATAGGTTTGGGTAATTTATATATCTCAGAGAGTCAAAGGGTTTCTAAGATAGGATGTCTTCCTGGAATAATGTCTAGGATGTTTTCTATGTCCTAAACCAGTTTTTTTGTTTGGTTGGGGTTTTTTGTTTTGTTTTTGCTTTTGTTTTCTTTGGTTTTTGTTGTTGTTGTTGTTGTTGTTTTTTGGTTTGTTTTGGTCTTGCTAACTTCACTCTTCCTTTGGGCCTCTAAAAGAGGCATGTGTTGTATCATGGGCTTGAAGCTGAAAGCAAAAAAAAAGGGGAATTCAGAATGTGTTTTTTAACCTTTGATTTTGTTTTCATTTCTTAAATAGCTAATCTTTGTGTTTTGCTTGTGTGGTTTTGATTGTTGCCCCCTAGGGAGGGAATTTGTCATCGTGTATATCATGCTGTGCTAAGTGCTCAAGAAACGATAAATAATAATAATGCTCAACAGAACAGACTGGACCAACACAGCAAGAGAGCCACACTGTGTAAATAATTAATGAGAATCAAAAAGGCTGAGTAATTTTGTTTTTTAGCTGAGGTTTTTAGAATCATAATTATTGCTGTAAAATTTTCATCCTTTGTTTCTTTGATGGTGTCATTGAAAATGGTAATATATGAAAGAAGCTGTTTTGATACGCTATTTTAAAATCTAACTGCAAATCTTTACTAACCTAGTAATTTTAGTTTATTGCTCAAGGTGTAAGATTTCTAGGAGACCAGGTTTTTTGTTTTTTTTTCATATATCAGTATTATTTTTGGCATACACAGCATGTATGTATTTGGAGTCATTGGAAAGATTTTACATTGAGATGGAAACCAGAGGTAGGCCTATCATGTCTATTGCTTTGTAACAAATGTGGAAAGGAAGTTCTACTCTGTTTTTGAAGTCTCATTTCCCATTTTTAAGAAAACTTCAAACATAGTCAAAAATAATAAAGATCGTATAATGAACCACTAGCTTCAACATTTGCCAATGTATCTCCCCCACTTGTTTTTCTCAGTTATTTTAAAGCAAATCCCAGACTTAATCCTATTTCACTCATACATGTGTATCCCAGAATACATACCTAACTGATGAAGATTTTTTTTATGTAACCCCAAGGCCATGATTATAATTTAAAAACTTAAATTTAACTTACACTTCCAAATCAACAATAAGTTTTCTTGGTTGTATCAAGAATGCCTCTTGTAGTTGGTTTGTTCAAATCAGGATCCGAACAAGGTCCACCAATTGCATTTTTTTATTGTCTCTTAAATCTTATTTTATTTTATTTTATTTTTTAAGATTTTATTTATTTATTTGACAGAGATAGAGACAGCCAGCGAGAGAGGGAACACAAGCAGGGGGAGTGGGAGAGGAAGAAGCAGGCTCACAGAAGAGGAGCCTGATGTGGGGCTCGATCCTATAACGCCAGGATCACGCCCTGAGCTGAAGGCAGACACGTAACTGTTGTGCCACCCAGGCGCCCCTTAAATCTTATTTTATAACTGTTCTCCTGTCCCTCTTTTTTCTTTCTTTTTAAATTTTATGTTTTAAATTAACATACAGCAAACTTGCCTGTTTTTGGTATACATACATACAGTAAAATCGCCTTTTTTGGCATTCTCTGAATTTAGCATGTAAATAGATTCATGCAACCCCCACCCACCACAATCAGGATACAGAACAGTTCCATTACCCCCCCTCCCAAAATACCTTGTGCCCTTTATAGTCAAATACCTTGTGCTATCTCTGCACCTCTACCCCGATCTGTTGTTATTATAGTTTTGTTGTTTCAAGACTGTCATATAAATGGAATCATACAGTATGTAAGTCCTTGAGAATGGCTTCATTCTCTTAGCAAAATGCATTCAAGATTTATTCATGTCGTGTGATTAGGGTTTTCCTTGTTTTAGTGCTATGTAGTATGTCACTGTATGGATATACAGCAGTCTGTTCATTCATTCACCTGCTTAAGGACATTTTGGTTCCAGAGATTAAATACCCAGGAAATGAATTGTTAGGTCATAAAGGTAAATGTATGTTGAACTTTCTGAGAAAGGCCAAGCTGTTTTTGCAGAATACCTGAACCATTTGGCTTTCCACAAGTAAAGGAAAAGTTCTAGTTGCTCTGCATCTCCTCTCACACTGTATTTTTTATTTTACTCATTCTAATATGTATGTAGAGGTATTGCATTGCGGGTTTAATTTGCATTTCCCCAGTGCCTAATGATATTAAACAGCTTTTCATGTGCTTATTTTCCTTCCACATATTTTCTTTGGTGAATTTTTTTTTTTTAAGATATTTATTTGACAGAGAGACACAGTGAGAGAGGGAACATGAGCAAGGGGAGTGTGAGAGGGAGAAGTAGGCTTCTCGCCAATCAGGGAGCCTGATGCGGGGCTTGATCCAAGGACCCTGGGATCATGACTTGAGCTGAAAGCAGCGGCTTAACGGCTGAGCCACCCAGGCGACCCTTTGGTAAATTTTCTATCCAGATCTTTTGCCCATTTTTAAGTTGGGTTGCTTGTTCTTAATCTCAAGCTTTAAGAGTTCGTTATATGTTCTGATACTGTCAAGTACAAGGCAAAGCCAGGCTGACAGATTCAGCCGGTACAGAAACAAGCAGCCCTTTTTTGTCTCCATTTACTGTTCACCTAGACTGAAAAGATGAGTAGCTTTAAGGTACCAGCTCTCATGTGGCCTTTGGGTGGGAGACACTGCAAAAAAGAGGCCAGATGACTGCAGCAGGAATGACAGGATGCTCTGTTGCTGAGGATTCCGGTCCACGGTGCTACTCATCACTTCTGTAGCCTACGCGTGTGCCTTAATGCTAGTGAGGCAGAAAAGCCCATACCCCACAAGAACCCTGAAACTGTGAGTGCTGCCTCATGACAGCCTCCTGGGTACATAGGGAAGCCAGTGACAAATGGCCTTGGAGCAGCACCTCTCAGGTCTCCCATGCTCTCATGTTCTAGGATGATCACAAGGCATTCTGTCAAGATTCAGCTGCTGTTTAAACCTTGCCTATGTGGCCTATGTGGCACTGTGCAAGGTGGTCAGGCTCTGGCTCTTCTCCAATAATACAAGTCCTTTGTCAGATAATGTGGTTTGTAAATTTCTTCTCCCCATCTGTAGCTATGGGTTTCATAGAGCACAAGTTTTTAATTTTGATAAATTCAAATTAATAATTTTTTTCTTCTGTGGATCATGAATTTGGTATCATATCTAAGACCTTTTGCTCAAACTCAAGTCAAAGTTTTTCTCCTATGTTTTCTTCTAAGAATTTTATACTTCACATTTTTCATTTAGGGGCATCCAGGTGGCTCACTCAGTTAAGGGTCCACCTCTCAGCTCAGTTCTTGATCTCAAGGTCATGAGTTCTTGCCCTGCTAGAACAAAAAACAATGTATTGTTCATTTAGATCTATGTTCCATTTAGTAGTTTCTGTAAGGTATAAGATTAATGTCAAGGTGCGGGGTTTTTTTTGCTTATAGATACTAATTCTGCCAGTACCACTTGTTGAAAAGAATATCTTTATTTTCATTGACTTTCCTTTGTATTTTTGTCAAAAATCAATTGACCATATTTGTGTGGGTTTATTTCTAGAGTCTGTTCTGTTTCATTGATCTATATATCTCCTTCTTTGCCTTCGTGTGGCTTTATGGAAAGTCTTAAAATCAGATAATGGGATTCCTCTAATTTTATTCTTCTTTCTCAAAATTGTTTCGGCTATTCTAATCCTTTTCCCTTTCCATACAAATTTTTGAATCAACTTTTTATCTACAAAATACCCTGCTAGGGTTTTGATTGGAATTACAGTAAATTTTTAATCACTTTGGAGGGATTTGCCATTTTTGCTATGTTGAATCTTCCAATTCATGAATGGGAATGACTCAGTTTATTTAGATCATCTTTGATTTATTACTTAAGCATTTTGTAGCTTTCAACATAGAGATCCTATATGTGTTCGTTATGTTTACAATTTCTTTTTTCTTTCTTTTTTATGGGGGGGGCAGCTACTGTAAATTGTATTGATGTTTAATTCTGGCTTGCAGTTCTTCCTCATTTTTGTGTTTGTTTTTGTTTTAAAGAGAAAGGGAGCAGAGGGACAAAGGACAGGGGAGGAAATTCGGCTATGCATGGAGCCTGATGCGAGGCTTTATCTCATGACCCTGAAATCATGACCTGAGCTGAAACCAAGGGTCGGTAGCATAAATGAATGAGCCACCCAGGCACTCTGGCTTAGTTTTCTGTTGCCAATGTAATTGATTGTTATTTGTTGACCTTGTGTCCTATGATCTGCTAAAGTCATCTATAAATTCTAGGGGGTTTTGGGGGGGTTTTTTGTTCGTTTATTTTTTTTCGGGTTTTTTGTAGATTCCTTTGGGATTTTCTACACAGACAATAATGTCATCCATGAATAGAGACAGTTTTATTTCTTTTAACATGTATGTCTTTTTTTCTTTCTTTTCTCTTCTTTATTTCTTTCTGCCTTCTTTTCTTCTTTCTCTCTTTGTCCCTCCTTCCCTTCATTCCTACCTTTCTTTTTTTCTTATTGTACTTATTAGGACTTCCACTACAATATTGCGTAGGAATTGTGAAAATGGACCTTCTTGTTTATTTCTGATCTTAGGGGAAAAGCATTCAAGCTTTCACATTAAATACAGGTTTTAAGTAGACGTTTCGTAGATGCCCTTGATCAGGTTTAAGTGGTTCTACTGTAGTCCTAATTTGATGAGAGTTTTTACCATTAATGGATGTTGAATTCTGTCAAATGCCCTTCTACATCAATTGATATGATCATATGATTTTTCTCTTTCGGATTATTAATATTATGGATTACATTGATTGTATTTTGAGTATTGAACCAACCTTGCATTTCTAGGATAAACCCCATATGGTCATTGTGTGTTACAATTTTTACACATTGCTTGGTTTCATTTGATATAATTTACTGGAAATTTTTGCATCTGTCTTCATAGGGAACATTTAGCTGTAATTTTCTTTTCTTGACCTGTCTTTGCCTGGTTTTATTACGGTAATGCTAACCTTGAAAAATGAGTTGGGGATTATTTTTTTTTCCTCCACGCTATTGATTTGTTAGAAAAAACTTAGTCATTTGTTTTGTAGAATATCCACCGTTGTTGATTTGCCTGATTGATCCTTCATGGTGATTTTAAATTTATTCTTTTATTCCCTGTGTTTCCTGTAAACTGATAGAGCAAAAGGTTTGATTAGATTCAGGCTCAATATTTTTGCCCAGAAAACTTAATAAATCGTTCTGTGAATCTTCTATTGCATTGTACTAAAAGACATATATTACCTAGTTGTTTCACTTTTAGAGATACTGAGATTGATCAGTGGATTCAGATAGTATTAGTCTGATACTTTCATAAAATTCCCTGTCAACATTTTACCTAATGGTTTTAATAGCCACTGATAATTATTTATAAAATCTGTAATTTCAGTTGGAGTTGTAAAGGATGATTTTATAATTTTTAACTCCTTTTGCATTGATTAACTTTCATAAAGAAGAACTTTCATCAACTTTTTGGTTAGTCTCTGTGTGCATTGGGTCCTCTAGTAATCAGAAGTGGGGACACAGAAGTGCTAGAGGTTTTTTTGAGAGGTAACATCTGTGAAAGAGGAAAATGGAAGGAAGTCATTGGACAAGGGGAAGTCACTGGGCAAGGCCTTAGACCATGAAGCGAATCTGACAAAGTCTTGCAGGGTCCAGTAAGGAACTCTGGAGTAAAGACTGCCCACTAGAAGAGTCCCACATTTGTCTTAAATGGTCAGCCCCTGTTTCTTCTGCCATGATCAGTCACTGTCCAAGGACTGCCTGGGAAGAGGGTGGCCTCAGTGCAAGAGCTAATGTGGATCCTACAGCTACTAACAGTTAGAGGTTAACTGTGTTCCCTACAACAAAGAGGCAAGTTCTTTCTTGAAGGGAGATGAGTTGCACCTCCCTTCTGTTTCAGGATGGCTGCCACATCCTGAAGTAGAATTTGTAAATAAAGGCAAAGTAAATTCTTGATTTTTGTTTTCCATTTATTAGTTTTTAGAGTAATGAGTGGGTATCCTAAGAACTTCCAATGGAAATGTCTTTTTAGCATCAGTAAGAACTCATGGATTTTGGAAATGTTGATTTTTTTAGTTAATTGCAGTTATTATCCTTTCTGATGTGTGAATTGTTTCATCATAGGCCAATAAGATTTGCTGCAAGTTTGTTCCAATTTTTTTTCTTTTTTATTAAAAAAATGTCAAACATATACAAAACTACAGAGACTAGTGTAATGAACTACCATGTATACATCACCCAGCTTTGACAATTATCAGCTCATGACTAATCTTTAGTCATCTGTAGCACTGTATACCCCCTACTGTCAGGGATTATTTTAAGATTTTTCTAAAAGATTTATTTATTTATTTTATAGAGGGAGAGTGCACATGGGTGGTAGGAGGGGCAGAGGAAGAGATAGAGAGAGAATCCGTGAGCAGACTCCCTGCTGAGCACAGAGCCCACCACAAGGCTGGATCCCGAGATCATGACCTGAGCCAAAATCAAGAGTTGGCTGCCCAAATGACTGAGATATGAGCTACCCAGGTATCCCATGTCATGGATTATTTTATTTTATTATTATTTTTTAAAATTTAATTTAATTTTGGGTGCCTGGGTGGCTCAGTTGGTTGAGTGTCTGCCTTCGCCTCAGGTCATGATCCCAGGGTCCTGGGATTGAGCCCCCCATCAGGCTCCCTGCTCAGCGGGGAGTCTGCTTCTCCCTCTCCTCTCCATGCTCCTGCTATCTCTCTCTTGCTCTCTCTCAAATAAATTTAAAAAATAAAATCTTTAAAAATTTTTCTTATTTTATTTTATTTTATTTTATTTTATTTAAATTCAATTAATTAACGTATACTGTATTATTAGTTCCAGAGGTAGTGGGCAGTGATTCATCAGTTGTATGTAATACCCAATGCTCATTACATCGTGTGCTGTCCTTGATGCCCATCACCTAGTTAACCCATCCCTCTAGCCCCCTTCCCTCCAGCAACCCTCAATTTGTTTCCTATGGTTAAGAGTCTCTTATGGTTTGTCTCCCTCTCCGATTTTGTCTTGTTTTATTTTTCGCTCCCTTCCTCTATGCTCCGCTGTTTTGTTTCTTAAATTCCACACATAAGTGAAATCATATGATAACTGTTTTCTCTCATTGACTTACTTCTTTTAGCATAATACCATAGTTCCATCCACATCATTGCAAATGGCAAGATTTCATTTTTTTAATGGCTTAGTGATACTTCATTGTATATATATATATACCACATCTTCTAAATCCATTTATCTGTCTATGGACATCTGGGCTCTTTCCATAGTTTGGCTATTGTGGACATTGCTGCTATAAACATTGGGGTGCAGGTGCCCCTTTGGATCACTACATTTGTATCTTTGGGGTAAATACCCACTAGTGCAAATGCTGGGTCTTAGGGAGTTCTATTTTTAACTTTTTGAGGAACCTCCATACTGTTTTCCAGAGTGGCTGCACGAGCTTGCATTCCCACTAACTATGTAAGAAGGATTCCCTTTCTCCGCATCCTCACCAACATTTATTGTTTCCTGACTTGTTAATTTTAGCCATTCTGACTGGTGAGGTGGTATCTCATTGTGATTTGGGCTTGTATTTCCCTGATGCCGAGTGATGTTGAGCACTTTTTCATGTGTCTTTTGGCCATTTGGATGTCTTCTTTGGAGAAATGTCTGCTCATGTCTTCTGGCTATTTCTTGATTGGATTATTTGTGCTTTGGGTGTCAAGTTTGATAAGTTCTTTATAGGTTTTGGATACTAGCCCTTTATCTGATAAGACATTTGCAAATATCTTCTCCCGTTCTGTTGGATGTCTTTTGGTTTTGTCAGACCGTTTCCTTTGCTGTGCAAAAGCTTTTTATCTTGATGAAGTCCCAATAGCTCATTTTTGCCTTTGTTTCCCTTGCTTTTGGAGATGCGTCTAGCCAGAAGTTGCCATAGCTGAGGTCACAGAGGTTGCTGCCTGTGTTCTCTTCTAGGATTTTGATGGATTCCTGTTTCACATTTAGGTCTTTAATCCATTTTGAGTTTATTTTTGTGGATGGTATAAGAAAATGTTTCATTCTTCTGTATGTGGCTGTCCAATTTTCCCAACACCATTTGTACAAGAGACTGTCTTTTTCCATCGGATATTCTTTCCTGTTTTGTCAAAGATTAGTTGACCATAGAGGCGAGGACTGTCATGGATTATTTTAAAACAAATAACCAGATAAGATGTAATGCTGAAACATTTTGACATGACCCCGTTATTTCTGATAGTGTTCTTGCTCTCTGGCACCACAGAATTTCCCATGCCCATCATGTACAAATTCTGTCTTAGTGCTGGAATCAGCCATTTTTGCAAACATCCCTAGTTTATTTTAGTGAGGTTTTTCTAGTTTCAGAGTACTACCAAATTTCTGGGTTTTTTAAATTTTACCTTCTGTTTAATAAAATCCATCTTTAATATACTTTGATTAGTAAAAATTGTACTTTTTCTTCAATCTTTTCCTAAATATAAACTCAATAGAAGTTTCTCTTAACATATCCCAAGAGAGGTTATGCTCCATTTTACATAGAAAATTATATTGATAGAATGTT
The DNA here is from genome assembly GCF_023065955.2 of Ursus arctos. Lineage (NCBI taxonomy): Eukaryota > Metazoa > Chordata > Mammalia > Carnivora > Ursidae > Ursus > Ursus arctos. The sequence continues at coordinate 83,885,749 of NW_026622763.1, read as the reverse complement.
TTCTGCTGCAAGAAACAGAAAACCCAAATCAAATTTGACTTAGAAAAATGAAGGAAGGGCTTTTAAACTGAAAAGCTCAGAGACAGAACAGACTCAAAACTGGTTGACCAAACAGCTTAGTTTTGTCACTAAGGACCCACTTTAATAGTATCTTTCCATGTCCGTGGTCTGTCATTTATACTGTAGGCCTAATTTTATTTTATTTATTTATTTAGCTTTTTTCTTTTAAATTTAAATTCAATTAGCCAACCTATAGTACATCATTAGTTTCAGATGTAGTGTTCAATAATTCATCAGTTGCATATAACACCCAGTGCTCATCACATCACATGCCCTCCTTAATGCCCATCACCCAGTTGCCCCATCCCCCCAACCACCTCCCCTTCATCAATCCTGTTTGTTTCCCAGAGCTAAGAGCCTCTCTTGGTTTGTGTCTCTCTCTGATTTCTTCCCATTCAGTTTTCCCTCTTTTCCCTTATTATCCTCTGCACTATTTCTTATACTCCACATATGAGTGAAACCATATGATAATTGTCTTTCTCTGATTGACTTATTTCACTTAGCATAATACCCTCCAGTTCCATCCATTACAATGTAAATAGTAGGTATTCATCCTTTCTGATGGCTGAGTAATAGTCCATTGTATATATAAACCACATCTTCTTTATCCATTCATCTGTCAGAAGGACATCTCGGCTCATAAAGGGCTGGTAACCAAGATCTATAAAGAACTTAGCAAATTCAAAACCCAAAAAACAAATAATCCAGTCAAGAAATGGGCAAAAGACAGGAATAGACATTTCTCCAAAGAAGACGTACAAATGTAGGCCTAATTTCAAAACTGGCTCCTCTAATGCTCACGGGAGGGGCTTTCTTAGTCATATCTAGAGTGAAAGAATGCACTTCTGCCCAGCATTTTGGTCGTAAGAGCTGAAATTCACTCTCATGGAGCTAGTTTTAGTCACATGCCCACCTCTGAACCAATTACTGTGCTAAGGGAAATGAAATGCACTAATTGGCCTAAGCCAATTTGGGCCCACCTTGGAGCTTGGAGAAAGGAGAAGATTCACTCAGAGCACATAAACTGGGTGGAGGGCTGGATACCAGCATGAAAATCAGGCAAATGTTAAGAAAAGGAAATTGTGGAATAAAAACCAAATAGGGAACTAACAAATACCTACTATAACAACTAAAACTAGACCTTGGTTGTTAGGATCGGTGCCTGAGGAATGTCACATCTCAAATGAGACATAATTTTATTTGCTGGTGCCATTTAAAAATTTTTTGATGTGACTTTGATAGTAGAGAGTTTTAATATTCATCCATGCACATACGGAAGACAGGTGCTCTGGCAAGTTACCTGTACTGCAGCAGAAATAAACTTTCTTTTTGTCTTAAATCGTTGATTTTGGGGTTGTTATTGCTTCCTAACCTAACCTCATCATGACTAATACAAATTTCATATGCTTTTATACATGATACATAACCGAGGAATTAGAATGGATATTACAATAGAAATGCAACACCAGTGATCTCAAGAAATGCCATGATATTCACATTTCATATAAAGTGAATCAGAATGTTGGGATCGTTTTTCAGGTGTAGTAATTTCTGACCAGTATTTCTGGATACACTTCTTTAGTAGAGACCTATGAGTTTAGTGTTCTGAAAGCAATACTTTTATCATTTCACTTAGTTATGCAATAATCTTTAATGGTTCCACCATTACCTACAGAATAAACTTTATATTCTTAATCTTGCCTCAAAACCTTCTATATTTTGGTCCTAACCTACTTTTGCAGACTTATGTACCATTATTCTTTCTAATTATACATCATTTTCAACACCCTTAAATACAGCCACAGAGGTTGAACAGGAAAGGTAGTTCAAAAAATCTCTTCTATCAGCTTTTTGTTTGACACTCCCTCCTCCTCTCCCAGCCCCATCACCCAGCTTGCTACATTTAGCAGCTCTGGTTGTAGACATTTTGCTTTGGGAACTGGTGGAAACCATTGCCCAACCAACATCTATCCTCCCTTTCTTTTTAAGTGAGTCTATATTATTCCTAATAATCCCCGTATTATTGGAGGTGACAGGGTGTTCAACTTTAGTTGTTTTGCTAGTCTCTCTTGCAACTAGATATATCCGTAGGACCAAATTGTAGAATTGTGAAGAGGGACTTCAGCAGAGGAAGAGAGAGACTTAAAGGCCTTGTGTCCTTTTCTTATCTGCTGCCTGGGAAGTGGATACAGTGGCTAAAGTTCCAGTAGCTATCTGGGACCCTAAGGTTACTTTGAGAATGGACGTCAGGACTGAGAATGGCAGAAGAAAATAATAGAAGGTAGCCTGGGTCCTTCATGACCTTCTGGAGCTGTTATATCAGCTTGGGGCTATCTACCTTTAAACTTTTTTTTTAACCATACTTCATTAACTCCTAAGGTGCATTATTATTTTTGTATTATTAAAGCCCACTCTCAGTCAAACTGATATAATTTCTTATTGCATCAGTACTGACATCATTTTGATTTTACAAATGTTAAATTCTAAAAAAATAAAATGTGTTTCAGAATCAACAAAATATGTTCTGAGAGATAATTAACCCTTGTATTTTTTTTTTTAAGATTTTATTTATTTATTTGTCAGAGAGAGAGAGCACAGCAGGGGGATCAGAAGGCAGAGGGAGAAGCAGGCTCTCTGTTGAGTTAAGAAGCCCAATGCAGGATTTGATCCCAGGACCATGGGATCATGACCTGAGCCGAAGGCAGTTGCTTCACTGACTGAGCCACCCAGGCATCCCAACCCTCATATTTTTAAGCTATCATTATTTTGGGCTTTTGGATACATTTCATATGGATTATCTGCATCCTACCTAAGACAGACTAGTTTTTTATTTTTCTGTCTACGTTTTGGACTCAGTGCTCCTTGAAATTCCTGAGTCAGCTTTCATCAGAGTCCTTTTTTTAAAATTCAACTTTTTTGAAGTATAATCCTCATACATTGGCATGTACTTGTTCTAAGTATGTTTAAGGATATGTTTTGATGAATGTATGCACCCATTTAACTTCCACAATGATCAAGATATAGAGTATTTCCAATACCCCTTATACTTATCCTGGTAAATGTCTCCTGCCCCAGGCCTAAACAACTGCTTTCTGTGATGATATGTTAAATTTAAATTTTCTAGAGCTTTATATAAATGGAGCCATATAATATTTACTCTTTTGAGTCTGGCTTCTTTTAGCCTACTGTTTGAGACTTATCTATGTTTTTCTGTGTAACAACAATTTTTTTCTTTTTTATTGCTGAGCGGTATAAATGGATGTAGCACCATTTATCTTTTTACCATATGGTGGCTCTTAGGGTTGTCTCTAGTTTGGGGCTATTGTGAAAAAAGGTGCTATCAATATTTGTATACATTAGGAGTCTTTTTTTAATTCTTCTACAGGCATGGGCCAGTTCTGACCACTATTGTATCCTGCCCTGGTTCTAAGAATCTTATAGCTCTTGCTACCTACCCCTGCGCTTTGTCTGCTTGTCTTTTTGACACCGGCTAGTTAGAGCTAAATCTATCCTGAATAGGAGTTATCACCTTTTTAAGCCTTGCTACTTCTGTCCCACTTCTCAAACATGACCATAAAAAGAAAGAATTAAATATAGTAGAATATTGAAGTGGAGGACAGTTGCCCTGAGCATGGAAATTTGAGGAGTAAATGGTACAGGCTTCCAAACTAGTTTTCTATTCTATGAGAGGTAGTGGGGAAAGAACTCTGCCTCTGGAGCTGGGCAGGTCTGTCTTCCAATCCCATATTGGCCACACTTTTTTAGTGTGAGAATTTGGATATATTATTTAACCTCACTGAGTTGTTGGTTTTTTCTAACCTGGAAAATGAATATAAAAGCCACTTTGCAAAATGTGGGAATTAAATGCATGCATGCACTCAACAAATATGTGTTAGAAATGTATATGTGCCAAGCCCTGTCCTTGGTTCTGGGGATACAACAGTGACCAAAACAGCAGAAGTTCCTGACCTCATGGAGTTTACATTCTACCAAAGGGGATAAGACAACAAACAAAAGAATCAACATCTGTGTTGTTAGGTGGTGGTCAGTACCATGGAGAAAAATAGAACAGGGAAGGGCGATAGAAAAGGATGGGCTTGTAATTCCTCGTCGGCTGTGAGCTGCTTAAGAGTAGAATGTGATCTTTTTCCTGTATCACTAGCATTTATCATAATGTCAGCTGTATATTAAGTGCTGCACACATGTTTCTTGAATTAAAAGAATGACTGAATAAAAACTGGTGTTGAGGAGAGAAGTTTATCTCATGAAATCACTGTAATACTGCTTACCTGGACACATTTATGTGCTTCTAGACAGGTAATAATTATGTCAGCAAAAATGGTGCCCTTCCCTTCTCCTTGTTCTTGCTGGTCTGTAAGTCTCCTGGCCATTACTCTATTTTTTTCTTAGAAATCGGAATGCCTTTAATGTACCTCTTTATAATATATCCTTGTCAAAAAAATTAACTATGTGCATTTTTTCAGGCTTTTGCTGAATAAGTAATACGGAAAACAATTTGACAAATGCTTCAGTATGTCAATTTCATATTAAGGAGCTTTGGTATTCTACAGTTTCTGGAAAACGAGCATGCATATGCTACAAATATTGGAATATTTAGGGTAATGTTCAATGTCAAAGAATAATGTGCTTAATATTTGGTTAACGGGGGTAAAAAAAAAAAGTGTGCAGTGTCATCTCATACATATAAAAGATTGTGCTTTTCTTCTTTGGGCTTTTCTGCATTTTTAAAACCAGACCTGGATTATTAATCATTTCCTATTCCCCAAGTTTCTATTATTTTTAAAGTATCAAAAACTGAATATAAAAGAAATGAGAAAATTATGCTTCTATGATGGCTTGATAGGTTAAGATATTTATTTAAAGGCTACAAATTTGGTGGACTGCAGGACTGACTACAAGATAAAAGAATTAACCTGGAGACTTGGAAACAGCCTGTCTCCTAGGGCTGTTTGATGAACAAACTAGATTGTGTCTGTAAAAATGCCTTCTGAATTATACTTGTATAATTACAAAGCTCAATGCCTGTACCATCCTCTACAAATTCCACCAGGGCAGGAACTTTATATATCCTTCACATCACAATACCCATCACAAAATATGTGTGCAATAAATATTTGGTAAGTATATGAATACTTTGTTTTAGTAACTGATAATTATTTCACAGAAGAAAACTGTATCTTCGAGTAATTTGATGGCACTACAATTCCTTCAGGTTAAAATCTGAATTCCTGTTACTCAAGATTTACTCAATCTAATTGCCATGTGCTTTTTGAGCCCAATAATATCATAAACACAACCTCTACTCATACTCAAAGGTACTATCTCCTGATTGATGCCTTCTTTCTTCTCTGCCTAGTCTTTAAAAATACCCAGCTCAAATAAAAAAGTCTTCCTTTTAACTATCTCAATACTGATTTGACCTCTTAGACTGTTAAAAAAAAAATGAATGTCTTACTCATTTTTGCATTTCTGTCCTCAAGGACAAGGACAAATATCCAGTAATTATTTGTTGATTTAACTATTTTCACAACACATCATTCGCTTTCAAATTTTATTCCAATGAAGGTAAATCAATTTCCTGAAACTTTTCCTTACTCCATACGAAGGTGCCATTACTGTTCTGAGCAATCTTCAGAAAGTAGTCTCTGCTGTAAGTGCAGCCTGTCATAAAGTTATTTTAGTAATGTCCCAATCCACTACAAAAACCTGGAACAAAGCGGTTGTTTTCTAATTCCAATAATCTGTGTCACGCCTTATGCTTTGTTATAACTCCAATTCCTTGGATTCCCCCGACCGCCTCCCCCCACCATCCCGATTTTATTCAATTAGTAAGGTTGAAAGAATGGCAATTGTCTTTTTGGATCTAAAATTCTAGTGCGCTTTATTCCCTAAATAATTTTATGTGTAAATTAGGTGCTTAAGAAAGCCTGTAGTACATCATCTAAAGAGCTATATTTAGTGTTCAGTTTATTAAAAAAAAAAAAAAAAAAAGAGTCCGTGGCTGCGGGAATGCCCGGGTGTAGTTTAGCGGTGAGTGGAGCCAGGTGCACGACTCTCAGAAATGTTTTTATGTGTCCCTGGCCAACTATCTCCACACAAACCCCCGTTTATTTATTTGCGCTACTGCAGAAGAGAGTTAACTCCCACGCCACTCAAACCAGCTTTGTACAGATTTAAAAATGCTTGAGCGGGCGGCTCCTCCTGATTTTTACCATAAAACGACCCAGCTGGATCCAAAGCAGATTTGTCACCCTATTTCAGAGCCTCTCGGGGGTCGTACAGAATTATGACTCTGGATTTGAGCGCAGAGCACGTATGCAAGCAAAACCACGGAGTACAGATTTGGCAACTGTGACAAAGCTTTGTTAAAACTTGCCCCTGGGGCCGCAAGGCGGGAGGGTCTGGACGCCAGGAGCCGGCGCAGCCCGAGCGCGGGCGGTAGGGCGTAATGCAGCCTGACTTTCCCCTCTCTTTGCTTTTCCTGTCATGGTAGTACAGAAATAGCAAAGCAAGGGCGGGAAGTCACCCGCCCGTATTTTTGTTTTTTTGTGTGTGCGTGCGCGCGCGCGCTCCCGCGCGTGTGTTTCCCGCTGGCAAGGGAAGAAGTAAGGAGGAAGCGAGAACGACCCGGAACCCACCCCCCAGGAGCCGCTAGGCCTCTGCAGCAGGGTTCGGGCGTCGGGCTCCAGCGACTTCCAGAACGCTCGCGGCCGCCGCTGCAGGCCACGCCCCCTGCCGGGGTTTCCCCGCCACCCGCGCTCATTTGCATGGCGCTTCCCCTCCCCCGCTGCCATTGGCTGGCATTGTGCCCCGCCCACTGCCCCTCCACCACGGCAGGGTTCCGTCCCCGAGCCGCCCGGAGCTGCGGGCAGCGGGCGGACTGTTAAACCGCGGCGGCGGCCGGGGCGGGAGCGGGGCGCGCTCTGGAGACGAGTCAGCGGCGCCCCGGGTGGGGGGAGGCGGGCAGGCAGCTAGAGATCACCTCAGCAGCCCCCACCACGGCCGGACCGAAGGTGCGGCGGCGGAGGGGAGCCAGGGCGCCCCAGCAGGCGAGTGGCCGGCGTCTCAGCGGCGGGCTGAGGGGGGTGGGTCTCCTCTGCTGGGGACGGCGGCAGCGCGGGGAGGGGAGAGCGGAGAAGACCGCCGGGTGGACTTGTGGGCCAGGCAGCCGAATGGCAGCCCCTTCGCCCCCCGAATGCTGTGGGCTGTTGGACTCCGGGTCCCGGCACAGGATCGCGCTTTAGGGCAGGGGTCGGACCGCAGCCAAATTTAAACGGCTAAACGTAACAGCCTTGGCAGAAGCTGAGGGGAGGGGAGAGAAGGAGTGGAGGGAGGGGTGGGGGCGGACCTAGGCGTGGTCACGTGGGGTCAGGGGAGGGGCTTGGCAGGCCTCCCTTTTGTTTTGGCTGGCGCTTGCGCAGACGGCAGAACACGTGGCCTCCTAGGCCCGCCCCTTGTTTTAGCGGCCACGCCTCGTCGGGTGCGGTTGTGGTGTGGGCTGTTTTAGGGGCGCTCCGAAAGGGAGCTGTGTTGGATGTGACCCTTGTTTTATTTTATACTTTATTTCAGGCAACGTTGATTTGGTTTTTAGAATTAGATGGGGTGGAGAGGAATCTAGAGAATTATTGAGGAATGGTGTTTTCAAGTTTGCGTCGCTTCTTGGTGTTCCGAAAGGACCGACGTTGCTGGAAAATTTGAGGATACTTGGTGATTGGTAGCAAGAAATAGAAGGCTGTTTTCTGGTCATTAAAAAAAGGAAGAGGCTAGCTTTACATCCGCGAGAGAAGGCACTGGGATGGACCTTCTTGTCTTTCAGTTTGAGAGGATTAGTTTTTGGTTGGTTCCCTGCCTGCTCTGCCGCGCAGATCCACTCCACCCTTTACCTCGGATCAGCTGTGAGGCGCGGCGCTGGGGGGTGGGGGTGTTGGAGATTGATTTTTTTTTTAAACTAAGGGAGGCACATTCCTTTTTGATTCCCCAAACTTTAGTCAGCTGGTGAGATTTAAGACGGTAACTTCTTTCGTCTTATTCAGTTGGCTTAACTTCGTGCTGAGTTTGATTCTGTAGGAATGTTTTTAAAATACAGGATGGGGGAGTTTTGTTACCATCTAAACTTTAGTGAGATTTTTACCAGTACTGCAGACAAACTGACTGTTTTTGGCTAGGTAAAAGTGGCTCTAGAAACAATTCACTATTGGAGAAAAACCTGGTGTTCTGGAATGTAGATTGCTTGAAAAAGAGGTTTAGCATTGATTTCTACTGTTTCCAATTCTTAACTGGCCTTTTCCTTGGGCAAGTCACAACCACTCTTTTTCTCAGTGTTTGTTTCGTCTTGTAAATAGTTTCATAATACCGTCCCTGCTTTAAGTGATTGTTATGAGAATTAAATACCTTGTGTTAGTACAAGTAGTTTACAATCTTTACCAACACTGCAAAAATACAGAAATTGCTTAGTGACACGGTTTTATAGTAAAAGTCAATTTTTTTTGATATCCATCATACTGGAAGAGTATAAACTAAATGAATCATGAAATAGGATATATTTGAATATCTTCAAAATCTATTGTAGTAACTTACTTAATTTTTGATTCCCCCTCCGTTTCCACCTACTTAGATCAGTGTCATGGTTGCCATCATTTCTTTGTAGTTTTAATCTAGATAGATTATGGTTACTTTTCTTCCCCAGCACTTCTGAGTTTTTACATGAAATTTTTCTTAATCCAGGCCAATTCTATCACATTTATTTTTTACATTTATCTCTTGCGTGTGTATCATATGTGCCTTTTCAAATAACAATTGCTATTTTCTTAAATAATCTTATAAAATAATTTGGTATGTTTGGTATGGTATGTTTTTATTTAATTCTGCCTCTTAAACGTTTCCATGTCATTAGTCTTTGAAAAATTATTTGGCTGTTTAAAATTATATCATGTAACATCATACTTAACTTTTTTCCTGTTGGCAGATATTTGGGCTGTTTCTGATGTTTTGCTAACATAACTTCAGAGAATCGCGTTTTACGTAAATCTTTGAAATTTTTTCCCCCTTAGATTTGTAAAAGAAATTACTAGGTCAGAATCTGGGGTTGTGTGTGTGTTAAGGCTCTTGAACATCACCACATTACCTTCCAGAATGTTTTATCAGTTTATATTTATTTCGTGTATGAGCCAGCCTCACATTATGTCCTTGTTCATCATCTAGTGTTAGTATTGAAACAAAAAACCTTGCTTTAATTTGCATTAAATTTTTTTCCCTGCTTAAGTCTGTGGTATATCTGTTTTCTTAACTTACTGTAAGGGGCTTCAGAGAGAAGAATGTATTTCTTGTTTGACATGCTGCAAATCACAGTGTGGATGCTCAATGAATACTTGCCAGTCGGCTTATTAATATTTACCTTTTTGACCTCTGGAAGATCAGGAAATGATGTCTTGCTTTTTTGTCTTTCTCAGTTTACCAGTACATTGTTGGCAATATACCGTTATTGTTTGATTCATTACTTTGAGTACTTCTCCCTTCAGATAGGGGCCTCACTGATCTCACAGTTGTCTACTAAAAAGGTCCAGTGACTTCTCATGTTCAACTGCTGCATTATCCAAAAGTTCTATCAAGTTTTTTTTATGCCATTTATCATGATAAACTCTTTCCTTTATTTATTTATCTATCTTGTCTGGAATTCACTTACAGATTTCACTTTGATCATTCTAGATTCACATGTAGCCTTTTCTGTATTTTTTTAAGCCTACTGTCTAAAGTTCCTTTCTTTTATTATTCACATTGTTCCTGATAGTCTACCTATTACTGCCTTAAACATCTTTTACTGCCTTTAACCTACCACATAAGCCTTATATGTCATCTGTAATTTTTATTTTCCTTTATTCAGTTATTTTCCTCTCATGTCCCTTTGCATTGGTCTGTACAGTTTTAGATCGTAAAGGATGCAGAAAGCTGTTTCTTTCGGGTTTAGAATTGTGTTTAGGATTGTTTACCAGTAGGGTTTCACGAGTTATAAACTGCAAGGAGTGGGGTCCTTGCAACAGAAGTGACAGGTCGTAGGGAATTAGCAACCAATTTACTGACTTTAAAGCGTATCATCTTATACCTCTATCCTAAAAGTCCTGACTGCATTATGGCACTATAAGGGAATACTGTACATAGGGATGACCCTGAATCATCAGTACAGTCTTACATTGCTTTCAGTATGTTCAATTTCAAAAGGCAAGGAAGGTGTATCATTTCCACAAGATTTATATTTGTTTTTCCTTTTAAATGTTGTCTTAGATTTCAGTGAATTGGGCTCTGTATTGCATGTAGGATAAATAACCAGCAAATGTTAATAAAAATGGTAATACTGTACTGGTCTGTGGACAGTCTGTAATGAAAATCTGAAGACAATTAATGGAAGTCTTTAATACTTGATAATATGTTAAGTTTTTAGAAGCATATTTTATTTCTGTATGGATGTGACAGTTCTCTAAGTATTGCAGAATTGGGAGAAAATACATTCATTTATAATATTGAGGTTTTGTTAATATTTGTAATGAACTTTATATTTATTGTCTGGTTTTGGTCCTGTAAGACCAAGAATTCTCAAGCATGTTTTTCAAAGTAATTTTTAAAAAAATTTATGCGTGGATCATTAATCATTGTCTAGCAACATGAAATTAAATTGGAGCAAATATGATAGTACACTTCTAAATGTAAATTTATGGATCCAAACGGATGTACACAAAAAAACAACTCTTCATTTATATTCCTATGAGTCATGCCCTTATAACTGAATAGTAATAATTCTGCTTGAAGTATGATCTGTTTGATGTATTATGTGGCCACCCAAGTGGCTTTATCTTTAATTAAATTCCTTTAGTGTTCAAAGAGAATTCCTTTTTAGGGATAGTTTTCAAAGTGTAAGAAGTTCTTGCTGTAAACATTACTGAGTACAAAGTACTGAGCCAACTCTACCATGGTCATGCCAATTACTGCAGTGTTTTCTGCTGTAAATTGAAAATGCCCATATTTAACAAAGAAATCCTGAAAACACGACACTGTATTTTGTATTTATACCTTCCATTCCTAAATTTTTGAGGAGTAAAATTGTACCAGTGTAAACTCTCTCTCATTACTTCTATTGTTTTAATTAGATTTTTCCTTTATGAGTTACAAATTAAAAATTCGAGTGTTATATTTTAGTAATGTTTGAAAGAGCTTCTCATACTTTGCTAAGAGAAATTGTCTTTTTTCCTATTCTTTCTCTGACCGTTATTCTAATGGATCAGCTGTCTGAAACACATTAAAATTGTAACTGTGGAAATAATTTAATATTTGTCCCTACTTCAGGCTTCTCCCCTCTCTCAAAATGCTGTTGGTAGTTTTTACTGTCTAAAACTTAAGGATGAATCAATCTGCCTTATTTGTGATAATGTAATTCCTAGTCGATGTTACTACATTATGAGAATTGGGATTATCCAGATTCCAGTTGAAAGAGTAAATTTAATGTTCAGAGTGGATTTGAATAGGGTATTTTCCATGGACTATATGGAATATATATACATGTGCTAGAATATAAATCATAGTTAAAATCTGGAGCAGTACTTTAGGGGGTGAAAAATCAGAGTTGGCCTTTAATTTTTAATGTTCATTTTCAGGAGGAAGGGTAGTTCTTATCTAAATTACCTAGATTATCAGTTTCAATTCTGAAGATAGACTAGATTAGCAAACTTTTGATTTTTTTTTAGACTGTATGCCAGAAATTATTTGGTATATATGACATATATATCGTAAAGACCTAATTTAAGTAATTATTGACATTATAATTATCTCACAATGTACATACAATTTTTGAGGGATGACATAATATTTACTGTATCTCATGTCTCCAGGAACATTTTACATTTAATTAATGCTAAATTTTTATTAAAAAAGATTATGTCGCTAATGGAAACATTTTGTAGACATCAGGGCAAAGCTTTTTATTTGTGGTAACATAACAACTAATTTCCTTAATTCACAATGAATGTGTTGGATTAGATTGTAGACCAAAAATTAGAATTTATGATGTAGACTTTTTACTGAACTAATTTGATTTATATAATAATGAAGTTTAATATGGACAAAAAAGACAAAAAGTTTTGATTATTTGTAGTTTTTAAATGTTTATTATTTAAAGGCATAAACTTTGGCTTGCTTGGCTTCAGTTTTCTCTCTGGTTGTATTTTTGTGAGACTTCTAAGAAAATAGGATGTGTAGTGAGATCTGGACTGTTCACTGTAAGGGTATATACTTGTGGATTGTCTGTAAAAGATTTATAACAGATTAGTTTTTGGTTTTGTTTTTTCCACCCTCAAAATTTCTGGGCTGTGGATGTGCTAAAGAATTTTTTAATTAATTAAAACTGGAATGTAAGTTGAAAACTTTGTTGTAAAAGCAGAAGTGAAGTTCATGCTCAGGAAATATAGTTGATTTTTGGATTATTAAGAACATTTGCTTCTTGACAGATAATTAAGATAATCTGACTAATTCCTTTCTTTGAGAAGGTGCTGATATGGTTGGTTTCTTAGCTTGCAGATCCTGTTGATTTAATATTTTAGTTCTGTATTTGTGGCCAAAAGGAGTTTAGTTTTTCTCAGTATTATCCATTACAGGTTCTTTGAAGTCCTATATATTAAACTCTTAGAAGAGTTGGACCTGTTTTGCCTGAGTATCTTAGGTGTATATGAAATAAATGGTGCCTGGAGTAAATACAGTATTTTAGCAGCTAGTAAGAAATTTCTTAGATTTAGCTAAGATCCAAATACTTTTTGCACCACACAGTTATGTGCACGATTAGAAACTGAATAATTAGAAACCGGAATAATTAGAAACTAAATATTCGTAAGATCAAGATGCTGCTTTGAAAGCTTTTTAAGGATTTGTCTTTTCCATGTTTTTGAACATTCTGAAATATTATAGGTGCCTAAAAATACAAAACAATATGTTTGGCTAAGAACTTTGGGGACTGATATTTTAGTTAATGGTTGATTCCTGTTTACTTAGGGAGACTATATACTTTATACTTTGTACTGTCCAGTACAGTAGTCCTTAACCACATGTGACTATCAAGCACTTGGAATGTGGCTAGTCCAAATTGAGTTTGTTAAATGTAAAAAACACTGGATTTTGTGATTTAACACACATACAAAACAGAAAATATCAAGATATTTTTTACTGATTACAGATTGAAATAATGTTTTAATAAAACTAATTTCGTGTTTTTTTACTTTTTAAAATATGTCTAGTAGATTTAAAATTAAATGTGTAACTCACATCATATTTTGATTGCACAGCAGTGTTCTATACTAATATTTCCTAACCTTAAGACTCCTTTCATAATAAAGTATCTCATGAACCTCCTTCCTAGACATTTTAAAATATAGTTGACCCTTGAATAATGTGGAGGTTAGGTGTGCTGACCCCACCCATGCAGTCGAAAATCTATATATAACATTTGACTCCCCCCAAAACGTAGCTACTAATAGCCTACTGTTGACTGGAAGCCTTACCTATAACACAAACAGCTGATTAACACATATTTTGTATGTTATGTGTATTATGTACTCTATTCGAATAATAAAATATGCTTGAGAAAAGAATGTGATTTAGTCATAAAAGAAAATGCATTTACAGTACTGTTTTGTATTTATTGAAAAAAATCTAAGTGGACCTACACAATTCAAACCCATGTTTTTTAAGGGTCGAGTGTAATTTTGTTATTTTTGCTATTTATTGAAGAAATATTTACTAAGGGCCTGCTTGCTATATGCCAAACAGTGTTCTAGGATACAGCACTGAGTGAAAGCATTCAAACCCTGCCTTCATGTGGCTTTCATTTTAATAGGAAAAATATGTGATAAACGATTTTTAGTAATAGATTTTAGATGAACTATTATTTGTTGTAAGTATGCTATCAGTTATTATATATAATTTATGTAATACAATTTTAATACAGTGCTTCATTTATCCAGTGATATATACTATTTAATTTACTTTTGGCATTTGTCTTGTTTGTGTTCTCTGAACTTTCTGTATCTGTGGTTTGATGTCTGACATTAATTTGGTGAAGTTCCCAGTTTATTGCTTCAAATATTTCTTCTTATTTGTCTTCAGCTTCTGGTAGTCCCATTAAATGTAAACACATTTTGTGGTTGTCCCACAGTTCTTGGGTATTCTGTTCTGGCTTTTTTTGTTTGTGCCTTTTTCTCTTTACTTTTTTTACTTTTGCAAGTTTCTGTTGACATATCCTCAAGCTCAGAGATTCTCTTCAGCCATGTCCAATCTACTATGAGTCCATCGAAGGCATTCTCATTTTTGTTACAGTGGTATTAATCTCTAGCTAATTCCTTTTTTGATTCTTAGAATTTCCATCTCTTTGCTTATATTATGTATCTGTTCTTGTATGTTATCTACTTTTTCCATTAGAAGCCTCAACCAATTAAACTTGTTTAAGTTCTTTTAAAAAATTTACGGTTTCATGATTCCAACATTCCTGCCATATCTCAGTCTGGTTCTGATGCTTGCTCTGTCTCTTCAAACTGTGTTTTTTACCTTTTAGTATGCCTTGTAATTTCTTGTTGAAAAAGAGAACATGATGTACTGAATAAAAGGAACTCCAGTGAATAGGCCTTTAGTAAGATGTTGGGGAACCATTCTTTGTTTTGTTTTGTCTTTTTTTTTTTTTTTTTAAGATTTATTTATTTATTTTTAGAGAGAACATGAGTCGGGGGGAGAGGAAGAAGGAGAGAGTCCCAAGCAGATTCCTGGCTGAGTGCAGAGCCTGACATGGGGTTTAGTCTCACAACCCTGAAATCATGAGATCATGACCTGAGCCAAAATCAAGAGCCAGATGCTTAACTGACTGTGCCACCTGGGTGTCCCATTGGGGAAGCATTTTGTAGTCTGATGATTAGGCCTGTCTTTTAGGAAGACTGTGCCCCTGGGCTGTGAACTGCACAAATGCTTCTTAGTTTTTTTCCCCCTCTTAGGTGGGACAGGATGGCTAGAGGGGGCTGGCATTGGCTGTTCCTTTAATTCACTTTTAACTAAGAAAAAGCAAGGCTTTTGAACAGATTGCTTAGAAAATAATATATCATGTGTCACTTTGTTATCCATATTTTATTTGACTTTAGCATTTGATAGAGGTGCCCCTTTTTTATGTGCTTTTAAATACTTTGATATCTCAGTTGCCATACACTCTGGAATTTTCTTCTCATTGAGTGAACTTTTGAGCTCATATTCTTTGGTAGCTCTTCTTCCTTTACCTCTCCCAAATTGTGAATGAATCCTAGGGCTTGATCCTGGGCTTCTTTTTCTTCTTTGCCTATACTCTCTCCCTAGATAAACTCTTCTCGTCCTTTGGCTTCAAATACTATTTATAACCAGTGACTCCCAAAAATGATATCTCCGTGAATTCTTGCTTGAACTCTAGACTTGTTTATCTGACTCCTTCCACTTGGATGGCTAATAGGTACCTCAAAATCGTCATATCCCAGACAGAACTTTTTATTTTTCTCCCTCGACCTTCTGTCCCCTCAAGTCTGCTCCATTTCAGAAAATAGCATCACTGACTACTCAGTTGCTCAACCCCAAAATCAAAGAGCCATAGTTAATCGCTTCCTTTACCTTAGGCCCCATAAAATCTTGGCTGTCAAAAGTTTTGTCAGTTCTACCTTGAAATGTATCTTAGATTTATCCGTTTTCATTTCTACTATTACCTCACTAGTCCCAAGCCACTAATACCATCTCTTGTTTTACTTCCAGTAGCTTTTACTTGGTCTCCCTGCTTTCCTTGGAAGCCATTTCCATTCTTTCTCCTATACAAACCTTTTCTTTGTAGAACAGCTAGAGTAATTTTTTGAAAATAAAAATGTAAATTAGATCATGTTACTACCTTATCCAAATACCTTTAGTGGTTTTCCTTTGACTTAATCGGCAAACCATTTGCCTCTCTGATCTTATTTCCTCTTATTTTGTCTCTCTGGCTCATTATGTTCTAGATGTGTTTGTTATTTTTGTTCCACAAACACATCAAAATTATTCCTGCTTTAAAGCATTTTATTAGTTGGCTTTTTTCCTTGGAAGACTCTTACCCCCAAATCTTGGTTGGTTGGTTATTGTCATTTGAGATTTCAGAGTAGATGTCACCAACTCCAAGGCCTTAGTTCATCTACAAATCTAAAGTAACTCCTATCCCAATGTTGACGTGCTGTATCACTGTTTAGTTTTTTATAAGAACAGTAGGGAACCCTTATTTACTTGGTATTTTTTTATTTGTTTACTCTGTATCTACCATTTGCTAGAATGTAAGCTCTGTGAGAGTAGAAACCTCATCTTTAACGTTCACTGTCATCTTTCTAGTAACTAAGATGGTGTTTGTTAAATTTACTCAGTAAATAGGTATTAATTGAATTGTCGAATGTTTGGTTTTATATTGAATATATATTAAATGGAGGTTAAAAATCTAGCTTCTACCAAAAATAGACAAAACTATATTTATGACTCAAGATTGGCCATTTCTTCATCTTCTGCTTTTCAAAAGTCAATTTGTCTATTTCTTTTTTTAAACTTGTTTATTTCTGTAATTTTTGGAAAGTTTTCATTTTGTTTTGTTTTTAAAAGATGAAATAGGTTTTCAGCTGCCATTCACAAGCAGTTCTCTATAAATAACATGTTGTGGTGTGGATAGTCTTTATACTCAAATGAAAACCGGATGACTTTACTTGTAGCTAGGTATTCTTACTGTCTTGTTTTTTTTAAATTGGCTTCTCAAATACTGGAGACACCTGTAAGTGCTATAAAAATAATTGTGATCATGTGGAGTACGCTTTACAGAACTAATGGAATTAATTTTTTTAAATGTGTTGACATTTTTTATATTTGGCATTTGTAAGCCTTTAAAAATTTTTAGGCCATTTTTTTCCTTAAAAAAGAAAAAAAATCAACCATCATTAAAACTCTGTACAAATATAACAAACATTAGAAATAGATATCATTCCAAAATAGTTACAAGAGAATTACAGTTTTACAGTCCACAGCAGCACATCCTATAATATGTACTCCCAAGGGGGAAAAAGCTACAATATGTTGAACACTTGACTGCCACCCACAGTCTAACAAGAATATGGACTTTTGAGGCACATCAACATCAGTCACCAAAACTTGTTTTGCTTACTGTTGAGGTGAATTTGCAGAATTCATTATTTTATGCTCTACATCAGTATTCCTTATGCATTCTGCTTCTAACCAGTTGTCCATTATGCATAAAAATGAAATAAGTGATTGAAAATAACTACAGTTTCAAACTGTGTAATGGTTGAAGCCCTTATTTAGAGTTAACCTGAATGGTTGGTAAACACATTATCTTTCAGGAGTATGCACATTTGATTTCTAACTTGAACATACATCTTCTGCATAAATTGTTATGTTTTAAATAGTTCATGTTTAGTATTTAATTTTGAGGAAGTTTAGTTTATCAATTTTATGAATAATGTTTTTGGTGTCCTATCTGAAAAAATCTTTGTCTAACCCAGGATCATAAAGATTTTTTTCTGTGTATTTTTCTAGAAGTTTTATGGTTTTAAGTTTAACTTTTAGGTCTATGATCCATTCTGATGGATGTGACCCTTTTTATATAAGGTATATCCTTATGGGTTAAGTTTCAGTGTTTTGCATATGGCTGTCTTATTGTTCCAGACGTTTTGTTTAAATTAGTCTTTTTACATTGAATTGCCATTACATCTTTGTCAAAAATCAGTTGACCATATGTGTGCTGGTTTTTTCGGAGCTCTCTATGCTTTCTGTTGATTTTATGTCATTCTTTTCCCAGTGCCACATTTATAGTAGATAGGTAGTTTGAGTCCTTCAGCTTTGTTCTTGTTCTTGTTTTGGTTTCTAGTTCCTTGCTTTTTCCATATGATTTTTTTTTATGATTTTAGTTATTTATTTGTCAGAGAGAGAGAGTGAGCACAAGCAGGAGGAGTGGCAGGCAGAAGGAGCAGGCTCCTTGCTGCACAAGGAGCCCAATGTGGGACTCCATCCCAGGACCCTGGGATCATGATCTGAGCCGGAGGCAGATGCTTAACTGGCTGAGCCACCCAGGCATCCCTCCACATGAATTTTTGAATCAGCTTGTTGATATCAGCAAAAAATTTTGCCAAGATTTTGATTGGGATTGTGTTGAATCTATAGATCAGTTTTTTAAAGAAGAATCAACATTGTAACTATATTCAATAATCTAATCCAAGAACACAGTGTATCACTCCATTTAGGGTGTTCCTTGTTTTTTTTCATCCAGTTTTTCGTTTTAGAAATGCAAATGATGTTTGTATCTTGACCTTGTATCTGCTACCTTAGTAAACTCATTAGATTTAGAAGCTTTTTTTAAAAAATAGATCCCTTGTGATTTTCTATGTAGAAAATAGTTTCATCTGTGAACAGAAACAATTTTACTTTTTCCTTTCCAATCTGTATGCTTTTTCTTTTTTCTTCATCTATTCCATTGTGTATGACCTCAGTGTGATGATGAATAGGAATGGTGAGAATAGATACCTTGTCTCATTACCAGTCATTGGGCAAAGGCATGTCTTTCACCATTAATTGTAAAGTGATCTTTAGGCTTTTGTGTAGATGCTCTTTAAGCATTTTTCTTTCTTTTCCTAATCTGAGGGTTTTTTCCCTAGTCATGAATGATATTAGGTTTTATCACATGCTTTTCCTTCGCCTATTAAGATCATATGTTTTCTTTTTCTTTTTTAAGATTTTGTTTATTTGTGTGAGAGAGAGTGCACAAGCAGGGGGAGCAGCAGGCAGAGGGAGAAGCAGGCTCCCCACTGACCAAGGAGCCTGATGTGGGACTCAATCCCAGGACTCTGGGATCATGACCTGAGCTGAAGGCAGATGCTTAACTGACTGAGCCACCCAGGCATCCCTATATTTTCTTTTTTAATCTTTTAATATGGTGACTACCAATGATTATTTATTTATTTATTTATTTTAAGAGAGAGTGAGCAAGTGTGGGGGTGTGGGGTGTTGGGAAGAGGGAAGGGCAGAGGGAGAGGGAGAGAGAATCTTAAGCAGGCTCCACGCTTAGCGCAGAGCTGGACGCAGGGCTCAATCTCACAACCCTGAGATCACAACCTGAACCAAAATCAAGTCAGTCCCTTAACTGAGCCACCCATGCGCCCCCAATGATTGATTTTTTAAAATAATATTGAGCCACAGTTGGTCGAGTGGCTGAGTCTTGATTTTGACTCAGGTCGTGATCTCAAGGTCCTGGGATCAGGGCCCGTGTTGGGCTCTGTGTTCAGTGGGGAGTTGGCTTCAGGATTCTCTTTCTCCTTCTGCCCCTCCCCCTGTTCATTCACTCTCTTTCTCTCCAAAATAAATAAATCTTAAAAAAAAAAAAAAGATTAAAAATATTGAGCCAGTATGGGTGCCTGGGTGACTCAGTTGTTAAGCTTCTGCCTTTGGTTCAGGTCATAATCCCAGCATCCTGGGATCGAGCCCCGCATCAGGCTCTTTGCTCAGTGGGGAGCCTGTTTCTTCTTCCAGCTCCCCCGTGCTTGTGTTCCATCTCTTGCTATCTCTCTCTGTTAAATAAATAAATAAAATCTTAAAAAAAAATACTGAGCCAGTATGTACTAATGGAAAACCACATTTGGTTGTGAGACATTATTTTTATATATTGCTTTGTTTGTAATATTTATTTTAAAAATAATAATCGAAATAGGTGTTATAATTTATTACTACCTAAATCTTGAAATCCTGACTCACTTGTTCCTTAATTCAATCAACAAATACCTGACAATTATTGTATACCAGGCATTGTGTTAAGTGCTGCCAGTTGGAACCTTGACCAAAATATAGGTCTGCCCTTAAAGTAAGTTCTTCACTAGAATGTAACAAAATACCAGATTGTGAATATCAGGAACAGTAAGCATTATAGGGGAATGGAGTGTTATGAATTGAGTGGCTAAAGCTATTTTACATGTATCAGTCAAGCCAAGACTCTGAAGAGGGGATTGTAGAGCAGAAATATGAATGAATTGAGGGAGCCAGCCATCTTAGCTGTGGAAAATTGTTCCAGGCTGAGAGAATTGCAAGTACAATTTTCAAGAATAGCACAGAAGCCAGTGTTGCTGGAGTAGTAATCCATGAAGAGAGATGTAGAATATGATGTAATCAGGGACCTGATAATGTAGAACTTTGTAGGCCCTGGAAAGGGCGACTTTGAATTTTATTCTGAACATAATGGTAACCACTTATTTATTCATCAGGTATTTACTGAGCATCTGCCATATGTCAGATACTTTTTCAGGTTGATGGTAAACAAGCATACCTTGGAGATATCGTGTGTTCAGTTGTAGACTACCAAACAAAGCAAATATTGCAATAAAGCGAGTCAAATGAATTTTCTGCTTCCCAGTGCATATAAAAGTTATGTTTACATTATACTGTGGTCTATTAAGTATGCAATAGCATTATGTCTGAAAAAAACAATATACAGCTGACTTTTGAACAACATAGCTTTGAACCCTCTGGGTCTCCTTATACACAGATTTTTTTCAATAAATATAGTGCTGTAAATGTATTTTCTCATAGGATTTTCTTAACATTTTCTTTTCTCTAGCTTTAGTGTAAGAATACATTATATAATACATATAACAGAAAATATGTGTTATTTGACTGTTTATATCATTGGTAAGGCTTCTAGTAGTTAAGTTTTGGAGGAGTTAGACTTATACATGGATTTTCAACTGTGTTGGTGGTTGGCACCCCTAATCCCTGCATTGTTGAAGTGTCAACTGTACATACCTTAATTTAAAAAGTTTGTTGCTAAAAAC